>NW_027397091.1:6728713-6789394 GCF_003265705.2 Callorhinus ursinus | reverse complement strand
ACCACTCCAGCAACCCTCAGTTTGTTTCCTGAGATTAAGAATTCCTCATATCAGTGAGATCATATGATACAAGCATGTGGTTCCTTTAAGAGTAATACATTTATACCATCTGTAAACATCTCCAAATGCTAAAAAGGGGATCCAAGGAAAGACCATGCCTTATATGGCCTGTTACAGTGTCTTGGGGTTTTTCTGTGTTTTGTTGTTGTTGTTGTTTGTTTGTTTGTTTGTTTTTGCTATAGATAAAATTTTCTTCTGAAATTTTCGAATATTGGCAACCACACCTTCACTTCCATGGCACTCAGGTTTTATTCATCAATAACCCTAAGATTTATAGCTTCGTACTAAGATCATGATGCCATAGAAGCACGTGTGCCAAAATAGTGAAATCTATTAAAGTATTCATTTTAGTTAAACATTAGAAGTATTTCACCCCTATAGGGAATGGGAAAATGTTGAAGAGTGTAGCTCCTAGCAGCCAACTGATAACATCAAATAATTTTAATACAGTATGTATATATGTAATACTATATATATGTGTGTATATGTATATATAATGTTATCTAGATATAAAATATATTTAACTCTGTACTCTATACTTAATAAAATATGTGTATTTAATACTATATATATATGCACACACACATATATATATAATCCTGAATCCTATTAAACTGAAAAGTATATGCCGGTCTAATGTTTTTTGTTATAAAAGTACCCTAGTTGTGGAAAATCTGGAAAATACACTAACCTCATTGAGTACACAGTGTGAAGAGTGAGCAGCCGCATTATCCCTGCCTGGGAGCTCATTCAAAATGCAAAATCTCAGCCCCCTCCTAAGACCTATCGAATGAGAATCTCCCTTTAACAGGATCTGCCCATGATTTGTATGCACATTAAGATTTGAGAAGCACGGGTCTAAAATCTATAGCACCCTTAATCTCCCAACCTAGAGATGGCCACCGTCAATACTTTATTGTATTTCTATTAATCTTACTCTTCTGTACATATCTTTCAGTTTAAATAGTTGAAAGTCTAATTTTGTTAATTTTTATGACTCAGACATTACATTTTTAAGAAAGATACCGATAGAGTGCTAATCATGACTTGAAAGTATTCCATTTTTTAGACCTATAAGGAATATTTGTTTGATATATATAACAATAGTAGTTAATTGAAGATACATCTTTAAACTCAAGAAATTTCTGTTTTGTATCTCAAGTTACTAATAATGGTTTTTAAAAGTCTAAAACATCAGTTCTTCCATTGTAGAAAGCTGAAATTTATTCTGTTATTTGCAGCTTTTTTCCTAAATTATTATCAACCTAATTTATAAGTAAATTTTAACTTATACAATAAATATCTACCATTTCTTAGTACTTACTGCATGCCAGAAATCATGCCAACTGTTTTATACATATTATTGAATCACGTTAACCCAATGAGGCAAAGATTTATTCTTGCCATTTTAGGGGTTAAAAAACCATGGCTTTTAAAGGTTAGGTAACTTGCCCACTATCACACAGCTGGTAATGCTATGAGCCTGATTCGAAACAAGGATAAAAAATATACATTGAGATTATGCTAAGTGAAATAAGTCAGGCAGAGAAAGTCAATTATCATATGGTTTCACTTATTTGTGGAACATAAGGAATAACATGGAGGACATTAGGAGAAGGAAGGGAAAAATGAAGGGGGGAAATCAGAGGGGGAGACGAACCATGAGAGACTATGGACTCTGAGAAACAACCAGGGTTTTAGAGGTGAGGTGGGTGGGGGATGGGTTAGCCCGGTGATGGGTATTAAAGAGGGCATGTACCACATGGAGCACTGGGTATTATACACAAACAATGAATCATGGAACACTATATCAGAAACTAATGATATACATGATATACTGTATGATGACTGACATAATAAAATAAAATAAAATTTTAAAAAAATACTACATTGTTTTTAAAAAGTGTTTCTTATTCAATGAGAGTCTTTATTTTTTCTTCTAAATAGCATTTAGCTCATAGTAAGTTTTCTCCTTCCACATTAATAAATATATAGAATTCTGTTTATTGAGTTTACTGCTATAATTTTCTATATAAACTGAACATACATCTCTGGATATGCAATGATAAGTGCATGGAAACAGCAGACCCCCCAACTCTGAGGTCACAGATTAATTCGTGTGTTGAAACAGTGACCCTCTCATCTCCCAGAAAAATCTAAATGAACTTACTTGGGGGACAGAGTTGTGTAATAGTTGTTTTTGATTGTGTGGTTTTTCATTTTCCAAATATAAGATATTTACAGCACAGAGAAAAAAGGGCTCTCCCAAACAGAACTTCATTATATTATCACTTAGTCATTTAAAAAAAAAATATTTACAGATAGCATGGGTATAGACATATTCTAGATTTCTGTTATATCTGTTACAGCTTTAGCTGTTATTGTATGGATGGATAGGTGGGTGGATAGGTGGTTTGATGGGTACATTGATAGATGATAGATAGACATCTAAATTCCTTTCTCACAGTATTCCCCAGAAACAAGGTGACTGAGTTTCAAGCCTGCACATTCAGCTCATTAATGAAATCGGAAGAGTTTTAGTGGGAAAACGGGAAGATTTAAAGGATTCAGCAGTTTCAAAGGAGGTATTCAATAATGTTCTGACCACAAAAGAATCACACAGGGAAGGGTTTTTTTCCTTCTAAGTATCTGTCCTGGTAGTGAATTTCTAAGACTAATAGTCCAGCCCCATCATAGCCATTTATTAATTTGCTGAGATGAACTAACAGGTTCTCTGGATATAAATTCCAAGGGACGAGTGATTGAAATGTCACTTTGATATGAACGGGGGACCCTTTCTTCTTTTATCACAATTATCCACATGGCCCAAAGATAGTGGCGTCTTAACATACTCTGATCATCGCTGTGCCTCCATCATTGAGTAAGTGATGAGCTGGTAATCACCTCTTTTTTCTTCTTTTTTGTCATCTGAGTCCATCTATTAATTCCTCCTGGACCTAGCTCGTAATTCTCCTCTTCCTGAAAACTTACCGTGATTTTTAGTTTTTTCATCTCTGATCTTTTCTTTACTCTATAATCTTCACGTTTTAACTTGCCTTCATTGACGAGTTGTGTTTAATGTTCTTTACTCATTTCAGATTTACAAATTTGTGTACACCGGAAGGCAGTGTGTAAATTGGTATGTTTCGAAACTGCTATATAATCTCTCCTTCCATCAGCCTCTATAATTCCTGAAGGTGGCTGGGAGGGGTATCACTAGATATCAAGTGACAGTATCCTTTTTATAAATTGGAGAAGAGGTAATGAAAAAAGGATGAAACTAAATCACATAGCAAATGTGGCTGAAATTAACACCGGAACCTATAATTGCCCATATGCTGTAAATTGAACAACTCGTTGCTAGGGAATGGAGTGCACAATAGAAAATACGTATTTTATTGACCCATTTTTGATGGATTGTGATGTCACACATGAAGCGTTTGCATCCAACTGGTGCTATTTTGTTTAGCTCAAAAGAGTCTGAAGGGTATCTCAGAAAGAGAGCTAGACTAAGCTGAAAGTAATGTAACATTCATTGTGTATCAGCTATACCTTGATTTGAGAGAGCGGGGGGGGACACTAGACTGAAGAGAGAGGCTTTGGGTTTGAATCCCAGGTCTGTTATGTATCAGTGGGCAAAGTCAGCTCTGAGTTTTAGTGTTACTCGGGAAAGGAAGGCCTAGATAATTTCTAGATTCCTTCCAACATTAAGATGCTAGAAGTGATTCTGTGGTCCCAGAGCTGAATATTTCATGTATTCAGAGATAGGAAGGGTAGAGGCAGACAAGAAAGATTAATACTGTTTAAGATGGATAGAATTTAGAGAAATGATTTTTTTTCTGGAATATAGACCCAAAGATAACATTGAACATGAAAAATTGTTATATAGCTAACTATTATTTGTCAAGTTCAGAGAAAGTCTGGATAATATTTTTGCTAAAGGATTATCCAAGCAGGTCTAATAATTGAGAAGGTACTTAAAGACCTTGGCATACCTTATAGTCATTATTCATGTGGTATATCAGTCAATATGAATGCCCAGGATTAGAAATACCAGGAAGCTACTTTTGGGGAAGACCATGAATTCCTGAGAACATTTCATTGAGTAATCTGCCAGTTATTGATAAAGAGAGAGAATAGGAATGTGCAAGAGTATAATCTCTGTCCAGAATGGTGGCTAAAAAGACTTTTAGTTGGCCCACTGTGATAGAAACAGATTAATACTATTTTCTTAAAAATTTGTACAAAACACGGGGTGCCCGGCTGGCTCAGTCAGGTGAGCATTTGACTCTTGATTTTGGCTGAGATCATGATGTCAGGTCATGGGATCGAGCCCTGCATTGAACTCCTTGCTCAGCGGGAACTCTGCTTAGGATTCTCTCTCTCCTTCTCCCTTTGCCCCTAACCTCACTCATGAACTCGCTCACTCTCTCAAATAAATAAATAAATCTTTTTAAAAATTTTGCACAAAGCATTATTGAAGAAGAGAGGAGGCCAGTTGTTAAATCCACAGAAAGTAACAGTACCTATGTCTAAGAGAGTTTGAAGAATACCTTGAGCAAATAGAGAAATGATAAACAGGTAAGATACAACTGAAATGCAGTTGGAAGCTGCTCAGATAGACTTGAGAGTTTTGAGGATGAGTTACTAGCATTTGTACTGAATGCATCGAAAGATGTCCATTTCCTCCTTTCTTCTTCCCTGTGCTTACCTTTCCCTGTTCAAGGTATTGCTTCTCCCAAGTTCATCTGTTGGGGTGGGTGTAGATATTCTTGCTCTGAGAAGAGGCCCAGATGTATATATGACAGGTGGTTCTTTTTCTCTCTGGGGGATGCTCACACAGAACATCACCTATTTGGACAATCAATCCATTTATACCCCTCCTCCACAAGCAATCCTAACACTCCATATGATGGAATACCATTCAGTGACTTTCAAAGAATAGGGGGGAAATTGGCTATTAATTCACAGAACCACCTGGATTGACCTTAAATGCATTATAATAAATGAAAGAAGCCAGACCAAAAGGCTCCAGACTGTTTGATTCCCTTCATACGATATTCAGGAAAGGCAGAACTGTAGGGATGAAAAACAGATCAGCAGTATGCCAAAGGTTTGGGGAGGAGGTGGTGTCTGACTGGGGGGAAGTTCAGGAGATTTTGAAGGGGAAGGAGATTTTGACCCCTGTAATGGTGAATACATGATGCTTCACATTTGTCAATACCCATAGAACTTTCCAGCACAAAGAGTAATTTTTTTAGCCAACCAGGAAATCAAGAGGATCCTAGGAGGGAATACAAACTGTGGCAGAAGAATGTAACTGTTATACTTGTTTGATATAATGTCATTGAAGGGGGTGTTACCTAAGTAGCTTTGGAGAACAGGGCTTTCTTTGAATGGAAACTTTAAGCCCAGTGTCCAAAAAAACCATACTGAACACAGCACTTTAGCTGGCAACGGTGTTTCCCATTGTGGTGTGGGGTAATGATTCTGAGACTGCTATATCGGTATATTGGGATTGAATAACCAAAAGAAGGGCAGCTGAAGATCCAGGTTTTTCACCAACAAATATGAGGGAAAGCTAGAATGAACCATGTGGTACTCTAGATGAGATTCAGAGACAACAGTATGAATTCATGTTTAGCTTAATACAGTTATAGATGGACAGATATATTTAGAGATGTGTGTGCATGCCAGGGGAAGTGTGTATCCATGTACTGCCTGGCTCTGTTCACTGAGAGGGCCTGGAAACAGGGTCACCCCAGTAGCAGTGAGCACACCCAAGCATCCAGATACTAGTTTCTGATATCATTATCCAGTACAAGGAACCAGGCCCCTTGGAGAAATTGTTGATTTTAGGGCAAGCACAGGGAACTGACAAGATGAACCTGGAGCATCTTGTAGCACCAAAAAAGTAAGGAAGGGCTCCAAAAATAAGAGGATGGGGGCTTATGAAAGGGACAGAGCAGCCCATCTGAAAGAACTCTCAGTAACTAAAGCTAGAACAATTAGAGCAACAAAACAAAACAAAAGTATATTTTAGGATTATAATCCAAAGTATAAAACAAATATCCATGATTCTATCCATACTGACACAACTAAATGATTGAATAAATAAATAGAATATACAAGTCTCCGGTGCAGAAGAATTCCGCATACGTTATGTAGATACCCCTTCTCAGGGAGGGAGACTGATTTACTTCCAAGGGTATAGTTTGGAAAGCAGGGAAGGAAGGGGAATGTAACTTTATAGTGTGGAAACTGGTGAGCACTCCCTGGGCCAGGTGAGCAAGGCCAACATCAGCAATGATAAGCCATGTTGACAACAGGCACACTGGATATGATGTGATAAAATTGGTACCTTACTCTGTGATCTCCCCACGCCCCATCCAAACCAGTAACCTCAGTTTAACCGAAAAACATCAGACATTCGTAGTTGAGGATATTCTGCAGAGCCCCTGACCACTATTCCTTAAAACTGGCAAGGTCATCCAAAACAAAGAAAGTCTGAGAAACTATCACAGACCAGAGAAGACTAAGGAGACATGACAAATAAGTACGAGATATCCTGGATGGGACCCTGGAACACTAGGGAAAAAGCTAATGAAATTCACACAAACTGTGGAGTTTAGTTAATAGCAGTGTAAGATGTTAACGGTACAGTAAGGGATATATGAGAGCTTTATATGTTCTCTTTGCAACCTCTCTGTTCATTTAAAACCATTCCAGAATTGAAAGTTTATTTAAAAGAAAAGGGTAGACCAAAAGTCTTCATCCCGGACTGATTGGATGGAAAAAACCAAAACCTTCTGCCTTTCATCCTGGAGACTTTGGGAAGCACTGATCTATAAAGTGTATGCTCTAGGACCGCTTTGAGTTTTTCCTCTAGTTTGAAAGCCTCTATTCTACTGAGATGATTTTGAACTCCTTTGCTACTTGCTCAAAGGTATTTTTCTCTTAAAATCCTGGAAGTCTGGAGTCACAACACTTTGTTCTTTGATCTCCACCCCCCATCATATTTTGCGGCAAACCTTGTCATTGTGAAGGCACAGCTGACTGGCTTTGTAAGTGGTTTGTGATTTCTTTCTGTTCCTGGTATTCCAGTGTTATTTAGGTTCATTAAAGGGAACATTTGGGCTTGGCAGTTTGTCACTAAGATTTCAACTACAACCACATCAATTGCTAAGCCATCCGGACGTCCGCGATGATGATACAGAAGTGTGACTGTCGCGGGCATTACTGTTAGATGCTTAATGAGAATATCACATGTAATCACAAATAAAATCTCACAAGTAATCTTCATGCTGTTCCTTACTTACAGTTCAGAAAGTGCCTTCCTCTTCCATAAAATCTGCTAACTTCAGTTTTCATTATGTCTTCCAAAAACGGGTTAAAAAAAAATGTGTGCCCATTTCTGGGTATGTTAATACTCAAGTGACGGTGTTTGCTGGTTTTGCACATAATCTGAATAATGAATATAAAAAATAATATGCTTTTTCTAATGAGTTATAGACTTAAAATTATAATCATCTTATTGTTTGGTGGTTAGGGTTTATTATTTAAGGAGGGGAAGGGGTGGGGAGGAGGTTTCCCCTAAACTGCTAAATAAGACAATGATTGCTTATATAGTCTTCTAAATGGCTTTCTGATGTTTAATTGATCTCTCTATTGAGATAGGTAAAAGAAAATTTGCAACTTAAGATTATTTGCAATTTAAGAATATTTGACTTATTTCACCACTGAAATCAATCGACAATTTTTTTATCATCACTTTTTTTAGGGTATGTTCCTGGGGTCTTTTTTCCTCTGTGGTTTAAATTAGATGGAGTAGGGGCGGGATTCCAACATCAATTTGAAAGCATGAAATGTTTTCTTTAAATGGCATTCCCTTTACTATTCCCAGACAATCGTTAGAGGAAATAAACCGTGCAAGGAAACCTCCATCAACGGCCTGCTGGAGGACTTTGACAACATTTCCGTGACTCGCTCCAACTCCCTAAGGAAGGAAAGCCCGCCTACCCCAGACCAGGGAGCCTCCAGCCACGGTCAAGGCCATCGGGAAGAAAATGGCTTCATCACCTTCTCACAGTATTCCAGCGAATCTGATACCACTGCTGACTACACGACCGAGAAGTATCGAGAAAAAAGTTTCTGTGGCGACGACCTGGATCCATTTTATAAGAGCAGCCATGTGGCCAAGCAAAATGGGCACGTCACAAAGACCAAACACGGGGAGGCCCACTATCCTGAGATGAAGCCTTGGAAATCCGATCTTGCCAGATTTCCCCTTGATTATCATGCACACTTGGACTCACTAAGTAAACCAAGTGAATACAGCGACCTCAAGTGGGAGTACCAGAGAGCCTCAAGCAGTTCCCCTCTAGATTATCCATTCCAATTCACACCTTCTCGAACTGCGGGGACCAGTGGGTGCTCCAAGGAGAGTCTGGTGTTCAGCGAAAGCGAGTGGGGACCCAGCCTGGATGACTATGATAGGAGGCCAAAGTCGTCCTACCTGAATCAGACCAGCCCTCAGCCTACCATGCGGCAGAGGTCCAGGTCAGGCTCGGGGCTCCAGGAACCGATGATGCCCTTCGGAGCAAGTGCATTTAAAACCCACTCCCAAGGACACTCGTACAACTCCTACACCTACCCTCGCTTGTCCGAGCCCACAATGTGCATTCCAAAGGTAACGTTCACTGCCTCCTTACCTCCCGTGTGCATGCACCCCACAAAGGTGGTGCTAGCATGACCTTCTCACATAGTCAGATTCTAATGTGATGTTTTGCCTTTTAAGTGAGAATCCATATTGAAACCCTACCTGATTTCCAGCCACGAGCCCCAAGGGCAGAGGATATGGGGCAAGGCACACTTATTTATTAAAATCAAAGTCTTTGGACATCTCCTACAGGGTTTCTGATTGAAAGGCAAAAAAAAAAAAAATCTTTATTTGAAAGCTATCCTGATATACTACTAATAAATATTGTGTGCTCATATTATACTAATCCTCTGTTAAGAAGTATATGATTGTAAGCCATTAGATGGAGGAATACAGTGGTTCCTGCATTCTGGCAAAGTTTACAAGGATCTGTTGAAAAGGAACAAAAAAGTCAGGATTACATGGTAAGCTTTTAATAAAGTTCATTTTAAAGTTAAATTTTAATATAATAACTATTCTAACAGGCGTGGGGGGATATCTCATTGTGGTTTTGATTTTTCTCTGATGATGAGTCATGTCTAGAACCTTTCCATGTACCTGTTGACCATTTGTATATCATCCCAAGAAAAATGTGTTTTCAGGTTCTTTGTCCATTTTTTGATTGGGTTATTTGGGATTTTTTTGTTTTTGTTTTTGTTTTTTTGCTATTGAGTTGTATGAGTTCCTTATATATTTTTTAACCCCTTAACAGACATGAGGTTTGCAGATATTTTCTCCCATCCCATCAGTGACTTTTAATTTTGCTGATTTTGCCCTTCGCTGTGCAGAAGCTTTTTATTTCAATGTAGTCCCACTTGTTTACTTTTGCTATTGTTTCCTTTTGGTGTCGAAGATGAAAAATCATTGCCAGCACCAATGCCAAGGAACTTACCTCCTATTTTTCTTCTAGGAATTGTATGGTTTCAGGGCTTACATTCAAGTCTTCAATGCATTTTGAGTTAATTTTTGTATGTGGTGTAAGACAGGGGTCCAGTTTCATTCTTTTACATGTGCCTGTCCAATTTTCACAGCACCATATATCGAAAAGACTGTCCTTTCTGCATTTGTATATTCATGGCTCCTTTGTCAAAAATTGATTGACTATGTATATGTAGGTTTATTTCTGGTCTCTAATGTGTTCTATTGATCTCTGAGTCTGCTTTTTTGCCAGTACCACACTATTTTGATCACAATAGCTCTGTAATATAGTTTGGAATTAGGAAGTTTTGTTCTTTATCAGGATTGCTTTGGCTATTTAGGGTCAAATATGATTTTTTGTGTGTGTGATATATTTGAACACTTACGGTAGGAAGCTGTTTGGGTCAAGATCATAGAGAAAGTTCTGTCCAGAGGCAATAATGTTTTAGCCCTGGGGCCATATTTGGCCCATTGACCTGGTGCCTCCACCAAATAGTCATTACCAGCTTCTGAAAAATCAAGATATTTCACTTAGAATCTTCAACTTCTGAGTTTCAGGCTTCTCTTGAAAAAAAAAAAAATGGGATGATCTGATATCCCTGGCCCCACATTTTCACCTAGCATTGGAAATGGAATTGGCTGGAGACAAGGTCTCCCCATTAGAGGGGACCGGCCCTGCCCAACCCTCTTCATTCATTTTTCCCATTAGCCTAATCCCTAGAGGCATTTGGGATTTAATATAACCCTCCAGCAGCCCCTGCACATTCATCTCACGGAAGGAGAAACTAAGGCCAGAAAGTCACGCAGCACACTTAAGGTTTCATAGTTAGTTGGTTGCAAAACAAGGACAAAATTCAGGCCTGATGTTTCTCCTAGTCCACTATTTTTCCCTTTATGTGGGCATACATTGTTTAAGGGGCTCAATTGCATTTGCCAGTAAAACCCAGGAGAAGCCGCAGTGGCCCCCAGAACTCTAGGCTAAGAGTAAGAAGAGGATGGAGGGAAGGATAGATTGCTTCATTCCTAGCTAGATCTCTCTTCCTATAGACTTCCAAATATAAGGCAAAGCAGACCTGCTCTGAAATCTGGTTTTGTTAGACCCAGAAACAATGCAGAAAACTACTGTGGCTCAGAAAAAAAATTAACATACTTACCCTTGGGAACATCTACCAAGAGTTTTTCAGCCCTTATGATCAAGGGCTGCTGTTCCATTTCACTGGAGACCCATGAGAAAATCACAAGCAGGGTTAGTGGGGGGACGGGTAGGAGGTAGGAGGCATGTTAGTAATTAAAATATTTACTTGATTAAAAATATAACAACTCTCTAAAAAGCCTGTGACTTTAGAAATGTACTCAAAAAATCTACCAATCACATTTGGATTTCCTGCTGAGGGAAGAAATAGAGATCACGACTCAGATAATTTGGCTTTGCCTCATGGAAAGTCCTAGAGGCTGGTGGGTAATGTTCCTGTTTCAAATAATAAGAGAAAGCATGAAATTTGTGTGGGTCTCCAGACAGAGCAAAAATAAGGAGGGAGGGATGTGTGTATGTGAAAAAGAGACAAACAGACACCAGTTTTATATTTTGGCCTAACGGAGAAAAAATACTCTTAACCCACAGAAAAAACTCCTCCAGCGTTATCTACCTAATTTTCCTGTTGACATGACAGGAATCAAGGATGTTATAAATCTGTAGGTATGGCATCTATCTCCCTACTTCTGAAAGTTTGGGGCTGGGGCTGGGCAGATAAAACCTTGGGCAACAAATAAAGCCAACCAAAATCTATCCACACCACACAACTCTAAAAACAGCCTGATATGGAGAGAGAACGCTTTCCGCCGTCCCCTGCAGACAAGTCTGCTTTACAGGGAGGGAAACTGGCTAGAGACAGTGTCACTAGGCATCTGATTTTGCTCATTCCTGTGCTCTTCAGGGAGCAGGCAGCCTCCAGCTCGTGTGTGTTGGTGCTGACCCAGCAATCCATGCCTTGCTCTGGCTCCAGCCGCTGGGAAGCCCCCCGTGTAATCACAGTTCTGCCAGCTCAGTAAGCTCTCGCTGTGTGCCAGACACTTGTGTTGCTTTGTTGAGCTTCACAGTCCTGGAAGGCAGGAATTCTTGCCTGCTTTGTGCTTCTGAGGAATCTAGGGGCTCTGAGGGGCTCAGAAACAGTACAGTCAGTCAGCAGAGCTCATAGCTGAGCTGGGATCTGGCTCTCTGGTCTCAAATCCTTCGCCAGATATTGGACACATCCCCAGTGGCCCAGGAATAGCTTCTGCAGGCACCAAGCTTTGCACTTGCCTTCTAACAAGCTCCTTTAAATACCTGCAGCCATGAAGTTCCCTTGGGGTGCATGGTCTTGTCCCACTCAATACCGGGGTTTCTCAGCCTAGATACTGTGGACATGCTGGGCCTAATAGTTCTCTGTTGTGGGGGGCCGTCCTGTGCACTGGAGAATGGTGAGCAGCATCCTTGGCTTCTACTACTAAGTGCCAATAGCGTCCCTTCCTGTAACACCCAAAATATTTCTAGGGCGCCTGGGTGGCTCAGATGGTTAAGCGTGTGCCTTCGGCTCAGGTCATGATCCCAGGGTCCTGGGATCGAGTCCCACATCAGGCTCCCTGCTCCTTGGGAGCCTGCTTCTCCCTCTGCCTCTCTCTCTCTGTCTCTCATGAATAAATAAGTAAAATCTTAAAAAAAAAATTTCCAGACACCATCAAATGACCTGTGGGGCAGCAGGGAGCAAAGTCGGCCCCAGTTGAGAACCACTGTTACAGAGCTAACCATTTGTCAAGTGCTTTGGGGCATTCAAGGGTGTAGGTCCTAGAGATAAACTGCCTGGGTCCTAGAGATAAACTGCCTGGCTTAAAATCCAAAGGGATAAACCACTAATAACTGGGTGAGTAAATTGCTTAGCTCTGTTTCTCCATCTGTAAAATGGGGATAAGTCACCTTGTGTGAGGGTTAACTAAGTTAATAATTACAGTAGCCAAATTATGAATACACATAGTCTCACACGTATGTGGTATGATGTGTATGATGTGAAGCTGAGGGTTACCATGTTCCAGGCACCAAGCTAAGCATTTTGCAAACACTACCCAATTTAGCCGTCATGGCAATTCTGGAAGACTTCGAGATCATCTTTTTACAGTGAAAAAGCTGAGACTCAGAGGCTAACTCTTGATGGACTTCCCAAGGATATGAAGGCAAACAGCTGAGTCAGGATCCAAAATTAGGTCCATCTGATGCCAGAGTCTCTATATTCCAGAACATTCCTATTTCCCCAGAAGAAAACCGAGGAGCAGAAGAACGGGTCTGAGGTCTCAGGGCCCAGATGTGCACGCCGCAGACAGCCCTCACCTTACTGGTGAGGAATGCGTGATGAGTCACAGATGGATTGGGGGCACAAGAGGAATGTACTTGATTCTCTCCATTCTCAGTAGGGTAGCATCCTCCAAGAAGCTCCTTAGCCTCACCCAGACTGTGATTTGTGGGGAAAAAGCTGGGACCATGGGCCAAAAGGAGGCATTAAGAGTAAAGATCCCTGAGACTCTCATACGCACTTACTCTACCTTGAGTGATGGTCTCATTCTGTTTTATGAATGACAGTCCAGATGTTCTCACCCATTACAGAAGACATTAAGAGCACAAGTTCTAGAATCCTGTTCCCTGGATTCACACACTTACTGGCTATATGATCTTGTGTGTGCCTTAGTTCCTTCCTCTGTAAAGTAGAGTGTTTCCATAACTACTTTGACCTTCTTCTACAGATGAAAAAAGACGAAAAAATGTAAAAGAGTTCTCACACGGCAGGGACTCAGTGTTAGCCCCTCTTCCCTGGCATGTTTCTGGTTGGAAAACATGTTACCACGTCTGCTAATGCCAGCCATAGAAACATCCTCCCTGTGCAACCTTTTACATACTCTCAAAATATGGGAACAAGTCCCATGTGACTTTGCCCTCACAGCCATTCTGTGTAGACTAATAAGTTCTGTCGTCCTCACCTCAGAGATCCAGGTCACAGAAGGCCAGAGTGGCTGTGTGACTTCCTCAAAGCCCACCGTGCCTGAGTGACTGAGCTAGCCTGAGGACCCCAGTCCCACCACCCTACTGCTTACTCTACCCTCTAGAATGGGCATAAAATTCTCAGACTTCCCACAGAGGCCAGATGTTAAGAGAGAGCAGAATATCTAGCAGCATTCAAGCAAGAAGCGTCGTCCATAACTCTACATCTGTCATTAGGATGATGGTTCTTGCCAACCAACCCTTCTATGTTACCCCCACCATCTCCTGTGTCCCGGGCAGCAAAATGACCAGTGCTGCATCCCAGGACAGCCCAAAGAAGTGACATAGTGACAAAGGGTTCTGAGTGATGACAAAGGGTGTAAGAAAAACTGGCACGATTCCCCAGATCTTTCTTCTAGGGTTGCCAGTGCAATGGTTTTTCACTGCTTAGCTGTCACTTCGCTTTCCCTGGAAGGAAAAAGCAGTTGAGGCAGTGTGCTTAGTCTTCCTGCGCCAATAACTGAATGACTCACTGCTCTTTGTGGCACTTGCACACCCAGATTCAGCCAAGGTCCAGGAACAAAACTGCAGCTCCTTACCCCAGCTGAACACTGTCAGGATCCTGTAGGGCCCAATGGGTAACAAAATGGCAATGCTTGTGAAATCTTATGGGCTGCAACAAAAATCAGAGGTCTGGGGGAGGGAGGGAGGGAGGAAGAGGTGCTAATCGCTTAATATGACAATGGGTATTATTTTGATTTTTTTTCTTTACATATAGGCTCCTATAGGGTATTTATTAAGGTTCATAAAACATCCAAAGAGGTGATTCAGAACATCTCGAACATCTGTCCCTTCTGATGGAGGCTTTACCTGTCCTTTGCGTGAGAATGGACAAATCTTCCCGCGAATATTCCTGTTGTTCAAAGTAAATTGTGTTTTAGTCATTATGAGTGAGTTTTCTATTGCCAAATTAAAATGAAATTAATCTGACCTGGCAATATCTGTCCCAGCTGTCTTGGAGGCCCTGACGTACTTGAACCATATTCTGCAGCAGGGAGCTGGTCCCCAGAGGTACAGACACCCCCCTCTCCCCCCCAACCCTCACGGCTGCAGGCAGTGGCAGATCTCAGGTCAGAGTAATCTGCTCTTGAACAGAAGATGCATTCTTTGACTTGGGAGCAGCAACTGTGGGGGGTTAATTGGATATACCAATCCAGAGGTGGAGGAAGAGACCTGTATGCTTGAGCCTGCTGATTGAGCGCAGACTTATTCATTTCTTTAACTAGGCTTTGCCTACTTGTACAGATCATAAGCCACTTGTCCAAACTCTCTCAGCATCCATTTGCCATATATTCTGTAAGGCAAAGAAACACACGACTCTTCTAACTTCACATCACAAGGTAAAAGTTCCTACATGCCTAACTAGGAAGCCCCTGTCAGGGTTTGGGAGATTTCCTTGCAAAACACTAAATATGGTGAATGGCTCTCTGCTACATGCAATTTGGAAATCCAGCAAGTGTCTGACTATCCAGAGCTTAACCTACTTCCCAAGTCCCCTGCATTAGAACCTTAAATAGACGCCTTGACTCTTTAGGTCCCTGGAGGTCCTGCTCATGACCACTATTCCTTGGCAGTGATAGCACAGGTTTGCCTCTCTGAACCAAAATTGAATGGCAGCTCATAGTGTGGGCTGTGTCCCTTTGTCATCTATGAAATAGGGCCACTCTGTTTTGTAAATGAAAAGAAGAAATTCAGAGGAAACTGACCGTGGCTGGGCACTTGTCGAAGGCTTGCCTCAAGCAGGAACAGCAGCTACTGTTTTACTAGGATGCAGCAAGCTACCCCCACCTGAGGGCAGGTGGGAACGGCCCCCATCAGTGGCATTCCTGCCCACGGCAGGCAGGGAGAATTGGCACAGCAAGACACAACCAGAGGGACACAGGAGAGTAAATACATACTCAAGTCACAGGATTGAATGAATCCCTTTCCCCTAATTGCCAGCCTCTAAAATGTCCCTGCAGAGAAAGTAGTTACGGATTCTCTCTGGAATTCCCACAGGCAGTCATTTTCCTTTCTCAAAGCTGAGGCTGGTCCTCAGATCTTTCCCTTCGAGTCAAGCAAGAACAACCTAAGATGTCCTCTCCCTGCTCAGATAATAGAGGCCTGTGATTCACTTTTATCCCACATTTGATTTATGTACAGCGAACAACACCCGGCCTGGCTTTTTTCTCTGAGCTGAGCAGTGCCTGCTTTATTGTACTCCGAAAAGGTGTATTGGAGCATCACGCTCAAGCAACTGCGACCAGCCGCCTCCCATCCCTTGTAGCTCTGTGGGAACTGGAAAGAGAGACTCTCCATCTTTCACCGAGCATTCTGCGGCCCCCATTCTTTGGGCACAGACACACACTCACCCCCCGCCCAGTCCAGTGTGATCTAGCCGCAGCCTCCCTGTCACCAGTATGGAAGGCCACGGTGACAAAGAGAGGCTGCGGCAGGATTTTTTTTTTTTTCTCTTTTCTTTCTCTTGCCCTCCCCCTACCAAACCTTTTTTTTTTTCCCCCCAGCCTTGGCATAAAATGGTCAAATGATGTTCTACTGCAGAATTCAATTTCACAGTTCAGTTAGGTCCTTGATTACACTGCCAAATTCAGATTAATGTGCATTTAACGAACATGGATCAGGGGAATTCTGGCTGACAGCCAGCTGTAATCGGAGCAATTGATAGCTGTGTGGAGTTTTATGCCCTGTCCACCCCAGCATACCACTGGTGAAATTGATTGATTAAATGAATTCATTGCTGTAATTATTTATAATTTTGATACATCACAAGCCCGTGTCTGACCCTATCCTCGGAGGCTTTGTGCCCATTGTGCAAGGGTAGTCCAGCTGAGTTGTGAGCCCTGGATTATTTATTCCCAGATAATATAGCCTTTTGTTTGTTTTGTGCCCTTATTTTTTGATTGGGTTTGAATCGAGACATGAAAAAGCACATTCCTTTAAGAATTCATTTGTATGGTATGCTAAAAGGCAACGAAAATGGAAACTAAACCATGATTATATGTGATTAACCGTTTCAAAGAGGAAGGGAAACCAAGACTGTTTAGATGTTCTTTTAGTATTTTTAAAGATTCCTGTGGAGAGAATTCCTTTTCAGAATGTATTTGATTTTCAGGGACTGTTAGTGGTCCTCTAGAACTGCCGCTATGCAGCTTGGCAGGCTGGGGAAAAATCTGCAAAAGGGTCTAGTCTTCCCTGCTTACATCTTGCCATATGGAAATCCCCTGAAAAGTCTGTAGACCCTAGTCTCATTTCCGTGAAGTTACTCTTTCACAAAATAACCTGGCCATTCTCTTGGTAGGGGTGGGAAGAACGCCTTTCTGGTGTTTCTTTATTGTTTTCCCTCCTGCGTAGTGGCTTTCCTACCCCTGCTCCCAGTCCTGTCCCATGCCCTTGCAATAAGGTCCTCAAAGGTAAACTATGAACATAGATCTTTTGGAAATGGTGCAGGTGGTGGGAGGTGCATTGGATTTGCTCATTAAATACCTGTACCTCTCGCTGGCCCAACTCGACTGCATTGTGGTTTCCCTAAACGATTAAACCCTACATCCCTCTCAAAATACTATACTTCAAATGTACACCTTTTTTTTTCTAGAATATATGAGTCAGGTTGTAAAAAAGATCACACAGGTCAAGCTTTCCTCCTTTGAAAGTCTTGCTTACACGCACGAACATGCGCGTGTCTGTGCAAAACAATATATATGGACAAAATCATCAGATTTTTTTCACCCCCTTCCAAATATAGGATATCATAGGAAAGATGATTTAGGGTAGGGCAATGAAGTAATTTTAACAGTTTAAGAGCCATGTAAGAGGGCCAAGAAGCCTTCTTATAGAAGAGAGCTTGGGCTTGCTTGCTTCTTAGCAGAAGAAAGGGCATTATTATATCTGAACACAAAGTTTTGGTCTGGCCAATGCAAAAATAAAAGTGGTGAATTCTGTACATAGATGATCAGCTCATTTTGCCGTGATGGTTATTTCTTTGATGTGTATTTGGAGCTGATTTCTCTAAAGCAAGACTGTTCAAACAAAACAACTTAATTGTCTTTCACCACCACCCCTCCCCCGCAGCCAGGCATTATTGTTCATCATATTGTGGCCCTTGCATTTCTTGCTTCGTGCTCCCAGCTGCCCAGACATCTGAGCCCCCAGGTAAACACTAACCAGGCTTTTGCTCTATAGTTGTCTTTCCACACCATGCCCACCTCTGTCCTGACCATGTCTACCTTCTTATCACTGAAGGATATCTCTGAGAACATACCAAAGGCCCAAGTTCGAAAGTGACATTATCTGGATTTAATCCCAACTCTGCTTCTTATTAGCTCTGGGACCTTTGCATGAGCCATTTAAACTCTCTGTGCCTCAGTCTCCTTATCTGTAAAATGGAACAATTATGAGGCCTGTCTCATTGTGTAACTTGAGGTTTAAATGCATTCATGTGTATAAAGTGTGCTGAGAAGAGTCCCAGGCACGTGGAAAGCACTCAGCGAATGTCAAATATCATTAACATTCATATGTATCACTCCTACAAGGATAGACTCCTAACAGAGCAGTTGGTTAATGGAAGAGGCCCTACTTTGGCTCCCAGTGACATGCTCCTGCATTTTCTCCAGGAGTGAGTGCCCCAGCCTTGATTATACAGACTGGAGAGGTGATAGCTGGTGGTAGAAATGCGAAGGCAGGCAAGAAAGCAGGACTGTGATGCCGGTGTGCCTAGCACCTAGGACATCCAGACACTCTCCCTGAGAGTGAAAGACTGACTTTAGCAGAACTGGGTTGTGCAATCCTCTTGGGGGTATGGGGCCATGTGCCTTGGATCGCTGAAAGGGGCCGTTTCACCTCCCTGAGCCTCCATTTTGTCAACAATAAAATGGGATAAATGGTCCCCTTCTTGACTCTCAGAGAGAGAAAGAATGAGGGTGCCACAAATAATGCAAGTTAGCAATGCCATCGTGGAACCCACAGTTGGGTCATTAAGACCCAACTGAGGGCTATAAGTAAGCAACATGCTGGCCCTGAACAGGGTTGCTCATGCCCTTTTCCTTCCCAAAGTCAGCTATTTGTCTGCCATCTTCTCCTTGAGTGGATGGAAGCCCAGAGGGAGGACCGCATGTTCTCTCACTGGGGGCAGTCAGTTCTCCTTCCATAAGTACACCTCGAGTTTGGTTCCAAAAATGGTCTCTTGTGAGAGTGGTTGCCCCTCATCCATCACTTTTTTTGAGTCTATGCCTCTTACCAGCCGCCATGAAAAACAATAGCATGGTTTTGTCTCGAAGACCTAATTTCCAAGATGCTTAGCTCCCGGTGAACAACTCAGCCTTCCCTCTGTGACTGGAAATGGTCCCGTTCACACAGACAAGGCTTCTCTTCTTTATGCCACTCGCTGGCTGCCAAGAGTAGACTCTGATAATGCTGCTGACAGTCGATAAAGAAGAAAAGTGGCCTGATGCAGCATGGAGCAGTGCTTGCAATTCCTCCTGGATACAGCTTTCTTATTTTTAATATATCTTCAGAGATCAGTTATACACGCTTGTGGGGAATGAACTCAATTTCACTTCAAGTACAGAAGCAAATCCTCCACAGAAGACACCGGGGGATGCTGCCATGTCATAGCTCCCAGGACAATACTTTCTAAAGGAAAAGTCATGGACCCCACTTGCCTCACATGCTGGCCTTGTAATTAGCCTGGGCCTGGCTAATCTCAAACTTCATTTAGGGGAAGAACCCAGTTGTTTAATTTACACTGACATTTTCTTCCCCCTCCGCACCTCACATAAACAACCCCGTTTTCCCTGTGTGTCGTCCAGATCCAGGGGCTTAGCAAAACATCAGCGTGGTTTCAAATACAGCATCTTAATTACAATGCAGTGTTCAATATATTATAATTAAAAGCACCTTTTCTGATTGTTTTGAGGATTAGTGTATAGGAATACATATGCTACTGGTACGTTATCTTCAATAAACACCAGCTGGTTGGGTTTTTTTGTGTTTTATACTCTGTATTTTTCTCTGACATTCCCACTCTGCTAAGGACTTTCTATAATGATACCAGCACCTAGGATGTATTGGCCAGTCGCTATGCAAATCTTTTGATGTGTGTTCAGTCCTTTAGAGCTCACAATGACCTAAAGAAGTAGTTATTATTGTTATAACTCCCATTTTACGGGCGAGAAAACCGAAGCACAGGAGTTAGAATAACTTGCCCAAAGTCACACAACTGGTAAATGGCCGACGAGATTTTTGAAACCAAGAGCCTGTTTTCTTAGATACCAGGTTGCTCTAGGTTGCCACAGTTTAGCCTCCTAAAAGCCCTGTGAGGGAGGTATTTATGATCCCCATTTTACAGATAAGGAACCTGAGGCTCAGAGAGGCTCAGTGAGTTGACAAAGCCGTCAGGGTCAAAATTGAACTCTAAGTATGTCCCTCAAAAGCATGTGTTCTCTTGCTGTACAACCAGGACAGGGACCTGGCTTCGCAGTACCCTGGTTCCTGCTGGTTCCTGCTGGTTCCTGCTGGTTGGCACAAGGCTGTCTGAATGGTGAACTCACCTGAGTAGATGATGGTGTTCTCAAGACTGGCAAGGGCTGCACTGTCACCTGGGAGCCAATGAACAGGGCAGACATGAGAATGGTGCCATGGTAACAATGTTAAGGAGCCCATTGTATGCAGCTCTTGTGGCCAGACTCGTGGCATAGACATTTGCTCATGCTGTGTAATGGGGCAGGATCTTGGGACACCTGCCGCCTTCTAGACGGCCACCATGGTGCCAGGTCCAATGAGCAATATACCCCACCCTACTTCACTCCTCTTTGGCATCTGACCTGCTTCATTACTCCTTCCTTCTTGAAATGCTTTCCTCCCTTGGTTTCAGGACCCCCTAGGCCCTTACTCTCCTTCCTACATCACTGGCCACGTCTCTGCTCCTTTATGCAACATCCTTCTGCTGCTTCTGGTCTCTAAATGTTGGGGTCCTTGGACCTTCTCTTACACATGCAACAGCATGGCTTTCAATACCGACTAATGGCATGACTCTCACCAGTGAATCTCAAGTGCAGGTCATCAGTTTCTGCTCTTTCCTGGACTCAAAGCATGTCTCAGTCACCTCAGCAACATTTCTGCATGAATGTTTGAGAGTTCTCCCAAACTTGACACGGCCATGCCAGAATTCTTGGCTTTACCATGCAGTAGTTACCTCTTGCTGTGTAACAAATTATCACAAAACTTAACAATTTAAAACAATAATAAACATTTATTATCTCACACAGTTTCTTTGGGTCCGTTTCCTGTGACTAAACTAGCTGGATGATTCTGGCCTTGAGACTCTCAAGAGGTGGCTGACTGCCACGGTCAAGATGTCTGCCAGGGCTAGTCCTCTGAAGACTTGACTCGGGCCAGATGATCACTTCTAGGATGGTTCACATGGCTGTTGGTGGAAAGGCCTCAGTTTCTGACTCTTGGCAGGAGGTTTTGCACTTGAACCTCTCTGTAGGATTCCTAAGTGTCCTTATGCCGTGACAGCAGGAGAGAGCAAGTGATCCGAGAGAGGGCAGTGGAGCCACAATATCTTTTTCCGTCCCAGAAGGCACTTGCTATCACTTCCACTGTATTCTTTCGATCACACAGATGAGCCTGATACAGTGTAGGAGGGGACTACACAAGGATCCTCAGACGCCATCTTGGATGGAGCCTACCCCTGCCCCTCTACTCCTCATATCATTAAATGGCCTGTTGCTCCGGCCAAAATCTTGGGAGTCATCTTTGACTCTTTCCTTTCACATTTTAATCCAATCCATCAGCAAATCATGTCAGCTCTCTCTTCAGACCCTACCCTGGGCCCCAGCATTTCTTATCCCAACTATAGCACCCTCTCTAATCTCAACTCACATTGACCACAATAAACTAACTGGCATCTCTGTTTCCACCTTTGCCACAAAGGTCTCTTCTCCTCCAGCACCCAGAGATCAACATCAAGCTCATATCTCTCTCCTCTTCTCAGCAAACTCCAGTGGTTCCCACCTCACTTGGAGTGACTGCCAGTGCCCTTGCCATGACCTACATGATCATCCCTCTGGCTGCTTTTCTGGCCATCATTCCAAACTGACTCCCCTCCATACCCAAAGAGCCTCTGTGCTGTTTGTGAAGCCGGTATTTGCCTAGAACCTTGTGGGTGCTGAGCCCTCTGCCCAGACTACCCCTCCCCACATAGACTTTGTGCCTGATCCCTCCAATGGCACACTCCCAGAGATGCCTTCCCTGACCTTCATATCCAGGATGGCCCCTCATTCATTTTAACCCTTTCCTCTATTTCCCTTCATATCTCTATTACTACTGGACTGCATACTATATACATTTATCGGTTTTCTTGTTTATTATCTGTCTCCTTCTCTAGAATGTGTAAACCCCAGGAGGGCAGAAATACCATCCATTTTTATTATTGCTGGACCTTCCCATGGCACCTGAAATTGTGCCTAACACATAATAGTGGCTCAAGGATTAATTTATGGACTAAATAAATTAGTGAATGTACTACATGGGAGCAATGGGTTTATTTGGAAAGATACCACCCAATAGAACTTTCTGCAATGGTGGAAATGTGGTTTATCTATGCTGTCCAATGTGGTGGCTACTAGATACTTAAAATGTGATTAATGTGACTGAGGAACTGAATTTTTTTATTTTAATTTTATTTTTTTATTGATTTCAATTAAGTAGCTACATGTGGCCAGTACCCACCATATTAGAGTAGATCTAGATCCTTGGGGTGGATGGGGCTTGGGGACATGTCCACGTCATTTCATGTACATTGCAGTAGAGAGGTAGAGCCTTCCTAGGGTGCTGCGTTAAGAAGGAGCCTGAAGTCCAAGCAAAAAATCTTTTTTGAGCACCTTCTGTGTACACAGCACTGTGTTGTCGTTAGAATATCACACAAGAGTGCAGTGATTGATTAGTGCCTTCTGTCCTGGGCAAGGAGTTGAATGTGTTATGCTGTGGTATATTTACCAGACATGACCTCAGTTGTCCCAGGGCTAGTCAGAGGTCCTTCCTGATCCCTCCCAGGGAATGATTACTGGAATGTACACCTAGTGTCCTATAACCCTCTCACTGACTTCCCCCCCATCCCTGCTCTGTCTGCCCTCCCTGTTCTCCACTGAGTTCCCTCAATCCAGTCTTCATAACTAGAGTAGAATATTTTCTGCCAGAATCTTTTTGAGGGATGACCAAATTTCCTTTCACACACACACTCCTGCAAATGTTGGCTACTTTCAATTATATTTCTACTTATTTGATGAGAACATTGCAAGTGTTTACCTTATGGTCCACACTGAAAAGCTGCTTAGGGCAGGGAGCCATATTTCCCCTTTTACATATATCTGCTAGGTTATGTGTGTGGATAGTACATACCCCCCTCTAGCATATGAGTTCAAAAGCATGGGGAAAGCATTCTACCCCTGAAATTTCTCACTGAAGACTAACATCCTTTAATGACAGATGGGATCTTTTATTCCTGAAAAAGAAAATAGGGTCTAAATACCAAATAATACCTTGGATAAGGCACATTTTAACTAAAACTCTCCCTGTGGTTCACATGAGTGGGAGAAGGCCCTTTCCTAGGAGCAAAGAGTACAGTTGGTGCCCCAACTGTATCCCTTAATCACCTCTTGTTTCTATCTGCCAACACTGCTTTCCTTTGTCTAAAGTGGTAGTTCTCAGCCAAGAGCAATTTTGCCCATATTCTGGGGACATTTGGCAACACCTCAAGAAATGTTTTTGGTCATAACTGGCAGAAGTGGCTGCTACTGGCATCTAGTGGGTAGAGTCCAGGATGCTGCTGAACATCCTGTAACACACAGGATACTCACCCACATCAGAGAATTATCTGGACTCCAAAATCAGTGGTACCAAGATTGAGAAATTCTGGTCTAAGAGTTGTCTCTTCCCACTAGAGCCTACCAGCCCAGGACATGGCAAGTCAGAAGTGCCAGGAAATTAATATTCATGGAAGCACATGTTAAACAGTGTTTTGAAGGGAGCTGGTGCATAAATACCCCAGCTCTTGGCCCCTCAGATGGGACAGCTCCAAGGTACATGTTTAACATACTCTTCCAGGGCGCAGAGTTACCTGGTGGGATTAGGTTCCAGTTGCTTGATTGGTAACTTGCTGTGCATGTTGGGGTTCACCAGAGAGACAACCAGTGGGGGGGGCTGTTTGTGTACACAGAGAGAGTCTCTCCTCTGTGGATGACATCAATCCTTTCACTTAAAGCTTTTAACTGATGGAATGCAGCCTACCCACATTATGGAGGGCAATCTGCTTTGCTCAAAATCTACTGATTTAAATATTAAGCGTATCTAAAAAAAAACCTTCACAGTAATATCTAGACTAGTTTTTGACCAAACAACCAGATGCCATAGCCTAGACAAATTAACACATAAAATTAACCATCATACTCAATGACTCACCCTTTATTGGTTTTCCCCTTCCTTGTCTCACTTCTCCTGGAATCACCTCCCACCACTGCATTTAAATTCAGGTCTCATAGTCTGCTTCTGGGTTTGTTTGTTTGTTTTTTTTCTTTTTTTTTTTAAGATTTTATTTATTCCTCAGAGAGAGAGAGAAAGGGCACAAGCAGGGTGAGTGGCAGGCAGAGGGAGAAGCAGGCTCCCTGCTGAGCAAGGAGCCCAATACAGGACTCTATCCCAGGACCCTGGGATCATGACCTGAGCCAAAGGCAGACGCTTAACCACTTAACAGACTGAGCCACCCAGGCATCCCTGCTTCCGGGGATTTTAGTAGGGAAAGGGGGAAAAAAAGCAGCTGGATGGGGAGGTTTTAGGGTATAGGGTAGAAGCAGGAGCAACCTCGGACCTCACAAGGTAAGCATCACCCACAACCGTATCGTGCATAGTGCTCTTCATTCAGGCCAGCTGTGGCTTGGCTCACTGCGGCATTCAGATCTAGCATGTGAATATTCTCCATCTGTGTCTGTCTTCCCAGGTGGATTACGATCGAGCACAGATGGTCCTCAGCCCTCCACTGTCAGGGTCTGACACCTACCCCAGGGGCCCCGCCAAACTACCTCAAAGTCAAAGCAAAGCGGGCTATTCCTCAAGCAGCCACCAGTACCCATCTGGGTACCACAAAGCCACCCTGTACCACCATCCCTCCCTGCAGACCAGTTCCCAGTACATCTCCACGGCTTCTTACCTGAGCTCCCTGAGTATCTCATCCAGCACCTACCCCCCACCCAGCTGGGGGTCTTCTTCCGACCAGCAGCCCTCCAGAGTGTCCCACGAACAGTTTCGGGCTGCTCTGCAGCTGGTGGTCAGCCCAGGAGACCCCAGGGAATACCTGGATAACTTTATCAAAATCGGAGAAGGGTCAACTGGCATTGTATGCATCGCCACCGAGAAACACACGGGGAAACAAGTCGCCGTGAAGAAGATGGACCTCCGAAAGCAACAGAGGCGAGAACTGCTTTTTAATGAGGTAGATGGTGTGTTCAGATCACTCTTTCTCTCCTGTATAACATTTACTTCCCATTTCAAAAATATTACCTGTACAGTTCAGGACATCAGAAAGCACTGAAAATATAAATACAAAAATCATGCCCCCACAATCCTTCCTTCTGGTCTTCGTCTATGCGTGTACGGCTGCTACTTCTATAAGGTGCCTCATGCGGATCAGCCCCCATGCTAAGCACTGATCTGGCTTGAGTCACACAACCAACCTGTGAGACAGAAAGATGTTATTGCCATGGCCACGAGGAAATCTGGACTCAGGTGAAGTGACTAGCCCAGGGTCATACAGCAGGTTGATAGCAGAGCTGGGATTTGAATTCTAGCAGATTCCAAGGCCTTGTGCTACATTATCTACATGGGTATATATACATGGTTGTGGTACCATGTATACCCTTTGTAGCCATTTTTTTTTAAATCTCAAAAGAGGTTAGTTTGCCAATGGATTCTCACTCTTTAGGAACTTTAAGATATGTGTTCCTAGCTATAGCAATGATGAATTCTTCCTGTGGAAAATATGGAAAATATAGAAAATGTCGCATAATCTCACAACCAAGAAATAGCCTACATTAATATTTCAGGATTTCCTTTCTATATTTTTTTCTATTTAGAGAAAGTGGTATAGAGTATTGACTTCCAGAAAGTTTGTAACAATGAGGACCCTCACTGATGGTCCTGTTTCATTCTCACTAACACTGGATATTGTCAAATTATCTCTGTTAATCTGATAGACATGAATAAATCTTCCTGCTTTAATTAACACTATTATTACTAGGGAGGGTGAAATTACTTTTATATGTTTTTAGGCCATTTTTATTTTATTAAACCATATGTCCTTTGCACACTTTCCAATTAGGGTGGTAGCATTTGTCTTATTGATAAGTGAGAGCTCTTGATATATTAAGGAATTAACCCTTTTCTATGTGTCTGTTGCACATATTTTTCCACTTCATTTGCCTTTTACACTTATTACTTGAAAGTTCTAAAATGCACATAGGTGGAAAAATATGAATACCTATGTCTAAGGACATAAAATATTTTGAAGTGGTAGTCATCTATTGATTTTATGAGAGTTTAGGGAAGAGAAATGAGCTTTTGTGGATGGAAAATTTAGGTCTTAAAGATAGCAAGTCAGGATTCCAATGTTAGATAATACGTCAGTCTCCAGCAAAGGATGAACCACTCACATTTCCTAACAGACATTATAAAAATGCACTCAGGTGTGACTTTGGGTCCCTCTTCTATGGAGGCTCACAAGAAGCCACATATGGCTCCAGACCCCATGGGTGTTCATTTTCTTGCTGTGTTCCACATCTCAGAGAGAGCCCCAGGTGGGTGGGCTTCAGCTTGTCACTTCCACAATGCTGATTTCTGGAACTTATTTCCAAATCACAATGCCAGAACAGGCAGGGCAATATAATGTAGATAACTTTGTAATTTATTACTTAACATTAAATCTGAAAATGTCACCAGAAGCAGCCACAGGGCAGCAATTCTTGGAAGCTCTCTCTGGTAAGTTCAAGTTAGCCTTGTATATGCCTGAGTCATATTTGTTTTTACTTTCAAGACCTATCCTCTGTATTCAGCCCAAACCTCTCTCACACTCGACCCAGACCTCCTCCCAAGATGTTAAGTTAGCCTCATGTAGCCCCACTCCTACTGTTCACCTCATTTACTTCATACTCATCATTTGCCAGTTAGAGTTGGTGACCTTTTGCCAGGTTAAAGAATGGTAGAGTATGGATAGTGCATTCTATCAAAGACCCTTAGGGATATCTGATCATCTCCTACGTCCCCCCCCCACCCAAACAGTCAACAGTACTCCCTCTTGTGAGTATAAACCTTGCCAGGGTTCTGCCTGTTTTCACTGTTATTATCTCCAAACCCAGTGTCTGGTTGCGCTGCCATTTTCTCTGAACTGACTAACTTGATTCCTTTTATTGCTGTTAGCTACCCTCAATACTGTCTTTTTGTCTATAATAGATTCCTGAATAAATCCCCCCAAAATCAATATTTCTTAATCAATTCTACTCACAGCAGAGTTGTGGCCATAAGAGAACAGAAAGCAAAATTTCACCATCACAAGTCAAAAAGCATCTTTCCATTTGCCCAGGTTGTGATAATGCGGGATTACCACCATGACAACGTGGTTGACATGTACAACAGCTACCTTGTCGGCGATGAGCTCTGGGTGGTCATGGAATTTCTAGAAGGCGGTGCCTTGACAGACATTGTCACTCATACCAGGTATGTCTCTTCATTATCCAGACAAATAATTCCAAGTGCTTATTATTTCTTCTCCAGGGTAAGGCCTCAATGACTGTTTTTATGACCTCTTTATAAATTGTAAGCCCTTTGAAGTCAGGGACTATGATGACCCTTTTTCTTTATATTCCCTAAGTGCCTATTGCAATATCATGCATGTATAATTAATTCATTCAGTTAACATTCTCCTTGTCCTCCAGAAATTCATTAATACCTAATGATGTTAAGTCAGCAAGCTGATGACAATGGACTTTTGGTGCCAAACAATAGAATTTCCCATTCCTATGTATTTTTCTAAAACAATTTTATTCTGAGTTGCCATGCTATTGCTCTGTGGTAATACCACCAGGAGTACCTGGCTGAGGAAGACACAGATGGAAGATGAGTCAAAGTTTTATGTCATAATAAGAAACCTACGTAATTGAAATTCTTCAATTCTGTTTTTAAATATTCTTGCAAGTAACAACGGTTAATTATCATTATTACCTCTGCTACTTGCTTCCCTGATGTGTCAGTTTTGGTCAGTTAATTGTTTATTGATCACCTTTTATGTGCCAGGCTCTTTCCTGAGTGCCGGGGACACAAAAGATACAAACAATTAAAGTCTGAAATATATTCCTTCAAGGATGTCACAAGTTAGAAATAAATATAATACCTGTGCAGAAGTAGAAAGAGATATAGAAGCAGCAAAGAAGAATACCTGAGTATCTCTAACAGGGAAAATAAAGATTTCCAATATAAAGTGATAACCAGGATGAGTTTTGAGAGGTGCATAGGAGTTTACTAAGAAGGCAAGTGGGAGGAAAGGGACATTGAAGGGAGACAAAGTATGTGCTAAGACAGTGTTCTTCATATTTTAATATGCATATAAATTACCTGTGGGTCTTAGTAAAAGGCAGAATCTGATTCAATAGGAAGGGGCATGATATTCTATTCTAATAAGCTCCCAGATGACACCAATGTTCCTGGTTCATGGACCACCTTGGAGAAGCAAGGTTCTAAGGAACAGACATATTTTTTTAAAAAACCATGTTACCTTTGGGAAACTTTAAATTTGCTCTTGGTAGTCAATAAAACTCCAAAGGGATAAGAGATGATTGTCAAGAAGGAGAGGCACTGGATGTTAGCTGGTATCACTGAAATGGTGCCTAAATCATAAGTGAATCCAAGTGAACAATAAGGGGAAAGCAAGACGGTATTGAGGAACACTGTGAGGGGATAGAATATCCTGCTGTTTCTCCCTAAAATCGGACGATGTTTCAATCCTAACCCCCTACAGCTCTCAGTCTCAGTAGACTATCTAAAAACAAAAGAACGTAAGGGAAGACACTGAACATTTATCACCAACATTTCAGATGGCAGATCCCTGTTGGTATAGTCATAGGACACAACCCCCCCCCCCAAAACACATAAGATCATCTTAACTTACAGAAACAAATATACTGAAGAAACCTAAGCTTAAGACAAAGGTGACTTACATCTAAAACCATTAATAAAAATATATCCAGAGGAGAGGATTTTTTTTTTCCTGCCTTGGAAAGCTTCTGATAGCTACACATGTCTCTCTGGAGCTCTCTCTTTGTCAAGGTTTTTTGTTTTTTGGTTTTTTTTAGTTTTTATTGTGTGACAGTGGATCCACTTAAGAACTAGCCTCTCTGGAATCCATTGTGTTCTCTAATCCTCTCCGTCCAGTTTTGTCAATAATTTCCTGTTGAAGGCAGAGAGCTCCACAGAGCGGAGAGAAATTGTATGTTAAGGAACACTAAATATTTAGAACTTGAAATCCTTTGAATCTTAAATTTAGATTTTAATTCTTGAATCATTCAGAGAGTTTCCTATAGTAGATATTCAATAAATGCTTTACTGAATGATTGATTGATCAATAAAATAACTCCTTGCTACTCAAAGTGTGTTCTGGAGATTAGCAGCATCAACATCACCTAGAAGCTTGTGAGAAATGCAGAATCTCAGGCTCTACCCAGACTGACCATAAGGTAGCCAGGTGCTCAGCTTTTCCTATGGATACCAGAATTTTAGCCCTACCTAGCATCTTGTTAAATTACATCCTACTGATTTCCAGGAACAGAGAGAAGGCAAAGGAAAGTGCCAAGCACTTCAAACATTAACTCATGTAACCTTGACACACCTCTACAAAACAGAGCCAGGATTTGAATTTGGATTTGATTCCAGAACTGAGGCATCTTTATCCCAATTCAGGCTTCCTCCCTGCAGAAGTAGGAAAGCAACAGTCTTTCTATAGTGGGTCCTATACATTTCAGAGCCACTGAATTCAGAATCAGTAGTATTTGTCACATAGGCCAGTTAAAGGTGATTTTTCAGTCAGTGATGGGGGCTCAGATTCCATTAACTTTTGTTGTTGTTGACCTGTAAATAATCTTTATGTCTGCTTCAAATAACTCGAATCTCATGGAATCCTAGAAAAATGAATTTTATTAAAGAAGGTGATTGTTGCTCCTGAATTATTTGTAAGGTATATTTGAGCTTATCCCTGCTGATGATGCTCTAAACCTCCGAGGGCTCTGCTGTGGGCAGATGTGAAGTTGTCATCCATTGTTTTCACAATCCAGCACAATGACCAGCCCATTCACACAAAACTAAGAACACAGAAGTTGTAGATTTCCACTCTCAGACAAGAACATTTTCTTCTTGCCTGCCTTAGTAGATCAAGGCATTGCTGGAATAAGCCTCTTCGAAGAGAAGGGATACCCAGCCAATTTATACCCTCGACTTTCTCCTAATTGGCCACCTCCTTGGATTTTACTTTGAATCCTAATTTTACTCAGACACGGTTTTCTGGCATCAACAAGACTGATACAGATTTGGGGTCATCCATTTCCTTGTCCTGCTGAGCTAAGAGTTCCCCAGGGTGATTTTTCCAAGGCTGTCCTTGAATTTGAGCTCTGGTCAGTTACACCCTCTGTCTCTCCCGACAGTCTCCTCTGTTGGCGTGACTTTTAGGAGCTCTTTCACATTTGCTGTCTGGCTTGAGCTTCACACTGTCTCTGTGAGAGGGAGTAGGTTTTATACCCAGATGAGTTAGGCCTCTCTGGGTTGTTATGAGGGCACTGATGGGCAAGTAATTCTCCCACTGAGGTTCTTCATGGCTGAAAAGCCATTCATATGAGTTGCCATGGCAATGTGATACAGTGGGGACATTGGAAAAGCATGGGTTTGAACTCAAAAAGAGGTGGGGTTGGAATCATGATCTGGTCACTTTCTTAGCTGGGTAACCTTGGGCAGGCCACTTGACCTCAGTGTCCTCTGAAGCCAGAACCCTTCTTCAGAAGGGTGCAGCCATGAAATGTGGGGGTACATATCCAGAGCTATGCTTACCTTTCTCATTCCTATGGTCAGTTTGTTCAAAAATCATCCAATCATGCTTAGTTATTAGTAACTAAGTCCAGTTCCCTTCTTGATGGAAGGACCTAGAGCAGCAGGAATCTCCAGTTCCTGGAGGCAGGGCTAATCCTGGGGGATCTTAGAGATCCAAAGACCGTGTTGTCCAAGTCCAGCCTTAAAGAGAATTGTGGATGTCCCCATTTCCAAGATGAGGAAAAAAGAAACCTGAGGAAGTTAAAAGGGCTTGCTCAAGGTCACCTATCAGGCATACTTGGAACCTTGGCTCTATTCAGTGCCATCTCTCTGTAGGAACCTGGAGGTTTATCAGTACCTAAGGAATTACCCATGAGAGTCTAAGGAAGTACATTTGCATTAATGACCCAAAAGCCAGCAAGCAGGGTTCTCTTTCCTTGGGCTTTATATTGGGCCCCTGTCATCCTCAGTGCCAACCCTTAGGATCTAGGACTCATATCCCAAGACTTCTTTGTCCTTCCCTGTAGATTTTCCAGACATGGGCTGGAGAGCATGGACCGTTCACTAGACCCCAAGGGAGCTGCCTCTCTTGATCATTTCAAAGATGTTCTTAAACCTGTCTTTGCTCCTTAAATGTTATTTCCTTTCCAGAATGAATGAAGAACAGATAGCTACCGTTTGTCTGTCGGTTCTAAGAGCTCTCTCCTACCTTCACAATCAAGGAGTGATTCACAGGGACATAAAGAGTGACTCCATCCTCCTGACAAGTGATGGCCGGGTAAGATTTCATGTTTGGCCTCTCCACGGTTTACCTTGCCACTTTGTCTGTCATGGGCATTATCCTCCTAAGAACCCTTTCTCATAATTCTAAGTCTCCTCGGTCACAAGTCACCCACTGTCCTTCCCAGAAAGCTTACCAAAAAGGAAATTACCTTCTTCTGTGTCATCCTATTTGTCAGGATTACCTGTGATCTGAATTTGATGGATGACTTTCCACTTTAACAACGAGTATAGGAAGTAAAAGAAACTATGGACATTTCTTTCCTTTCCTTTTGCTTCCGTGTTCTTATTTTTGTTGGAGGAGAAGAGATGACTTTTCTAGGGCTTTGTCCACCCTGTCTGTGGAGTTGTGCATGTCTGCAGTATCTCTCAGAGTTCCTGCAGGAAAGAGAAGACAAACTCCAGTGGACAGCTCAAGGAGAGTTTAACAAAGGTGTCAGCAGATGTAGACAAGTCATAAGAGCACATGAGGATTCATGTGGCATTCTAGAATGGAGTGCTACTCTTACTGCCCCATGTCAGAGGAAGGGAGGCAGGGAACTGGCTAGTGGAATCTGAAAATAGAAATTATTGTCTGAAGAGGGATGCCTGGCAGGACTCTGATCTTCAGTGGGAGACAGACCACAGCGAAGCTGCAGGATGGGAACTGGGAGAATCAATATCCAAGCCTCACTCCATTCTTTCCTTCTGGTCTCCTATTGGTTCTCCCCATTGGCCGAACCCAATCAGAAGCCATCAGTGCAGTCAACACAGGTTGGTGCCCCAGGGCTCAGAGAGGAAGAGAATAGATCTGGAAAGGCAAACAAAAGATATTCATCACACTAGCTTATACCCAGGCCCAGACTGCTGCATTTCCCATGTCCGCAGCCAGCTCAAGGGATTCCGCTGAAACTCATCAGCCACACCAGGTTACAAAAGAATATAGAATATGAGTTGGCATTTCAAGGCAATCTTAGTTAGATGGAAGAGTGTTGAAGCATAGATTTTTTACCATTTAGGCCCTTTTAACCTCCCTGAAACTCCCACCAGAGGTAATGGCGCTGACATACAGGGAGCCAGCTGTCCCATTGAAACACCTGTCTTTTACAACCCAGCAACCTCAGCCATGTGGAAAATGTTCACATCACAGCAGAATTGCCCAGGAACCATCAGAGGGCAGCTAAAAGAAACTGCCCCAACACTTTGGCTTTTCTTCTTTTGTTTTAAAGAGATTGTCAATTCTATTGTGGAAAATTCAGGAAATTCAGAAAAGTATAAAGGACAAAATAAAGATCACCCTTAATGCATTTCCCATTCTCCCCATCTTTCCCTGTAAATGTACTTGCAAACTTGGAATTATTTTTAATGGGTAGTTTAAGTCCTGCTTTTTGCATTACTCTGGCTGAATTTTTTTTTTTAAGTGGGTATGAGAGGATGCATCAGTCAGCTTTTGCTACATAACAAACACTTAGTGGCTTAAAATGACAACCATGTATTTGCTCACAGTTCTGTGAGTCAGCATTTGGGCTGACCTCTGCTGCAACAGCTTATCTCCACTCCATGTGGCATCAGCCGAGCTCACTCTTGCATTTGTGGTCAGCCTGCTGTTGATGGCCTCACTCATTTGCCTGGTGCTTTGCCATGTGTCCCATATCTCCCAGCAGACTCTCCGAGGCTTATTCGCATGGTGTCTGTAGCAAGGTTCCCCAGAGCAGCAAGAGAGGCAAGCTCCACTGCACACTTTTGAACTCTCTGCTTTTTTTTAATTTGAATCTTTTTTTTAATTTTACTTTATTATGTTATGTTAGTCAGCATACAATACATCATTAGTTTTTGATGTAGTGATCCACAATTCATTGTTTTCATATAACCCAGTTTCATATAACCCAGTGCTCCATGCAGTGGAGCACTCCATGTGCCCTCCTTAATACCCATCCGCCCACCCCCCTCCCCTCTAAAACCCTCAGTTTGTCTCTCAGAGTCCATAGTCTTTCATGGCTTATCTCTCCCTCCGATTCCCCCCCCCTTCATTTTTCCCTTCCTTCTCCTGATGTCCTCCCTGCTATTCCTTATGTTCCACAAATAAGTGAAACCATATGATAATTGACTTTCTCTGCTTGACTTATTTCACTTAGCGTAATCTCCTCCAGTCCCATCCATGTTGATGCAAATGTTGGGTATTCATCCTTTCGGATGGCTGAGTAATATTCCATTGTATATATGGACCACATCTTCTTTATCCATTCATCTGTTGAAGGGCATCTTGGCTCTTTCCACAGTTTGAACCCTCTGTTTTTCTCTTGTTTGCTAATGTCCCTTTAGCCAAAGTGAGTCACACAGCCAAGCCTAGATGCAAGGGATGGGGAAATAGACCTCCATCTCTTGATGAGAGAAGATGCAGAGTCACATTGCAAGGGAATGTAGGTTTAAGGAGGGGAAAGATATAGAGCCATGTTACATAATCTCCCAGAGAGTGGAGAGCTGTGGGAAAAGGGCTGGGACCTTCCCCTGGCCTGACTCAGGAGAGTACTTAGGCAGGGTTCCATGACTTCAGAACATAATTCACAAAGCACTGAACTGGTCCACAAATTGGCCCTGGGGACTGGTTCTTGCAGGAAAAAAATGAAAGAGAAAAAGCAGGGCAGTTTCAAGGCAGGCTTTTTCCCCTTATTTCTGTGGATTGATGGCAAAGGCTTCCTGGCTGCAAGCACATGTCAGGTGTCAACATCAGGCATGAGACTAAAATAATTCGTTGTTTAATCAGCTCAAAGATCTCCCCTCCCCACAGTGTACAGAAGGTTATTAAATCATTCATAGTCATTCTCAAGGGCAGAACCTATGCTTCACACATTTCCTAAATTTCCATGTACCCTGCAAAGAGCTCCCAGGGGCTGGCACATGGTGAGTGCTTTTAGCCTTAGTGGTTTGTGCACTCACTCCTTCCATAAATATTCACTGAGTTTCTACTGTGTGCCAGGGACAGTTGTAGGTCCTAAGGATGAACACAGCAAAACCACTACTTTCGTTAAGTTTAGTTGGGGCATGGAGATGGGATAAATACACAAATAAAATCAGCTCCAGACAGGTGGTGATAAGCACTAAGTTTCCTATAATTAATTTAAGCAGAATAAGGATATGGTAGAAAGTGATGGAGGATGAGGTCAGAGAAGGCCGCTCCGGGGTGGTGATATTACAGCAGAGACTGAGGGAGTGGGTCCTATGGCTGTCAGGGTTGAGAATGTTCCAGAAGAGGGAACAAGCAACATGTTGAGTAGATCCTGTGGCTCTTGGCCATGGCGCCCAGAGTATGCTCTTTCACATTTCAGAACAATACACCATATTGACTCCAGTGGGCTTCTTCAGTTTCTATAGAGAAAGGAAACTTTCTTTTTTCTTTCTTTTTTTTTAAGAATGAGAGCAGAGACATAGTGTGGCCATTCTAGGAAAATTTTGTGCTAATTTATTTTGTACCAGTTTATTAGAGCATGAAGTTTTATAGTAGAGAAGACACCCTCATTTATTTATTGTCATTGTAACAAATCACTCCCACACTTAGGGTCTTAAATCAAAAGTCATTTTAGGATTATTACATGGCTCTGAATGTTGGCGGGGCTCAGCGAGCCAGGACTGCTCTGACTTGTGGTTAGACGATGTGTCTAGAAGTCTTCCTCACTTACACGTGCTGGCTGGTGGCTGGACACTCAGCTGAGCTGTCAGGCAGAACACCCAAGATGTGACCTCTCCACATGGCCTTCCTCTCAGCATGGAGGCTGCATTCAAAGAGTGAGGGTTCCAAGAAAACAAGATGGAAGTGCATGGCAATTTTATGACCTAAACTCAAAGTTCCATAATGCCGTGTCCACTGTATTTACAGCCCTTCCAGTTCAGGAGGAGGGAATGTAAAACCTTACTCAGTGGGAAGAGTATTGACTCATGTCATCAAAGGAGCTCATGGGCTGAGGAATAATATTGTTGGCTTTTTCTGGAAAATATTGTCTGTCACACAAGCTATACTGAGTTTTCTTCTTGCTGGGAGATGTGCAGCAACGTTAACCCTTAGAGAAATACGAACTGAAACTAGCAGATATCACTTCACATCTATCAGAATGGCTAAAGTGAAGAGTAGTGATAACACCACTTACTCATACACTGCTGGTGGGAAAGTGAAATAGTATAGCCACTCTGAAAAACAAGTCCTCTCAAAACTAAAAATTACATGGGACCAGTAATTGCATTCTTAGGCATATATTCCAAAAAAATGGAAACTTATTTTCACACATAAACTTGCACACAAATGTTCATAGCAGTTTCATTTATTATAGCCCAGACCTAGAAACTACCTGAGTGTCCTTCAAAAGGTGAGTGGTTAAACAAACTGTGATGTGTTTGTACCACGGAATACCAGTCAACAAAAAAGAAAGAGGAATGAACCAGTGATACATGTAAGCACTTAGATGAACCTCAAGGAAATTGTGCCGAGTGGAAAAAAGCCAATCTTGAAATGATACATGCTGCATAATTCCATGTATATAACATTTGTGAAATAACATAATTATAGAAATGCACAGAAGATTAGTGGTCACAGGGGTGAGGGACTGCAGGGTGACTGTAAAGGGGTAGCTTGAGGTGTCATGGTGATGGGACAGTTGGGTGCCACTTTTTTAAGATTTATTTATTTATTCGTTTTAGAGACAGAGCATGTAAAAGCAGGGGGAGAGGCAGAAGGAGAGAGAATCTCAAGCAGACTCCCCACTGAGCGCAAAGCCAGATGCAGGGCTCGATCTCACAACTGTGAAATCATGACCTGAGCTGAAATCGAGAGTTGGACTCTTAACCAACTGAGCCACCCAAGTGCCCCAAGAGGCACTTGGGTACCTTGATGTGTTGGTGGTTACTCAAGGCTACAATGTGATACAATTGCAAAGTATATACACACACTTACACACTACATACATAAATGAGTTCATGTACAAATGATTAAATCTGAACAAGGTCTATGGATTGTACCAACATCAGTTTCTTGGTGTTGATATTGTTCTATAGTTGTATAAGATGCCAACATTAGGGAAGACTGGGTACACATTTCTTTACAACTTCCTATCAATCTATAATTATTTCAAAGTAAAAAACTAAGAGAGTGAATTGCTCAAGTTTTTTTTTTTTTTAAAGGATAAATCTCTGGGGAGCCTGGGTAGCTCAGTCGGTTAAGCATCTGACTCTTGATCTTGGCTCAGATCTCGATCTCAAGGTCGTGAGTTTGAGCCCCACATTGGGCTCCATGCTGGGCGTGGAGCCTAATTAAAAAAAAAAAAAAAAGGATAAATCCTTTGTGGCCCCTTCAAAGGCTAGAAGGGAAATTGTGATCAGAGTAAATTGTTCACTATTTGTCTATGACATAAATAATATCTAATGAGTCACCAATTCGTCTTAAGCAGGGGGGATGTGGTATTTGGAGTTTGAAAGGGAAATAAATAGCATGTTACAGAGTGGTTGCAAGAATTAAATGAAATAATTTCTATAAAACCATCAGAAGTAAAATGGGTACAAGGTAGAAGCTCAAAGAGGGTGATCCACCCATCCTTGCAATTAAGGGTTGAATAAATTCATCTATGATATTTCCTTGGCCTGAAGCTTGCATTTGAGAGATGATACTTAGGAGCCACTAGACAGTGAGTGATTTAGCTTTTATCAAATTCATTGGCTAGAATGGACTTCAAGCCCATGACCTATTAAGCCCAGTGCCTATATTGAAAAGGGACATACACAGTGATTTTTATGGTCTTTTTTTTTTAACTAAAAATTGATTGCCACAATTTAAGAATCAGGAGATGTCACAGAAAATTTCAGATTCCTGTCTTCCTTAAAAACAAAAATCAAAGTATCTGACAACCCTGTGCCTGCATTCACACATGGCAGTCGTGGAGGTGGCGTGGTAAGGGTGAACAGTGCCTCAGTGGATGCTGTGGGTGCCATATCCCTATCTTCACCAGACTTCCTCCTTCAGTGCTCACTAGCTCCCCCTCCCAGTGCCACCACTGGCATCTCTTCCTGGCGACTTTCTCCAGCCATGGCAGTCTGGTCTTCCAGCCCACAGCAGGCTAGAAATTCCAGGCAGGTAACATTCACTAGGGGCAGCCCAGGATCATGTGATAGGAGTTGCGGTATAAACACCCCGGCTCTCTTGCCCTTGGATAGACGAGCTCTCTGGCACATGCTCTACCCAGTCTCCTGGACTTCCTCATCAGGAGTAAGCTCTGGTTCCCACATTGCTGACTAACCCTTGACTGGCTGTCTTCCCTGCCCACTTCACTACCAGGGTTTCCTGTATCTCCCCAATAAATGACTTACACTGATTCCTTGTTTTGTGGTGCGCTCAGAGGGGGCGGAAGCTAAACCAAGGTAGTACCCAGGCACAGTGTAATGTGTGTGCACCCTCTTTTTCACAGGATTGCAAACAAGGGTAAAGGATAGTTATGGGGCCATAGATGGCAACCAGGGCCTTGTGACTGTTCCACACCCCTTTTACTGGGCCCTGACAACCAGGAGTCAGTGTCTCTTCACCAAGGACATGTACCCCTAGTTTTTCATTATCCCCACCTGGCCCGTTAAATTCATTGATTTTTTTTTTTTGGCACCTTTAGGCATTTGAGTGTTTTTGTCTCTTGAATAACTAGTATTTTACAGTTAGAAGAAGACCTGAAGATTGTCTCCGAGAAGCTCTTTGTAAATGAAGAGAGACGTGAGCATGTTACACAGCTTGCTTAAATTCATTCCTTTACCACCACGTCTGAGATATTCCCAGACTCTATGACTCCTCCCTTCCCTACAGGAAGCACAGCCTGAGAAGTCAGGAGACTGGGTCCGAGTCCTCCTCTCTACTGTCCTCCTTACTGTTGTACAGTCTTGGGCGAGTTCCCACCCTGTCCCACTCTGTCAAATGGCAGAGGAGCTGGCTGAGGCCTCCATGCAGACCCAGCTTAGCTGCTCTGATGCACTCCCTCTCCTCTTCAGTTTAGCAGTTGAAAAAGTGGGCCTGAAACTGGAGACACGTTCATCAGTCTGGCCCCTTCTAGTACCTCCCTCCATTCCTTTGTCTCTGGGTCATTGCTCTTCTTAAAACAAGTTCAAGAACTGTGGTGAGCATGAAAACCAATGGAGACCTTGGCCAAAAACAAAATTCCTGGGTCCGCTCCCTAGAGATTCTGATTCCAGCCAAACTGGGTGATACCCAAAAGCCTGCATCTCTCCCAAGTTCCCAGGGGATGCCATTGCTACATACTTTGAGTATCATTGCCTTATAGGAAGCACCCAGAAACCAGGCACAAAAGCATCTATCTTTTTGCCTTAGCACAAACCTGGAGCAGATGCGTGAATTCTTTAGAGTATATGCAGTTTACAAAATGAGAGTTTTACCTTCTTTCTTAAACTTACAGCTCTCTTGTGGATAGACTCTCCTCCTCCACCCATGTTTTTGTGCAGCCCCTGATTCCTAGCCAGGACCCACTGAGGTGAATAGGATTTCAGCTTTAAAGAGCAACTTTGCACTCTAAGCTCTAGTTTCTCCTCTGGCCCTTGGGGAACAAGCTGCATCACCTCCTTTTAAGGGGTTGGCAGTGTGCAAGCTGCAGTTCTCTTAGTCTAACTGCATTAGTGAGACAGTGTTTCCTAATCCGCCATGTTGTACAGTTCTATGTGAAATAAGGCTCAGCTTAGAGTCTGTGTGATATGCTTTGAAGATCTGCCTATAGTGCTTTATTGTACTCATTACTTGAGTTCTCATTACCTACTTGCAGATTTGTTTAGACGAGTATTGTGTGCAATTATGTTCTTCTAGAGAATTATCTCTTTTATGTCCTTGGATGAGTAAAACATTGATGTAAAAGCACTTTCACGTCTACAGAGGAGGAACAGACCTAGCTTCCTGTGTTTAGTTTCAGTTTCTCAGCTTACATATTGTCAGGGAGATAACTATTAGTCTGGCAGGTTTGGGGTCCTTTTTTGTGTCTGTAAAAAGAAAGCCACATGAGAGGTATTGAAATTAAAAACTGCCAATACCAAAATGCTGATACATTCACCTGCTTAATTCAGGTTTTTAAAATTTACAGGCAAAAAAAAAAAATGTTTTGGCAAAATTGCTCCTTCTCCACTGTCTGAAATAGTAGGGTTATGGATTTACTCACATTAGAGCTTTGGAGATAACCACACACACGTGCACACACAATTATAGCTTCTCTGTTTCTTAAAACTGATCTAGACTTCTTCACAAAGCTCTACCGACTAAAAAAACAAACAGAAAGCAACTCTTAATTCAATCTATTAAATCCAGTCTACTTAAATAAATATTATCTATGAAAGTTCAGCAACATTATTGTAAGCCTTAACTGATATGTTTAGAACCTCAATCTTTCAGATTTGGCCGCCATCCACTTCCTCTTCTCATTTCCCACCCCTCTCTTTCTCAAGGAGTCTGAGAGAGTAAGGGACAAATGTGGCTTCTGGGAACTCAAAGTGATGGATATAAGACCCATCTTCTTGTTCCTCTCTGGTCCCTACCTTGGCATAACTGGCCTTTTCTGCTACCAAGAGTGGTGACCACTGGTCCCACAGCTCTGGGCTTTTCAGAAGGGTGCCTCTGCAACATTTCACAACTCCAGCCTCTTGTTTCAAGTCTTGAGAGCCATCCTGAAGCTCCCCATGTCAACCACAGACTTGTGCCAGGCAAGGAGGAGCTTCTGGACCCCTGTACAACAGACAGAGACCATGGAAGCCAATAGCATTGCCTCAAGTTCACTGCCACCCACTCTGTTGCCATCTCTCCAGGAGGCCAGCATTCACTAGTATGTCTATACCCATTGTTAAAATATTGTAATATTTTCATGCTTGTTGGTTAGTAGCCACTGTTTTAAATCATTGGAGTATCCCCCCATTACAACAGCCCTTTACTTGGATGTTCTTGCCTCATTAAAGATGGTAAAGAACCCAGGACACAGCTCAACTTCATGTCTGGACTCCGATTGGTCTAGATGATTCTGGTTATTAAATATTTTGAATATTACCTCTGAACACAGAGGCATGTGGCTGTTCCTCTCCCTTGTTTGTTTGGAGTTGTATGCTACTCAGGTATTTTCTGAAGGCCACTGCCATCTGCTTAGGGTGGTGGAAGTGATGTGTAATAAAGAGTTTGGACCTGAATCAAATGACTGCTCTTTGTCTTCTCCTGCAAACAATTGCAGGCTAAAAGGGATGGACTATAGGCTTTTCCCTTCTCTGAATTGTAGACTCCTTTGACAATAGGGTAACAAGGATTATGGACCAGCTACCATGACCACAGGACCCTCTTCTTTATACCACATGGGAAATCTATGATCTGACTCATCTGGGTTTGATTCTTGATATGCCAAAGCAGTTGAGAAAGCATCTCTCCATTAAACCAGCTTTCTCTAGCATTCCATCTGGAGCAGTCAAATCTCTTCCCTCCCCAAACCACACCACCACTAACCTTGGCCTGATTAGAGAGGAGATCATGATCATGAGGAGATAGAAAAAGACACAAATAATTTCTAAAACATTACCCCCATTTTATCTGTGTTCCAACTTTGATTCTAGAGGCAGCTTTCTTCAGTAAGTCAGTAATGGTTTCAAAAAGAGTACCAATGTGTCCTCTACCACATGATCTGCTATCATATATCTATGTGTCATTATAAAATCAATCATGTGGTTTTGTTTTGGTTTTTTTTTTTTTGGTATCTACTCTTTTCCCAGCTTTTAAGGAACACAGTGAGGCTTCACAATTAGGAGGCAGAACTTTTGCCTTTGAGGACTGTCATTTCTAGCTGGAGGGACAAAATCAGCATCAGAAAATAGTTCAAGATTGAATGAGTGCTAAATTCTCTCACATTCAGAGAGGGGAGATCAATATGGTCTCCTGAGAAGAATTCTGGAGGAAGTGAGAAGTGACCAGGGCCTTGAAACATGAATTTCATATTTTTGAATTAAGAACTGAATATGCTTTCCCTCTAAGACTAGGAAGTAGACAAAGATGTTCCCCTTTACCTCTCCTTTTCAACATCATACCAGAAGTACTAGCATATGTGGTAATCCAAGAAAAGGAATAATAAAAGGTATACATATTGGGAAGGAAGAAGTAAAACGGTCTTTGTTCACAGATGACATTATCATCCATGTAGAAAATTCAAAAGAATTGACAAGAAAAATTAAAACTAATGACAACTATAGCAAGGTTGAAGGATATATGGTTTTAGACAGAAGTCCATCATTTTGCTATATGCTAGCAATGAAAGTGAATTTGAAATTAAAAACACAGTGCCACTTACACTAACACCCTAAAATATTTAGGCATAAATCTAACAAAACATATACTAGATTTATATGAGGGAAACTACAAAACAGTGATGGATGAAATCAAAGGACTAAATAAATGGAAATGTTTGTGGATAAAGATAAATCCAATGTTTGTGGATAGGAAGACTCAATATTCCCAAAATGTCATTTCTTCCCACCTCAATCTATAGATTCAGTGCAATCCCAGTCAATATCCAAGCAAATTATTTTGTGGATGTTGACAAACTGACTCTAAAGTGTATGTGGAGAGGCAAAAGACCAACACAATAGCCAACACATAGTAAAGAAGGACAAAGTCATGCAAGACGACCACTGCCTGACTTTAGGACTTAATAGAAAGCTATAGTCATCGAGACAGTGTGGTATTGGCAAAAGGAAAGACAGATGGGCCAGTGGCACCAAATAGCCCAGAAATAGACCCACATAAATAGAGTCAACTGATCCTTGACAAAGGAGCAAAGGCAATACAATGGAGCAAAGATGGTCTTTTCAACAAATGGTGCTGGAACAACTAGACATTCACATGCAAAAAAATTAATCTAGACAGACTTTATAACTTTCATAAAAATTAACTCCATGTGGAAACACAGACTCAATGGAAATATAGGTTGAGAAGGGAGGAGAGAGGTCTGCATTAAGCATGGGAGGAGAAAGAGTATCCAGGAAGAGCATATAAAGACAAGAGGTGAGGGTTAAGACCCAAACCCTTGGAAGCCCAGTCTTTAAGGTGCAGGCAGCAGAGAAAGAGCCAGAGAAAAAGGCTGAAAAAGTTCAGGGAGTTCTGAAGAGAATTAAGGGAGAACTTGTGCCATAGAGACCATACCTTTAATCTGTGGAAATTTTACCTTCAAATGCCCATTCTGAACCGTCGTTTTCTTAAACGTATTCTATCACCACCACCCACTCTAGGAAACACTTCTCTTCAGTGAGGTCCTCTGAAGTTCAGAACAAGTCATCATGAACAGGGATCACGGTCCCCAGAAATAAACCTAATCTCCTGGTCTTCCAGAGTATATAAACCTGCAGGGAGCCTAATGGTGCTCTAGGTTCTTAAGAATAATCTTAACATCTCTGTGCAAGGGTTTTTAGTAGTTTTTTTTTTCTGTCTTTGATGACATCTAAGATAAATAACATATATATACATTGGGTCATTAGGATGGCCACCTTAAACCCCTAGTAACCAAGTGCTAACACCCAGTTTCTACACCCATATTTCTGCCTATGCTGATGTTTACATTGGCCAGTTCAGTTTGTTGTAAGCAAAGGAAGAAATCAAAAAGAAAAGCCAGTACTTCAAAGTGATGTCTCAGCGTTCTATATAATAGGGTCTTGCATTAATTCAAATACGGAAATGGGGTTGATCATTTTAATCCTTTCATGGTACTTGGAAATCTGAATGTGTTCAATGCAAAACAACCTAACCAGCAAGAGTATGTACAAAACTCACATTAAGAATAGCAATTTACTGGCCAACAGACACATGAAAAACTGCTCCACATCACTTGGCATCAGGGAAATCCAAATCAAAACCTCAATGAGATACCACCTCACACCCGTCAGAATGGCTAAAATTAACAAATCAGGAAATGACAGATGTTGGCGAGGATGCAGAGAAAGGGGAACCCTCCTACACTGTTGGTGGGAATGCAAGCTGGTGCAGCCACTCTGGAAAACAGTATGGAGGTTCCTCAAAAAGTTGAAAATAGAGCTACCCTACGACCCAGCAATTGCACTACTGGGTATTTACCGCAAAGATACAAATGTAGGGATCCAAAGGGGCACGTGCACCCCAATGTTTATAGCAGCAATGTCCACAATAGCCAAACTATGGAAAGAGCCTAGATGTCCATCAACAGATGAATGGATAAAGAAGATGTGGTATATATATACAAGGGAATATTATGCAGCCATCAAAAAATTGAGATCTTGCCATTTGCAACAATGTGGATAGAACTAGAGGGTATTATGCTAAGTGAAATAAGTCAATCAGAGAAAGACAATTATCATATGATCTCACTGATATGAGGAATTTGAGAAACAAGACAGAAGATCATAGGGGAAGGGAGGGAAAAATGAAACAAGATCAAACCAGAGAGGGAGGGAAACCATTAGAGACTCTTAATCTCAGGAAACAAATTGAGGGTTGCTGGAGTGGAGGGGGTGGGAGGGATGGGGTGGCTGGGTGATAGACATTGGGGAGGGTATGTGCTATGGTGAGTGCTGTGAATTGTGTAAGACTGATGAATCACAGACCTGTACCCCTGAAACAAATAATACATTATATGTTAATAAAAAAATTTAAAAAAAAGAATAGCAATTTACTGGGTGCCTGGGTGGCAGGGTTAAGCGTCCAGCTCTTGATCTCAGTTCAGGTCTTAGATCTCAGGATCATGAGTTCAAGCCCTCCGTGCCTAGCATGGAGCCCACTTAAAAAAAAAAGTAGCAATTTACTTAAGTTGTGGATTTGAATTTTAACAAATTTTTTGATTGGAGTGTACTTTGTAAATTTTTTTTGGTTTCACATTTGCAAGTGAACCCTGGTGGAGCCTGGGAGATTTTTCCATTAAAATGGATTGTGCCTTTCCAATAAAACGGTCTGACAACCACCAGTATTTCCAAGGCCTGTTCATGAGACTGTTTTGTTTTGAATTTGAAACTCTATTTCTCCATCTGGAAGCTGGTATTTTTAGATTGTTAACTTTGTTGTATTCCTTTCCTTTTCAGATAAAGTTATCGGACTTTGGTTTCTGTGCTCAAGTTTCTAAAGAGGTGCCCAAGAGGAAATCACTGGTTGGCACTCCCTACTGGATGGCACCTGAGGTGATTTCTAGGCTACCTTATGGGACAGAGGTAAGGGGGTGACAGTCATTGTTTGGGGGTGGCTGGACAGGCTCAGGGATGCAGTGGTTCTGAGAGAGTTAATGACCACAGATCGGGGTGATGATGTTTGACTCCGTATTTGACCCCCACTCACTAGACTTGTCACAGAGTAGGTTGTGGCAGGAAGGGGACTGGTAACCACTGAAGAAATTGCCACAACATTGATCCAGAGGCCTTTATTGAGGTCCTAAACAGCCACTGGGGGTGGAGGGTGGGGAATCACGTAAACTCTGACCCCACCCTCAGTGGCAGGCAGACCCCAATCAAGGCAATGCAACTTGAAACGTGGCCAGAAATGCACAGATGAGCAGGTGTCATGACTCGAAGGATAGATGGTCAGAGAAAGCTCTGCAAAATAGAGGTAATATTTGGCTGAGCAGTAATGTTTTCCCCTAGAAAAAAATATATATGAATATTATAATGTATTTTAAAATAGGGCACAATTTCTGTTTCCCTTGGAAAAGAAACAATTGCTCATAATCTGTTAAGGAATAAGGTTTTGGTATGTGAAAATAAGGGGCCAGAAGGAGTGGAGGAAAAGCCTTCTAGAGAGGGAGTACTGTGAGCAAAGCCCTGAGGCACACAAGTCTATGCACACGGCAGTAAGGAGCTCGTTCCAGCCGGGCACACAGCGTTTCCACACATTATGGTGCGGAAGGTGATTCTAAGAGAAGAGAAGCATGAAGAGGTGGCATGGACCAGTGAACTAAGGATATCGGCATAAGTGAAGGCAGACTCGGCTCTCTTTCCCTTGTTTGCTTGCCCTTGAATGAGTACTCGACTTGTTTGTCTCACTGTGGTCCCCAAAGCATAAATTCTCAGTGAAGATCACAGCAAGGGTTATAACAGGAATGCAGCTCACTGATAAAAAGTGGAATGCAGCTGGAACGGGGAAGCAGTTGTAACTGGGAATTGATATAGCCCAGCTAAGGATTCTCATCTTCCTGACTTCCCATGCTGCACTCGGAAAGAATTGCTTGTCGTCTCTTCCTTTTCTTTTCTCTGTTCCCTGAAAATGGTTTTATAAGGCAGGGTTTTGTACATGCTACTTCAAAATGATAAAATGCAAAGGAAAGAACCCCAATGTAGGAAAGGAAGAGCTATTTTTAAAAAATTAAATTAATAAAAGGATCAGCATATATCGAGTTGTGCAATGTAGATTTTGCAGTTTGTTATGAATATGTCAGATGCCTTTTTTATGGTTTAAATGCAACTGTCTTCTCTATGTTCATAACATAAAAATTGGGTGTTTTTCTCATCTGCCCTGATAGGTAACCAACCACCAAATATAGCAGTAAAAAAAAAAGTTCTGAACTCCAGAATGTTAAGATACTCCTGTGTACCTAAATGGCAGAATCTTCCCTGAAGTTGTCTTTAAAAAGCAAATGAATGCCTTATATTTTAATTAAAATGAATTTAAAAGAAATAAAAATAACAATTAAGATTAAAAAGCAAATGAAAACCATTAGCAAAAATTTGGTAACTTGGCACTTCAGGCTGTAAATCTGTGCTATAGGTTTTGGAAGTTTACAAATACCACCTTAATTTATAAATGGGTATGAATCTGTTGGGTCCCCTGGACACATCCAACATTTCAGAATGTTCTCCTTGCCTGAGATAACCATTGGGTTGTGCCTAACAGGTGGACATCTGGTCCCTCGGGATCATGGTGATAGAAATGATCGATGGCGAACCCCCCTACTTCAATGAGCCTCCCCTCCAGGCCATGCGGAGGATTCGGGACAGTTTACCTCCAAGAGTGAAGGACCTACACAAGGTGAGAAGCAGCATCTGTTGCTAAAGTTCAAAATCATTCTTAGATATTTTTAGTCTCTCTGTAGCTTCAAAGACTGGCATATCATATCCAGGAGTGGATCCTGGTTTATGGGCATGGACTTTGGAATTAGAATCACTTGGATTCAAATCTCTGCTCTTCCCGTTCACTCAATGGTCAAGGGACTCCGCCTCTCCATCTCTGAAGTTTGTCTGTAAAATGGGTTACAATTTGCTCCTTTGTTGTAGGGTTGGCTAGAAGAGTCAATCAGGCACTCCACAAGAACGCCCTCACTGAGCACCTGTGACATACTGGGGACTGTTCTAATTACTGGGGATATTGCAGCACAAGACCTCAGATTTCCTGACTCTCATAGAGCTTGTGTTCTAGTTAGGGAGGCAGATGGTAAAACCACAAACAAACGGATGAACAAAATAATTTCAGGGAGTGGAGCAAAGCAAACACTGTAATGCAATGGAGTATGAAGGAGAGGGGGGTTGGGAACTTGTTTAGGTTGAAGGGTGAAAGAAGCCCTTTCCGGGGACAGATTGTCTGAACTGGAATATGAATAGAAGGAAGAAGCAAGATATGCAGAGATCTGGGAGAAAAAGTCTGAGGCAAAGGGAACCACAGGTGCAAAGGCCCTATGCCAAGTTGGAAAGCTTCTATGGCTGAGCAAAGTGAGCCAGGGGAAAGGGTAATACATGTCAGGGAGGGGGGCAGGGGCTGGATCATACAGGGCAATGAAGGGCATGGTTAAGGGACCAAGTAGGGTCTTTCCTGTTTTCCAAGTGTTGCCAAGTAGGGTCAAGCTCGGAAAATAATGACGTTGAGTCAAAAAAACACCAATCTGGCAACTGCCAGTGTGGCGCAGGGAGGAACCGAGGCTGCCTTTTAGGGAAGAATTACCCTTTCCACCCCTAAAGCTTAGAGAAGAGTCCCAATAGAATCACCCCTATAGTTGTGTGAACTTGCAGGAAAACAGGAAACTGCTTGAATTGAACAGGAGATTAAGACGTTTACTGCATTGGACTAAGTTTAAATAATCCAAAGTAGCTAAAATAGCATGGTATCAAAATAGTCCCACACCCAATGCAAATCTTCCAAGTCACATACAAGAGCAGCCTTAATCCTAATGGTCAGAAACTAGACACCACCCAAAGTTGTTTTCCAAATGGATAAATAATATGTGGTATAATTTAGCAGTGAATACTATACAGCAATGACAAGTTTAAAGCTTTTACCGCACACCTCAGGGGTGAATCCCACAGACACAATGTTGAGTAAAAGAAGCCAGATAGAGAAGAGCTGACAGTATATAACTTCATTTCCATAAAGGACAAAAGAGGCAAAACTAATGTATGTTACTAGAAGTCAGGAGAGTGGTGACTCATTGCAGGGAGATGAGTATTAACAGGAAGGGGGCCCGAGGTAGCCCCCCCCGGAGTGGTAGGAATGTTCTGTATTGTGATGGGGCTGGAGAGTAAATAGGTGTATACACACACACACACACACATACACACATACACACACACACACACTCTACTGTAAGACATACACTTAACATTTATGCATTTGAACGTATGTAAGATATACTTCAAAAAGTAAACTACAAGAAATTACAGGAAAACATACTATCTGTGTCAGATATCTTTCTAGAACCTTGTTTGTTTTCAAGAAGGGGGAGTCCACAAAGCCTAGATGGTTGCAATTGTTAGAAAAATAGAACTATTCCATGTTTGTACCACACTTCATCAGATGTATGTGGCCAGTGCCTATAAATAGTAAGCACTTCACAATGCTATTGTTCCTATTATTATTTAATTTAGCAAATCGACCATCATGTTTCATTGCTCTATCATTAACTCCTGTTATTTCAAACATGAAGAAGGTAAAGAAGCATTCGCTTCAGCAGCACATATACTGAAGAAGGTCAAGAAAACAGCATATGTTAATAAAGGCAGTACCTGCTTTTGCTTCCATAACTTCTTTCTTCTCAAGCTGACTTTCTAGAATTTGCTATTGTTTGATAGAATGACTTAACTGGGAAGTGGCTGGGAAACCACTCTAGGGGAACTAGGTTGGGTTTCTGTGTTAGTCCTCAGGATGGGATCTTGTGTTCTCACAGGTTTCTTCAGTGCTCCGGGGATTCCTAGACCTGATGCTGGTGAGGGAACCCTCCCAAAGAGCCACAGCCCAGGAACTCCTTGGACATCCATTCTTGAAACTGGCAGGTCCGCCATCTTGCATCGTTCCTCTTATGAGACAATACAGACATCACTGAGTAGAGGATTCTACTGGTGGAGTAGTTGGAAGAGCTAGATGAGGACATGAGAATAATTCAGGAGAACCTGAGGAACATGAAAAAGGCCTGTGTACTCTAACCAGCTGATCAGTGGGACAATGTGATGACAGGCAGGGTTCAACAGACCAGGGCATCTTCTTGTGTCTTAAAACAGGCATCTCTCCACTGACAGCTGGCATGATCATTTGGAACATGGCTTTAATAAGTCATTATTATATTTTTCAACACTTCATCCAGCAAATCAGAAGGACTCAGTACAAACTCCATTATGACATATCCTAGCCACATGCAGGGTAATGCATAGGATTTTCTATATTGAAAGAATACTTTTCTGGCAAAAAAAAAAAAAAAAAGAAAGGAAAACAAAAAGCACTTTTTTCTTAATGGTAGCAGTGTAATGTATTTTGCAATGAATTTGTAATTTTTCTGTACGATAGTTTTGATAATTTATAGTACTTTGATGTCATGTAGCCATAGTATCAGTTGAAGTAATACTTGTTTACTTAGCAAGAGTTTGAACAAAGCCTTTCCTACTTTTTTATCCCTTTCGGAGAAACAACGATTCTTTAGGAACTTTGAATACTGAATGACTCTCAATCACCGTCAGCTTTAGTAGAATATCTTTCTTATCTTAACAAGTGTCTTATGTGATGGAGGAAGAGTTAAGAGTGATGGTGATGGAGGTGCACATTTCATTTATCCAACCAAAAATAACAAAATTGGAGCCACAGTAAGCCACCAAGCCACTCCTTGAGATAAAGCTAAATCTTTGGAAAATTCAAATTTTCCTTCAAGGCTATTAATTGCACACCAGTGTTTGCACAGCAGGGTGTTTTCCCCTGTCACGCCCTCTCTCCAGGGGGTGCGACTCTCCCCCCCACCCCGCCCCATGTGGCCACATTTCCCACCAAGGGAACAATTTTCAGTGCTAGGATCATTGGATTCAGTTCCCCAAATTGAATGTTGAAGGAAGACTGTGAGAATTCCAGTCTCACCAAGGGAAAGGAGAGAGAACAGGGCAAGATGTTTGGTTTTGTTTGTCACTGTTTTGAAAACTCTGTGTGCTAGCACACCAAACTCTTGTCTGTATTTACCTTCGTCCTGCAGTATTGCTATTGTTCCTGTATCGTGCTGGAAGTCAGGACTGACTCTAGAGGATGAATTAGGAAGGGGGTATTTTACCAGGTGTGTTCTGACTTCAGTTGTGACCCTGTTATAATGTGTTTCTGACATAGGGGAGTTGTGCTGCTGACTAGATCTTCTTGAATGTTGATAAAAATGAATGACTACTACAATACATTTTGTGTTGCTTGTTGGATGAATTTGCATGTTAACTGTAGGCCAATATAGATTTGCCTTTAAAAACTCTGGAAGAGCTACATAGTCATCATTAGTTTCTATTAATTATGTATCAGAAAAAAAAAGCCATTTGTTACCAAACTGGAAAACCAGAGGCTTTTCTTAATGACTTCAACATACTGTAACAAATAGGAATTTAAATTTGTGAAAATGCTCTGGTTTCTCTAAGCATAATTAAGAATTTTTGTAATTAATAGGTTGCTAATTATTTATTACAGCTAAAAAAGAAAAAAAAAGGCATAAAATGACCTTCTACAGATGAGATTTTTCAGTTTTTCCCCCAAACTGGAAATGTCTCACCATGAATAGGATCTATAATTTTGTTTCATAAAACACAAATCAATGTTTTATGTAAAATATTAAAATATTAATATAAATATGTATGAATAAAAATCTAAATCCAGAAAATGGCCATCCTTAAAGTTCGTGGAACAGATTGTATTACTTTAACCAGGACTATGTAGAAGTAGAAAGAAAAAGAAAATCTTTTTTTAACCAGAATAAACATTAAAAACCATTGCAGAAAATTGTGGATTTTGGATTCCAAACATTTTCAACAGTATAATAGAAATTTTTCTGTAATTTTCTTATCACTGGGTATTTTATAAATATTCATTGAGTTTACCAAAAGTTACTGTAGCTTAAAAGGTTTTGTGAGCACTAACTATTGGCAAAAACTGCACTTGCAAATAAAAATAAATGTTTGCCTTTTTCCCATCGTGTTATTAGAAAATCCAATGATTTCCTGAATTTGTTTTCTTAAGTAACCAAGAATGCTTTCTTTATGAACTTGGGGAATGCAAATGAGTTAAAATAAAGTTAGATGTAACATCATGATGACATGAACCAAAGACAAATCGTCCCATCCCCAGAGGTCACAAACAGTGGAAGACTGTGGTAAAGATAACACAACTAAGAAGAAAAAAATTACTAAATTCTGGAAGGCCACGTGCAAGGAAAGCCAGATTCATGACTAAAGACTCACTCCACTTCCCTCTTTCAAAGATGCTAAACTGACCCAAAGGTTTTTATCAACAAAAGACACAAAGAGGGGATTATTCTGGATTAGAGCAGGTGTAGTGAAGGCTCTCTAGTAGACTGGAAGACACTGTTGGGGCCTCCTCTTCTTTGGGGGACCAGGGAGGCATTGACATTTAGCCCATAATGTTGAGAGGGACACTTGTATATAGAGAGTTCATTGCTTGGGGCTCAGTTGGTTAAGCATTCGATTTTTGATTTCGGCTTGGGTCATGATCTCAGGGTCATGGAATCAAGCCCCATATTGGGCTCTGAGCTCAGCACAGAGTCTGCCTGAGATTCTTCTCTTCTCTCTCTGCCCCTCTCCCTGCTCCCTCTCTCTCTCTCTTTTTCTCTCTCTCTCCAAAAGGTAAATAAATAAATAAAATATTTTTTTTTAAAGAGTTCATTTCTTAACCTGGAAATTTCAGAAGGTGGAAACCCTCAGGAAATAGCCAGAGGTAGCAGGCTGAGAAAAGATGTAGTATATCATGTGCCAGAGAAGAGAAAGATGGAAGCATCCTCCCCCAGGCAGGAAGCCATTGCAAGACATGGAAGAAGACACCAGGTCCCTTTGTCTGTGATGGGCCATGGAGAGGGAAAAGGGAACATGTCAAACCATTTAACCAAGTAATGAGATGCCTAATTTGGAGAGCACATTGGAGGATGCATCACAGGGAGAACTAAAGGGAGATAGGGCAACTTTTCTGCAGGGGGAAGGGGTCCAGGTGGAGCTGAAACTTACTCTAAAATCTACATGGAACATCTACACCAAGGCCACTCTCAATAGCAGAGGCTGTAGTCTTAGGCTGACTCAAATGACATGCAGACATCTCCCCTTCTTCCAACAGCATCTCCAAGGCAGCTGACTGCAGCCAGCTGTTTACTGGAGCTTCCCTTCCAGGCTGCTCCCCATAGATCTGGGCCGTGTGTTAGTGTGAGACCCCACGGTTTGGGGGAAGATTCTAGAAGAAAGAAAAGGAGAACAAGAATGCATACCATGTCTCCTGCCACTGCCTATCTACTGCTACCTCTTCCTCAGATACAAGTTTAGCCCACGCAAAAGAGAGGGGAGTTATTTTGAATTAGAATGAGACTGATTTTTTTTAATGGATTAGACAGATGGAATCAGACTGAGTTATGGTTGTATCCCCACTACCCACTGGGAAGAACACACTCAGTAGCAATTACTGAAAGAATAAAAGCATTCCATGAAGTTAACAACTCATTGAGTTGTTCTTTGGTCAAACCAGTCAGATTAATAGCACTGTGTCATCAAAGAAACAGTAATGAGATTCCAGGCAAAGAAAAAATCAGTTCAGTCTGAAGCAGGTACAAAATGTACAAGCAGGAGCAGTTCTGTAAAAGTGACACGATGTAGTACAAATCCAAATTGTTCAGGAAAGTCGGTCAACTTGAGCCCTCAAATGTGTGCATCTTCAGTTGTATCTCCAGGTCAAATAAATATATTACCTTAGTGTGGGTTCTGCCAAAGGAGAGCCTAAGACAGATACTTAGATACAAGTACTTTATTTGGGAGATGAGTCCAGGAAGCTCACTCAACATGTAGAGTGGAGAAGTGAAATGAAGAAGGGAGAGGTTTTTTGTTTTTTTTTTTTTTAATGATGGCTTACCACTGTGAATAACTAGAGCTCAGTCCACTGAAGACCTTCTGAGAGAGACACTGTAGAATTGTCTTTTTGGAGGCGAAGATGCTTGGGTATTTATCCACCATTTCCTATGCCTCATTGGTTGAGAGTTGCTCCAAGGACATCAATCCTTAAACTTCTATCTTGCCCTGTATATGGACAAAGCTTGTTCCCTTTGACGAAGAGAGAGGCATGGGAAGCTTGTGCAGAAACTGTCAACAAATGGCCTCCATGAAGGGCTGAGACAATATGGGTGAGATGCTGACAACATCTACGTAAATAGATCTAATGAAGGACAAAAAGAGAAGCGTTGAGAAACTCTATGGGTTGCCGATTTCTGGATCAAAATACACTGTTTTAAAAGCAAAGGGATTCCTTATCCTGAAAGGTTTGCCCACGTAACAAATGCTTTGGTAAGTATGCCTCATCATTGTCAGCATTTGAAAAAATTTAAAGCTAGAAGAGACTCCAAGATCCTATATGATCCATCTTAACTGAGCTAACCAAGGCTCCCAAAGTTAGGCAATGTCAGTAGATGAATCGTACTACCTGAATAGACCACACACACATACACACACACATGGAGCGAGACTTCAGTTCTATTAGGGCAGGGGCTTTATCCCTATTTTGTTCACTGATATGTCCTCATCACCCAGACCAAGGTCCAGAAAACCCATGGTCAGTGAGTGCTAACAAATACTTGTTATCTCTTTGGTCATATGAGTCTTTGTGAATCCTTCCTCAGCAGACAAACTGACAAGTCAGTCACTTTTTTTTTTTTTTTTAGATAATTGACATATTAGTTTCAGGTGTACAACATGATTTGCTATATGTATATGTTGTGGAATGATAAGTCTGGTTAACATCTATCAACACACATAGTTACAATTTTTTTCCTCATGAAAACTTTGAAGATTTATGCTTAGCAACTTTCAAATACATAATACAGTATGATTAATCATAGTCACCATGCTGTACATTATCTCACAGGACTTATTTATTTTATAAAAATAAGAAAAAGTTTGTACCTTTTGACCCCTTCATCCATTTCACCCACCCCCAATCCTCTGCCTCTGGCTGGCAACCATCAACCTGTTCTCTGATCTATCAACTTGGTTTTTTTTTTAACTCCACATATAAGTGAGTGTCTTTCTCTGCCTGACATATTTCACTAAGCATAATGCCCTCAAGGTCCATCCATGTTGTCTCAAAGGGCAGGATTTCCTCCCTTTTTATGGCTGAGAAATACGTGTGTGTGTGTGTGTGTGTGTGTGTGTGTGTGTGTGTGTGTGTGTGATATGTTTCCTTTATCCATTCATCTGTCATTGGACACTTAGGTAACTTTTGGATCTTGGCTACTGTAAATAATGCTGCAATGAACATAGTGGTGCAGACATCTTTTCAAGTTAATGTTTTCATCTTCTTGGGATAAACAGACAAGTAGGATTTCTGGATCATATGACATTTCAATTTTAATTTTTTGAGAAATTTCCATACGCTTTTCCACAGTGGTTGCACCAACTTATGTTCCCACCAACAGTGCACAAGAGTCTCCTTTCCTTCACTTCGCCAACACTTTCTTATCTTTTGGTAATAGCCATTCTAACAGGTGTGAGGTGATATAAATATCACTTCACGGGACAACTGAAGTAGACATTAGCCCTGGAGTTCTTAGCCTAATTTTGTACCCTGGACCCCCTTGGCTTGTGGACTCTTCAAGAAAATGTCTTTATATGCATAAAGTAAAATACAAAGGGAACCAAATGAAGTATAGTTATCAAAATATTTTAATTTTGTAGTTATAATGTATTAAATAACAAGATCTTTTTTAAAGATTTTATCTATTTGTCAGAGAGAGAGAGAGCACAAGCAGTGGGAGTGGCAGGCAGAGGGAGAAGCAGGCTCCCCACTGAGCAAGGAACCTGATGTGGGACTTGATCCCAGGAGCCTGGGATCATGACCCGAGCCTAAGGCAGACGCTCAACCCACCGAGCCACCCAGGTGACTCTTAAATTAATAAGATCTTATGATGGGTCTAGTAACTACCATAATTTCAAAGTAATGAGCCTATGTGATTTTTTGAGATAGCTCCAACAGGTGTAATGCAGCGATTTCTACTGATGACATAGTTCTTGCCTGTACCATAGTGGTTTGGTGCCTATGTCTGTAATTGAAGGAAATGCTACCTTTCATTTGAGGTTGGTAAAAACTAAAGATGTAGTTTTTTCCCATCCCAGTCCATGGACTCTGATAGTCTCCCCCACCCCTGTAAATTAACATCCCCCCGACCCTGAGTGATTTACTGGTCTGTGGCGGGGTGGGGAGTCCCTGCATAGAAACATATTCTGAATTCACAATAAACTGGTGTGGAAAACTGTGGATGCAGTTAAAAATCCCTGCATCAGTCCCTTTGGATATTTCCTGAACTTGGCTGGCAGGTGAACTTTGAATGCACATGTTAAGAATTGTGCTAGAAAACCTGTCATTAATACTAGATTTTGTGGAGCATTTCCAGGGCGCCAGGTATTGTGCTAGGGACTTGAATGTACTGTCATGAATCCTCAGATAACTTTGCAAGGATGGGGGAGCAAGTTCCATTTTTAGATTAGAGAGCACAGAGAAGCCTGATGATGTGCCTAGTGTTGCAGGTAGGCTGAGAGCAAAGGCTTTTTCACCAGTTTTCATCCCGCTGCATCAAAATTACTGAGGAGCATAATAAAACTACAGATTCTAGGTCTCACAAGAGAGATCCCCTATCAGTCTGGGATGATGCTCTAGAACTGATGTTTTTCTTTTTTTTTTTTAAGATTTTATTGGTTTATTTGAGAGAGAGAGAGAGAGAGCACAAGCAGGGGGAGGGGCAGCAGGAGAGGGACAAGCACACTCCACTCCCAGCTGATCGGATACCCTGAAGTGGGGCTCCATCCCAGAACCCTGAGATCATGACCTGAGCTGAAGTCCAATGTTTAACTGACTGAGCCACCCAGGCGCCCCGAGAACTGATGTTTTTCAATGACCCCTTGGGAGGACTCTGACGCATGCTGCTTGCAAACTGCCCTTGGATACTCGCTGATTTAAAGCTACATCTGCCTGGTTCCGGTCACTCAGGTGTCTGTTCCAGGGAAGTGTTTGTGCCCAGTGCCAGGTTGGACCACCTCCCCAGGGAAACACCCCCTCAGACCAGACACTGCTGGTCTCTCCTACCACCTCCGTGCCCCCCGCCCCAACCCATTCCTCCATTTGTGTTTCTCTGCTGTCTCCCGTACCTACTCGGCTTTGCCAGGTCTTTGTTAACAAAAAGATTGGACAATCCGTGAGAAGAGATTGGTTAATAGTTTAGAGGACTTTCTCAGGCTGGAGAACAAAATCTCCCCTACCCCCTGAGGCAGCTTCACTGGGACCTATATCCTGAGAATGGGGGAATCTTGCAAAGAAATGCGCTCAGAATTTCAATCAAACTCACCCTCCCCCCCCCCCCCCCCCCCCCCCCGGCCCCAAAGAAATCTGCATCTGGTTCATCTGGTCTGGCTTTTCCAGGAAGGCCAACTAGCAACCAGACACAGCATCCTTTTGTGCCCAGAGGCATTTGTGTTTAAAATTGCAGTAAAAAAAGAAAATGACAGTTAAGGGGGTAATTGAGCATCTGTGGTTTGTCTGTTTGTTTTCTCTCTCCTCTCTGAGCTTGAGAAGCAATGCGGAGACATGAGCCACCATCTCAGCTTGCCCCAGGCACAGGGGCAGCCGTGAAATGCAGGACAGTGGGAATGGCCATGAGAGGAGCCCAGGCTGAGACCCGGGGCTGAGTCAGTCCCTCTGGACGCCTTGTGTTCTCCACCCAGAGACCACTGCACATGCCCTGACTCTGAGGCTCCCCTCTATTCTGCTTAGTTGATAAGATAAAGGCAGGACTGAGAGAAATAAGGCAAGGTTCAAAGAAATTAGGCTGAGCTCGAGACCTAATTTTAGGACAACTAGGTAAAGATGCTGTGATTAATAGCAATAATAGTCATGGTAATGTGGCTTTATATACAGACTGCATATTGCAAGGGGAAAAACCACTGAAATTTGAGAATTAAGAAAGTTGGATTCTGGAAAGATTTAATTGATCCACTTAACCACAAGGATGTGGCCATGTGACAACGCTGGAAAAAGAGCCAGGGCACTTGTTCTTTTTGGAAAAACCTGGGGACATATGTCTGTCAGCCATACCCCATAGACTCTAAGTTGTCACTTCACTACTGTATACTCGGCACGGAGCCTACGCGCAGTAGGTGCTCAAAACCTGTTTGTTGAATAAATGGGTGGATGACAATTCCAAAACTAATCATGAGTCCTATGTTTTGTGAAAGTGAAATTTTTAAAGACACAAATTTACTTTTATAAAAGTAAGTTAAGGAAATATGGAGCATTTAGAAATATGAGTCAGGTCTCAATATTTTTTCCGAAGGGGGTGCAGAGGGCAAGGGTAACTCACTGATACATCTAAGTGTCCGTTTCTCCCCCAAATTCTTCGGTGGTCCCAAATAAATAGGACGTTTTTAAAAAATATATGAGATGCTAACAAGGAAAGAACTTGTCAAGTCCGGGGCATGGGGTGAAAAGATGGCAGCTGATACAAGGTATCTCCTTTTCCTTGAGCAACCTGCAACTGTCTTCCTCCCTGGCACCAGGCAGGCTGACCCTGAAGAGAGATCTTGCGGGGGGAAAAGACTGACAGACTGACAGAGTGGCAGCAAACCAACAGGTAATAGAACAGCAATTGGCCGATACTTCTCAAGATTTGCTGAGCTAATGAACTTCTAAGGATGCGTTCTTTCAGCAGTTGAAGACTTCGGGAGATGAACTTATGAGCTGTCTCTCATATGATAGAGATCATACGGGGGGGGGGGAGTCCCACCCTTAACACCGGAGAAAAGGATTTCCCCTACCCCAACTCAGATTTTTCAGAAAAATGATTATTTAGAAAGTGAGTGAAATTCAAACTCTGTCCATTTCTCTAGGAAGTTTCAGCAAATTCTATTTTACTTCAAACACAACTCAACCTAGGCTCCCATGTTCAGACCAGCTTTTTAATCTGAAGTGAAATGCCAAACTCAAAACCAGGAAGCATCGGAAGCAATATTAGGCTAGTCATTCAAGAGGGTCCATTATTAAAACTATATTTGTCAAAATAAATCTACGGTTTTGTTTTTGTTTTTCTGTTGTTGTTTTTTTTTTACCTGGAAAAAAACTAACCTCCCTCTTTTGGCTTCCCTGCCCTTTCTTTGCTTTCCTCTTGCAGAAATGAAAGCCCATCTTCACCATTCCTCTCTCTTCTCTGGGTGCCAAAGAAACCACTTTAGTGTTGTTTTCTTGTTTCAAGAAAGCAGGCAAATGTTAGACAGTAGTGTGTTTTAATTCATTTTGAAAAACAAGCTCACACGATTGATTCTTCAGGTCCCCTTACTTGGACCTGACATACTATGAAGTCCAAACAACTGTGCATAGTTACATTAAACAGGTTCTGTGCTGCAAAGTCACTGGGGGCAGGTAGCAGTGAAACATTCCCAAGACAATCACTAGACATGCAGAATGCCAGCCAGAAGCATGGATCACTTTCAAGGGTCTTGCCATAGGGAGCATGAGGCTGTATTTTGTATGCACTGACAACTGAATAAGGTAGGCCAAGGGACCAAAGCACCCCCTTTTTCTATGAACCTAAAGGGGTGTCTTTCCAAAAGAAGTGTCTTTCCATCCCTAAACTTTGGAGCCAGATACTCCTCTGAGTCATATGTGTTGCTCCTTGGAGAGTCAAAGCCAAGCCACCATGAGCATGAAAGCTGGCTGACGCCTCCCGCCTCATTCCCCAGTCTGGAGAGAATATCTGCCATTCACCCATGAATCCAAAAGAATCCCCCCAAATCCCTGGATTTAAGCATGGACGCAGGCCAAGCAAGCCTTGGACACCCAGGCCTGTTGCATTGTAGCTATGTTGGTGTATCCCATGTACAAGGTGGAAAAGTGCTTTTGTTTCTCTACCTGATCCAGCTGGGGGAGGGGGTCTCAGGGGCTGCCTAGCCCATGTGCTTATATTGGGATCGATCCCTAGGGATCTGCACCTGGTTGGCCGTCATTTTGTGGTGGATATGGTAAATCGCCAGTGTTACCACAATGACGAGGCCTAAGATGAGCCCCAAAATCAGGGGCAAGGTTTCCTCCAGCTGCTCCCGCTCATCCACTGGACACTTATGCTCTGAAATGGGAAAGAAGAAGAAAGCAATCAGCTCCTGTCAAAATATTTTCAATCATAAGTCCTCCTATCAAAACTAAAATCCTTTTTAGTTGGAAATGGAGGTAAAAAGATTTCTCAACAAACATTTGGGGAGACTCTTTTATTTAGAAATAATGTTACCCCGACCAACAATAAGGATGTACCACTAAATATTTCTGCACACTGTAAAATTAAAAATGCATCAATTAAATAGGGCAACATTCAGTCACTGGATTCCTGGTAGGTGCCAACAAAACAGCCAGATGATTGATTTAAATTTTCAGAGTTTCAGCATTAAACACAACCACCATCATTTTTATTGTTGGTTTAATTTTTTAACTTTTTATTGAAGTATGTGTATACATAGGGAATTGCACACAATATGCAGCTTTCAAAAAGACTGAAAATATTAAGTGTTGGTAATGATATGGAGCTATTGGAACTCTTATACATCCTTGGTGGAAGATGGTATGACCACTTTGTAAAACTGGTAGCTTCTGATAAGGGGAAATGTACACCTACTTTATAACCCAGCATTCCAATCCTAGATATTTACTAAAGAATAACGAAAGCGTATGGACACAAAAAGATTTGGGCATAAATGTTCATGGAAACTTTATTCACAATAGCCTAAAATGGAAACAACCCAAATGTCCATCAAAGTGGAATGGAAAAACAAACCAATCCATTCATACAATGGAATATTAATCAATAATAAAAAGGAATGAACTATGGTTACATGTAAGAAAATGGATAAATCTCAAAAACATTACATTGAATGAAAACTCTAACACACATACTCTAAGAATACATACTATATGACTCCATTTATATGAAGTTCAAGAACAGGTAAGTCTATGGTGACTGAAATCAGAAAAGCGCTTACATATGGGGAACAGGAAAGGGAACTTGCAGGTGTGATGGAAATATCCTATATTTTGATCTAGGTAAGGGTTACATGGTTGTAAGTTCAAGTAAAAAAGCATCAAGCTAAATACTTCAGATCTGTACATTTTAATATATGTAAATTATACTATAATTTAAAAAAAGAAAGTGCAGAACTTGATGAATTTTCACAAATGAACATCCCATGTTACCAGCACAATGGCGCTGATTCCATTTTACACTCTTCCCCTCAAGATAGTTTACTAGCCCTATGCCTCCATTTTTACCTAGAAACAGAAAAATATTTTGGAGAAACCTGGTGGTCACACAGTTTGTAAAGCAGAGCAGAACTGCGTTCCCAGAGGGGCACCTGGGTGGCTCAGTCAGTTAAGTCGCTGACTCTTGATTTCAGCTCAGGTCATGATCTCAGGGTCCTGGGATCAGCCCTGTGTTGGGTTCTGTGCTCAGTAGGGAGTCTGCTTGAGGATTTTCTCTCTCCCTCTGCCCCTCCCCTGCTCTCTAAAATAAATAAATAAATCTTAAAAGAAGAAGAAGAAGAAGAAGAAGAAGAAGAAGAAGAAGAAGAAGAA
>NW_027397091.1:6709805-6728703 GCF_003265705.2 Callorhinus ursinus | reverse complement strand
AAGAAGAAGAAGAAGAAGAAGAAGAAGAAGAAGAAGAAGAAGAAGAAGAAGAAGAATTGCATTCCTAGCAACCAGGAGACATTTGCTCAGGCTTCTTTGGTCCTTGTGGGTAACTGGTGGCCTTTTCACCAAACTTAGGAGCCATAACTAGAGAAAACAGGGGTTTAGCTATCTCTTCATAAAGACCATGTTTTTAAGTCAGGGTGACCCAGTAAACATTTATTGAGCACCAACTGTGTGCCAGGCTCCTCCAGAATCCATGTTGACACAGTACTTCCTCCCACCTCTCCTCAGACAAGCCGAAAGAAAGATAAGGCCAGAACCTCAGGAATCTTTTCTATTAAGTAGAACGTGAAAGACTGCAGAAAAACATACAGCTTTTAGAAAGCTGTATACTTAACATGCCTGGTTTCTAAATTAACTTCTAGCTCTAAGAACAAAGATTGTCTCATTTAATCCCCATGACAACCCTATGAGATAAATACTGTTATTGTACCCATTTTACTGATAAGGTAGAGTGAGGCTAAGTAATTAGCCCAGGGCAAATGAAGCCCCAACCTGAATTCCAACAGCCTAACTCAACAGCACAGCTGGGTGGCACTTAGCAGACATGAGCTAGGGGGAGAGTTGGGGTCAGGTCAGTAGCAGACCTGAGCTACTGGCATTTAAAGGCTACAGAATCACAAGGTGGCTGGAAGGAGGGCTTCTGGGCTCTGTGGCTCTGCATACTGCTCACGGAGGTACGTTCAGTTTCTGAAAATTCAGTGAGGTACATACTTATTACTAAGAGGTAGGAGGGTACTTTTGGAGGGGATGGATATGTTGATTTTTCTGGATTGTAGTGGTGGCTTCATAGGTGTATTCCTAAGTCAATATTCATATCGTACATTTAAGTATGTGCAGTTTATTGTATTGCGATTATGACCTGAATAAAACTATTTAAAATAAATAAGTAAACATATACCTACCTACATACATACATACCTACACTCCTGAACTGAGAAAAGAAGAGATTTTTTTTTACAAAGAGGATTTTTAAAAAGACATTTTGGCAAATTTAGGGAAATGTTAAGGATCCATTATTAACACTAAACTGCACCTTTCTTTTTATTACAACCAGAGGACTAAAAAGAATTAGTAGGGGACTTTTCTTTTTCACTATTTAGTTCAATTCTAATGAGCCCCACACTTTGAGCATCAGCTTGCTGTCCAATATATCCATTTCCCCGGGGAAAAATCTGGCTGTTTTACAAGATGCACCAGAGATGGCTATGGGCCCAGAGCTCCATACCCAGAAGGTTCGTTTTAACCCCCATGATACCACATTGCCTCTTTAAAGAGAAAAATGAGTAGATATGGGGTTTCCTGGTGTAGGGATTTTGTTAACAACAAAGGCTGTTTTCCTCACCACATGCTGTTGCTGGTGTAATGTTAATTAAGACTTCCGGTTTTGCTAATTTTCCATATGCTAGTTGGAAACCTACACCCTGATATTCATAACAGGCCCCTTTCAAGCACACCTGAGTTTATGCTAATGAGGTCAATTTGGGAAAATCCCTACAGCACCTAAGGATGGGGACTGGTTGCCAGGAGAACTAATCTTGTGATCAGAAGGTTGGAACTTTCAGCCCTACCCCCTTGATTTCCAGGGAGAAGAAAGTGGCTGGAGATTGAGTTCAACTACCAATGGCCGGTGATTTAATCAATCGTGCCTAGGTAAGGAAACCTTAATAAAAACCCCAAAGGATGGGATTCTGAGAGCTTCTGGTTGGTGAACACATGGAGATTTGGAGAGAGTGGTGGGCTTGGAGAGAGCATGGAAGCTCTACACTCTTGCCCTATACCTTGCCCTTGCATCTCTTACAACTAGCTGTTCCTGAGTTCTATCCTTTTATAACAAACCAGTAATCTAGTGAGTAAAATGTTTCTCTGAGTTCTGTGAGCCTCTCCAGAATTCAAGGAGAAGGTCATGGAAACCTCCAATAGCAAGGTGATCAGAAGCCCAGATGACAACCTGGACTTGCAGTTGGTGTGTGAAGGGGAGATGGGGAGCAATCTTGTAGGAAGGAGCCCTTAACCGGCAGAATTTGGTGGTATATCTCGGGAGACAGTGTCAACAGTAAGTTGAACTATAGAACACCCAGCTGCTGTCTGAGAATTTCTTAGTGGTTGGGAAAAACACCCACACATCTGAATTAGTGTCAGAGTCATACTGCCCAAAGTATTATCTTTAAATGGATAATAACTTTGGTATAGTTATGGGGGAATGACATCTCATAGCCCATCCTTTAAGGAAGGCATAGGAGAAAAGTATAATGTATTCTGGCAAAAGAAATATGGTTAAAATACCATTGTGGTTTACTTCTTTTTTGTTTTTGATTTGTTTTGCTTTGTTTTAATCTTAATTCTCCTATAGTTAACATACATTGTTATATTAGTTTCAGGTGTACGATAGAGTGACTCAACAATTCTATACATTACTAAGTGCTTATCATGACAAGTGCACTCCTTAATCCCCATCACTGTATTACCCATCCTCCCACCCACCTCCCCTCTGGTAACCATCAGTTTGTTCTCTATAGGTAAGAGTCTGTTTTTGCTTTTTGTTTGTTTTTTTGTTGTTGTTGTTTTTTGGTTTGTCTCTTTTTTCTTTGTTCGTTTCTTTTATTTCTTAAATTCCACATATGAGTGAAATAATTTTGTATTTGTGTTTCTCTGGCTGATTTATTTCCCTTCTCATTATAATTGTGGATTATTTCTTAAGAATTATTTTTTGTTGCCTAAGAAAAAACCTGAACTAAACACACCACAGAAAGGGGTATATAAAGGCAGTATTAAACTATGGGCATGTCAAAAATAATAAACATGGGAAAATAAAGGGATGTCAAAAATTATCATGAAAAATACTGAATCCCCATCTTCATCCATCCACATCCACTAAGTGGTCAAATAAGGGGGAATTAATGAGTCTGCCATCCCTTCTCCACCATTCCAAAATCCACAGAGCTCTGGAAATCCAAAGTACTCTGTATCACTCCTTTGGCAGCAACACTTGACTTGAACTAATGTCAGGATGCTCATGATTCTCATTCTACTTAGCATGAAGATTCACATGTTTCTCTGCAGGGAAAAGGTATATAAATATATTTGATTACAGGGCCTGCCTGGACTCTTCTGGGGTTTTCTATGATATGCGGACTATGCCCTATATTGTCTTCCTAAAGTCTAAAATATCCTAAAGTCTGAAACACATCTATCCCCAAGGGTTTTAAATGAGAGACCGTGAGCCCATAGACAGCATCACTGTCACTTTGCAAGACCTGCACCAATGAATGTGGGGTAAAAATATTTACGATTTCTGTTGGTGACAAGGTCACCAGTATTTATTAGTTTTTAATTAATTATTACCACTAATACTACTGCGAGTTGTTATTTTCATTTATAATTGAAGGGAATGCTAAAAATTAGAAATTGGTGAAAATAAAGATGTAAATTTTCCCATTAAAATTCACACACTCCCAGAATACTATCCACAGCCCCTCTGGACCCCAGGATTAAGATCCTGTGCAATAAACTGACTATACAATCCACAAATTCAAAAACAAGGAAGACCCTACATCTCTGCGTGGGAGAAGAAAACATCCTTTGTCTTAGCCCACACTGAATCTGGCTTTGGATGCTCAGATATCCCTAACTCCCTGTGCACCTCCACAGGGCTTGGGCTCAGGGTTCTAGAATGGCATATGGCTGGAAAAGACAACAACCAGTCTAGTCTAGTTCCAACAACAACCAATTGGAAAGAACTAGATGAAGACAGAACAGACAACAGAAGGGTAATCTGTTGCCAGTGGCCAGTGGCCAAATAAGGTCCCCTCAACCATAAATCCAATGCCCCCACTAAAATCCTGACTCATCTTAGGTTCTGTTTTTTAGTCCGTGATTTTTGTTTTTGTTATTGTTCATTTGTTTGTTTGATGACCACCATTTTTCGTGTGTTGGATGGTTTGGTGACCATCTCAATGTTGTATGTACTTCCAGAGGCTGACCATCTACAAGAACACTTCATTGCACCCCAAATGGACAGCACTGAGATGGGCAGTGGGCAAAAAGGCAAGCTGCCTGCTTTCTCAAGTTCTGTTAACACCACAGACTATTCCTGTTCGAGGACAGGGCAAGTCTTTTGCTGGCTGGGCTTCCTCTACTCTGACAGGGCAGCTGGAGGGAGGGGACTGGCTCTAGACTTCCGTAACCTCAGCAAAATGTATTTTGTATACCAAGAAATTGTTACCATGAGTGGGCTTTGGAGACAATTGGCTGGAGACAAGCAGATACTCTCACCAAGATGTAGGCACTAGCAATAAAAAACGATAATAAAAGCAATTATCGATAGATGCTACTGTGCACAAGGCATATGGCATGCACAACAAAAAGTTGTGTAAACCCTTTCTCACGGTGCTGTAAGCTCCTCCATGGCAGGGAAGTTCATATATCCCAGTACCTAGGTGTAGCAGACCCAGACAGTGTCTTATTGCCTTGGTATTCACCATTCCCACACATTCCAGTGGGTTTTGCCTACAAGGCAGGTTGGAAGTCTCAGAGAGTCAACCCCTCTCCCCCAGCAGCCATCAATGGTGGATGGGAGTTGGTGGGTAAATGCCATTTTCCCACCTCTCAGGCCAGATAGTCAGAGGTGGGTTCTACACTCCCAGAGGTTCCAGCGGTGTGAGCCCCAGTTACCCACGGTGGAAACCTGCTCATTAGTGCTCCTGTTACTGATAGTCTTGCCTTCCTAGCTCACCTCACCAGCACCCTACCAGTGCTTTCTAGAATCACCTCCTAAATAAACCACTTGCACTTACATACTTGCATAGGATCTGCTCCCGGGGGAACCCAGCCTGAAACACTCTGTTCCAGGACAGTACCAGGAATACTGAATTCTACAACTGGCTAGCTCCATGGCCCCACACTAGGGCTCCACATCCCAGCCCTCGACACAGTTCTTAGCAGTGCTCGAAACAGGATTATCTCCCCCTAGATTCTTACCCAGGAGATCCTGAGGGACAACAGCCCGGGGTGACCCGTTTCTTGGCTGGTAGATGTTAAGTAAATCACAGGTCTACACAACGCTCTGGATCAGCATTAGCTAAGCCTCCCTGCACTTGTGGTGTGGCAGCTAGCCACAGGGTGTTCTACTGGGGGCTGCTGTACAGAGCAAGGTAAGGCATGTTCATTTCCACTAAAACACAGATCTGGGTAAAATAGAGATCAAGTGGCATCTCCCAAACATGCTGTTAAGAATACTAATAAAAAGCTCATGAATTCAGGGGACTTGACAACCTTTGTAAAGGTGCCTCTTGCGTTCACATGTTTATTACAGTCGCTCAGCGGGAGCAGCTGAAGCTCTGAGAGGCTAAGAGCACAGGAGTTGATATCCAAAGACAGGCTCTTGCACCAGCCCGAGCAGCCACCAAGAGGGCAGACTTCACCAATAACCTCACTTCTCTGAGACTCAGTTTCTCTGGGGTAATCTGGACTCTCAGTACTTTCTTTACAGGTTGGTTTGTTTGTTTATTTTTCCCCTCGAGAATTAAAAAAGGCACCAGCCTCTATGTGGTAACTCTTAAATGCCTGTTAAACCTGAATCTTTAATAAAGGGGAACAGAGACACCCTCTGTGTTCTGTTTCTTCTCTAATTATGCATACATAAAAGTTGCCTTTCATTCAAGCCATTAAAATTCTGTCTGATTTTTTTGCCTATCAGTGATGCAATCTTCAATCCCATCCCAGCCAGAAATCTCCTGGGACGCTCAAAGGGACACACTACACGGACTTCACTGTGGAAGGACACGTTAATCAACCCCAACTGGGAAGCAGGAGGTGCCTTGAACTGCCGGCTGGTAGTTCCCATGAAAGTGTGTTGGTTACGGAAATGAGCCAAAGTAGCCTCTGTGTATTGGCCCCTAGGTGGTTTATTTCTTCACTGCAGGCTGAGACCATTAGCTCGAAAGCCTGCCATGCCAAACTCAAATTTTTACACATCTAGTTATTTAAAAACCAGCCCAAACAAGCACATCTTTAGCTATTTAGAGCCTGCCTGCTTTGCATACCAAACCTCACCCCACAGCTGTTACCCATTGATAACATAGGGCCTTAGAGGTATAAGGCCTCAGCCTCTGCTGCCCCTTAGAGCTCTCTGATCCAGAGACTCCTTACCATGCTGCTGAGCCATATCACCTAGACATGTAAGCCCCCCTCTCCCTGCTCCTTTCTCCCCACCAAGATGTCCTTTGCCCTCCTCCCCTTCTGGATGGTGGTCCCCATAAGCCTCCCTCTGGACAAGTCTCATGCTCTGAGCAGCTTCCCCTCTGATGCAACCCTGTCCGAGTACCACCAAATCAAGCTTGTGTGTTACTGCCTCTCAAGGTCATATCTTTTCTTTGGTCAGCTCAAGATCCCTCAAACCCCCTACAGTATTCCACAGACCAGCAGCATCACCAGGGAGCTTGCTAGAAATGGAGCATCTTGGGCCCCGCCCCCAGACCTACTGAACCAGACTCTGCATGTTAACAAGAACACCACAGTTGTACACAATGCAGCTGAAGATTCATGTGCACACTGCAGTTGGAGACGGGCTGGGGTAAGAGACTTCTGTTGAGGATCAGTGTAGTAGCTGAGCTCAAAGCACTAAAGGGATTTATGTGATAAAGACGTCAACCCCCATTCGAGCTGCTCTCAGCCGTGTGAGTATCCAGTAATCCATTTCACTGACCCTTCCTTGCTTTTCTCAGAGTCTATTAAGCAGGCAGGTCTGAAACTTCAGACTGCCAGTATGGCCCCCTTACACAGGGAATAAGTCCTTCATTGGAAACCGTTTGGCTGTAGGTCCTGCACACATCTGCCAACCACACACACATACCGCCACAGTGGGTGTGCAGATATATGACCAGATACTGCTGCCCCCTGCCCCCACTCAGGTACAGGCAACACCTCCAGAGCTTCTATTCTGGGAAAGGGGAGGGGCAAGTGCCAAGTCCCAAAATAGCACCCCAAAAGGAATCTTCTGGATTCCACCAAATCAAATAAAATGATCTCTTACAAAACACAGTGGGGGGCAGGTGCTGAGAGGCACAGATAGGAGGAGCAAGAAACAAAAGAGCCCCTGCCACACAAAGGCACACGGATCCAGTGAGTGATTCTGAATGAGGCTTGCCTCCTCCCAGGAGCAGGAGCTTTGAGCCCCAGGGCACCCTACAAGAGGGGACATCCTAATTATTACCCAGAGAAGCCTGGGGGAGACAAGTACAATTGGCTGGTGCTTAATATATCTACATTTAGAAAGTGCTGCTTACAAACTCTCTAAGTCTACCCAGCAACCATCCCTGTCCAGGACCTGGAAGTGGATAAAAACTGTTTTTCAAACAAAAGATGTCCATTAAGTCCATGCCATGAACTTCACTGATGTTCAGGAAAATAGCTCTGGTCCCTACTCAGTACTCATTTACTCTCACTTTGTGTAGGATCCTACACATGGATGAGATTTGGTTTCTCAGTTCATAAATGACTGTAAGCAACAATGTGGAAATAACTGAGAATCAGTAAGAGTGAGGCTGTGGGAAGGACCTGGTGAAGGCAGTCATCATAGTATTAGTAGAACCAACAAGTAAGGACATGCCCAAGAAGAGCTGACCAGTAACAAACAGAGAGTCCTTAGAGACTATACAAAGTTCCCTTATAAACTCAAAAGCATCTAAGGGAGGGACCCTGGGGACTAATTCTACACAATCCAATATGTTCCTCATGAGTTCCTGGTCATCAGTAATCATAGCTCAATTACATTTAATTATAGTTAATATTTTCAGTTTAAGAAAGACATTGACTTACATTTTATAAATACTTCCATAATCAAACAGATTTTTAAAAAATGTTATGTTTTAATACTTAGAGTTTAGTTTCAATTTTTCTGGAAGATCCATTAAAATGGAATAACCCATTCTTCCCTAAGTGTGTGGAAGTAAGTGTTGCACTGACTTAGTAAATATATTAAATTCTGCTTCATCTGGCATTCAAGCATTTGGAAGCCTCTGTTAATTGTATCCACGGCTTCAGAATATCAATTCAGCCAAATTTCACTGGGCATCTACAGTGTGCCAAACACTGTATTAGGTGGTAAAAATACAAAGATGAAAAAAGAAGTCGGCTCTGCTGTCAAAGACTGTTAACTTAAGAATGCTCAAATGGTCTTTAAATCATCCCGGTGGGGGTGGGGTAGATTCTATTCAGTATACTCTGAGTTGGGAGGGGAATTGTATGAAAGCTGGATTCCCTGGGAAATGATTTAATGATTTATGTATGACATAGATGGGGATTCCCTGATAGCCTCTATATTCCAGTAGTTGTATTCACCTGGGGATCCCCAGCCCAAAGGAAGGTATCCATAAAGCAACCAGAATCTCTCCCCATTTCTTAACAAACCTCTCCAGACAAGAAAGAACAAATGAATTAAAAAATTCACTTACCCTACATTTGCCCAGTATAAATTGGGGCTAGACTCGGGTAAGTTGCAGAAATGTGGACTCCCCTTGTGCCCAACCTCTGGTGGGCTGCAAAGAACTAAGAGAATGTGGACATCCTGAATCTGCCCGGCTATATGCTGCCTGACCCCCTTTCAGAGACTAGCACAGACTGAGAAGAGGCCTTTCTCCATACCCCAGAGGGAAAAGGTCAGGGACCCTTGCTTGCCCAGAGCCTCAAGGGAGTTCCTCCCTACAAAGGTGAGTGCTGGAGGGAGAGAGGTCTTCATGAGTCTCTCTGTGACCTGCGTATGTGCAAGCGCGCACACACACCCCTACTACATTCTAGCTACACAAAAACAGATTCACAGTGGCAGAACCTACAGCTGAAAGTGCCTGAAATAACATGGAGAAACTGAGGCCCACAGAAGCAGAGGCCCTTCTACAATCCACGGGCACTTGAGATTTTTAGCTGCTTTTTCATTGGGAAATTTGCATCAAAATTATATACAGGTTTTCCAAATGGATCTTGTTACCTCTCTCTCCATCAAGGTTCCTCTTTGGCAAAGGAAGGGAGGAAAGGAAAGAGGAAGAAATAAAGGAAGGGAGGGAGGGAGGAAGAGAAAGTGGGAGAGGAGAAAATGGAGTAAAGGAGGAAGGGAGAAGAAGGAGCCTTTGAAGAAAGTTGATACTCTTCCTAAAACATTACAGAGAGAGGAAGTGTCATGTCAGCCTAAAGAAAATACAAGTGGTAATAGCCTGGGACCCCGGCAGGTCCCCTTCCCCAACCACACTGACGTCAGCCTTCCCTTGGCTCCTGTCTTCTCCTCCCACTGAGATCCCCCCACCAACCTACCTTCACTGAAGACAAAATCAGAGATGATGTCAAAAGGCTGGATGTGGACTGCGGACAGAAGCATGGTGACTGTCTTCTGTGGATCGCTGGAGGCTAGTGAAATGGATTGCTGAGCTTGACACTCATAGGACTTCCCAGCTGGGGTGACCAAGGCAGAGAGGTGATGGGAGTTGGCCGTGTGCTTCCCAGCTGCAGGGATGGCCCAAAGCAACCGTTAGGACCCTCTTTCTGGCAGAATCCTGACCTTCTACCTCCTACCTCTCTGCCCCAGACTCCCTTCCATCCTCTGTGTTGCCTTGAGGGGGCTGGGGCTCTGCAAGTGACATCAAGGGCTGACAAAGGACAAGCACACCCCTTCTTTCATGAGCAGGGGCTCCTTAAACACTGATTTGAAATTTCTTGTCTGGCAGAGATGAGTGATACCTACACATCCAACCTTCTTTTTACTACATAAACCCTGACATTGGAGAGTCCAAAGATACAGTGACTTGATCTTCCACGTTTCACACTGGCCCGAACAGAGTAAATTCCTTCCTCAACAAAGCAGGGCTGATTGCTGGTGCCCGGGGCAGATGCCCTGGTACACCTATATACTCTTTGGAGGTCTGCCCCTTTTATCTCTTTTTCTGACACATGTTTGTGGGGTTTGTTTTTGGTATTTTCCCTCTTTCCCTTTTATTTTTAGCAGGGGTCGGGGGAGGCATCTAACATAATTGGGAGAAGTATTTGAATATGGATTTTGATGAAGAGAAGAAAATGCTTTTTACTACAATGATTAAAAGAGGTAGAAAGGGAGAAATGACATGAACATTCTTTCATGTGCTCAATAAAAATCTTTTCCCAACGTAGGTGCCCAGGTGATGGAAGGCATCAGTAGGAAATTAGACAGTTTACTAAATAAATAAGTTAGGTAATGAATTAACTTAAGTGTGGTCTTTGATGGGGCCTGCACATGGGAACATTCTTATCTGGGGAATGGTTGTTGCTTCTGCCACGATATTTTTGGAGGATCTGGGTGAGTTGTTGGAGTGATGGGCAGGAAAAGCTAATAAATTAGGACACGGTTCAGAATCCTCTCTGGGGTAGCTGCAGTCGATGACTGAAGATCGAGTGTGAGCCCTGGGGACATGAGCAGAAAGATACTGAAGGCCATCAAATCCTGAGTGAAAAGGAGTCACACTGACCCTTTCAAGTTTCCACACATGAGAAGAAAAACCGGGGTGCAGAAAAAAAAGAAAACACAGCTTTGCCCTTCTCCGTGTTCCTTGAAAGTGCAAATCATAAGAAATCGTCCTGAAGCCGCCCGGAGATGACAGGCCCTCCTGAGACGTCTCATCCAGGATCAGGCTAGGGGTGACGGGCTGTTCCTTAGGCCTGGGGTTCCTTGCTCATCTACAAGGCCTGAGGCCCCGAGGCACCGGTGCTCTCCCCTCCTCTACCTTGGCGACAGAGCCCAGGGTGGACGTGGTCTGGGAGTGCAGAGCCAGGATTGGTTTCCATAAAATTTCCGAATTTCTCCACGGCTGCGCTCTCTGCAGTGCCCGCGGTCTTCCAGTCTCCCTCCCCAGCCCTGGGGCCTCTACTCACCACTGACTGCGTCTTTAAAATGGGTCTTCTCCGAGGAATCGTAGACAAACTGGACCTTGCTCAACCTCCACGTCGCCTCGGGTCCCTTGGACGCGTTGTGACTTTCCTGCCAAGCGGGGGAGGCGCGCGTCACTCGCCCCCACGGATTCTGGGTGAGGAAACCGAGGGGCGGCGCACGCCCGCACCCACCCGGAGGCAGCACCGCCTCCGCGCCCCGCTCGAGGTTACCTTTACGAACAGCATTTTGAGCGCATACGCGCGATCCACCCAGAACACCTGCAGCTCCGACTCGTTGTGGCCACAGCGGCCCTTCACCTCAGCTCCCCGGGTCAGTGAGATATCCGCCTGTTCCGTGATCAGCTGGGAACACAGACGCCCCGCACCCCCTCAGCGAGCCCGGCCTCGGTGGGGGCTGTAAAGGGCAGCGCGTCCAAACTTGGGGTTGCACGCCTGGGCGCTCCTTTGCGCGCGCGCTCCCGGGTCCGGGAACATGCGGTTAGATGCTCTACGTGCAGACCCGGCCGTTAGGGAAGCAGAGAGAGGGGGGTTACTTTCAAAGCAGGCAGGGCGAGCAGAAGGCATTACAAGCCGGAACCCCCATGCAGCATTCGGAAGCAGCCTGCAGGGGCGCAGAGGGGGAAGGCGGGCGACCCAGGTCTTCACCGGGCCTTGAGGGAGGGTGCCCTTCGCCCCTGGAGCCCTAGGAGCAAGCCGGGAGGGAAAAGGTTCCTTACATCGACATAATTGCTGGCCCACACATCATAAGGGACAATAAATTTGGCTGCGAACTCGGCCATGAGACACGTCGTCCCATTTTCCCGCACCACAAATATATCTTTTTCAGGGTTAGTGGAAAGGCCTGAGAGATTTTCCACTTCTTGTTCTGCCGTGATTCGAGCCATTGTATCTGCGGAAAAACAACCCCCCAAAATTCCATCAGTTCTGGGCTCAGCAAGCCCACGCGTCGCGGGCACAAGGGTGGAGAGATCGTGGTCTGCGGGATTTGGGGTGATAAAGTTCCTTGCGGGCTGCTGTGCGCTCTGCGAGCCGTTTCTCTAACCTAGCGCCAACAATTTTAACTCCGCTGCTGTTAATTTATAATCAAAATAAAAATTAAAAAATGTAAAGCCTTACTATTTTGTAAGCCGACTGGCTTTTTTCATCTTAGGCTTTTAAACCAAATCTTTCTTGCCAGTGCTCTGACCCCACGAAGCAGGCTCGCAGAGCTTTGTGTCTGGGATGTGCAGTACAGGTGTGTGGCCCTCTGGGGAATTCCCTGCCACTGGCGGGAAGGCCCTCCACCCCGCCGCCCAAAATGAAAGAAAATAGCAAAACGTAAGGGTCACATTTTGACCTTAAGCTACTGGTTTTACTCTGCCGGTTCTATTCTCAGGAAATAGTGCACTCTGCCCTCGCGGTCGCCCAGACGCTACTCACGGAACAGCATCAGGAGAACTCGAAGTCTGTAGACGCTGGGAAAGCCTCTTCTGAGATCCATGCTCGCCGTGCAGCAAATGAGGCCAGATGTGCTGCTGCAGAGGCCGCCCGAGAGGGAATCCCTCAAAGTCGCCGCTGGAGTGAGCTGGGGTGAGCGAGAGGCGGGGGCACCGAGAGGGAGGAGGGGGGAGCGCGTGTTCTCTGCGCGCTGGCGGAGACTTGGTGGCGGGTGCCGCACCGACCCGTGCGGGCTGAACGCGAGGCGGCTCACTGCGGAGGAACCGACCGCGAGGTGAGGGAGCTGTCCACGGCTGAGAGTACCGAAAGGGATCCGTTGTGTTGCAGGAGCGATTGTTGTGGCTTATCTTGTGCAGATAGCCAATGAGATTTTGGGGGGGCTACAATTTTCCCTGAGTCTGTTTCCTGTTCTGCAATTGCATCCGCAAAGATGATTCTGTCCGGGGAAACTTAACAGCACTCTCAGACTTATTCAATATCTCTACCAGTTATAGTATTAGGTGGTGTAGCTTTCACAACCCTGGAGTCCTGGCTTCCGAAAATGCATTTGGTTGCTGAAAGAAAACGGAGAGCACAAATTGTTGCTGTTTTGGGGGAGGAAGAGTAGGCAGAAATAGAGAAGGAAAATGCTATGGCAACAGTTTCCTGCGTTTGGAGACATCCCCTTCTCTCCCTTGCTCTCAATGAGCTAATGGGTTTAAAGTTAAATTGACGCCTCCCTAAATGGGGCCGTCAGTCAGTGCAGTATTCTGGCTTATTTTCTGTTAGTTCTCTCTGATTGCATGAGGGCTCTAGACTCTGGGGTCACCTACCCTCAATATACTGAGACTTTTCTGCCAAGAGGAATGTAAGTGAACCCGAAGTTTGTGAGAGTTACCTAGGGTCTCTTAGGACAGTAATGTTACATAGTTATGTAAACATACACACATGCAGATATTACTCTACAGCCTCTAGTGGGACGAAGAAACAAATACTACTGGGCTAATTCCTATATTTATGTAAAACAGTAGCTTGCTTTTTAAAATTTTTTGCTTTGTTAAGTCAGAATGCAGTTTTTTCAGCAATAAGCATGCTGTCCTCATCAATTGTATTGATGTCCAAATATTTTGTGTCTCACAGGATATTTGATTCTGTGAATAATCAGTAATACAATGTCATAAAATAAACAATGTCATATTAAGGGGGAAATTGCAAAGTACTTTCACGGGCATTGCCAAATGTGATCCTCCCTACCACCTTAGAAGGTAGGCAAGGGAAGATATGCCTTATTGTGGTTGTGTGGCATTCCCAAAACTGAGGCTCAGGGAAATTAAATGACCTTCCCAAATGTCACATGGTCAGTTAGAATTAAAATAGAAAAATCACATGCTTTAACTTCTTAGGGATCATCTTCATTTTTCCTTATATAATACTCTGACTTCAAAATATACCATATTTTCATTTCCATAAAATCTTTATTCAATGGCCAAATAACAAGCTGAAACCTCAAATCCCTAATTAGATCAATAGCAATTCAAATTATGAAGTAATAACTTAAATTGATACTATATTTTATATCTTATTTTTATCTCTGTTATTTTATATTTCCCTCAAGCATTCTAAAGAACTTTGCATAAATGTTTATATACAGAAGAATTGGGGCCAAATTGTGGTTGATGAAAGTCAATTATTATTGATTATGATAGGAATTTGCAAAATTTACATGCCTTACAATTCTTCGTGTTAGCACTTGCTATTACACATTTTCCGGCAGTACTGTAAAAATTTTAAAAACAGTGAGACATATGTAATGAAGCATTTATATTCTCTGTCCTTCCATCTTTTCCTCCAGTACTTTAATGAGGAAAGAAATGGAGAGATTTTAGTCTATGACTCACTATATTTCTTTTATGACCTTGTACAGATTATCATTTTCCTCAACTAAAAAACTGGAATAATATCTCAGGTGATGGCTGATTAGGCCAAGTGAACCAATGAATATAATATCATTCAAAACAAATGACAGATTAATTTAGTCATAAACATTAACTGAATACCTACTACTTGCACTATGCTTCATGGTCTGGGAACCCAAAGATAAACAAATACCATTATCCAAGTAAAAGAGATAACTGTAAAAGATTATGACAATTTCTCTTGTGATACATTGCAGATATCCTCATTTATAGGTTATTAAAAGAACAACTGAATTAATTGATGATTATCTGCTTTAATAAGAAAATATAGATGGGAAGTAGCATGGATCATTAATCTTAAGTTGTTGTAGTTGATTACTGATTTCATTTTAAATCAAATGGTGGTTCTTTTGAAATGGTTTCTTTTCATACCTGACATAAGTGATCTCTTTGTTGACACCAGAGAGTTAAAATAAAAAGAGGCAGTTTTAACCCTTTCTTCCTGGGAAGATCATCCTCAAAATGTAATTAAATTTCCTTTTAGGTGTTTAATTTTAAAGGTAGTTTACAAAGACTCCTTAACTTATTAAGCTATCCCCAGTGATTCTTATGTTGCAAGAAGAATTGGATCATTTTCCCTACAACTTTCATCTATATTAATTAAATAACTTCCTAATCATCCTTTTTTAAAAATTTACTTATTTATTTCAGAGAGAGAGAGAGAAAGCATGAGCAGGAGGGGCAGAGGGTGAGGGAGAGAGAATCTCAAGCAGACTCCATGCTGAGTGCAGGGCCCAAGGCAGGGCTTGATTCCCTGCTTGTAAGATCACTACCTGAGCCAAAACCAAGAGTTGGATGCTCTTTTAGTTGGTCATGAACTAACTGCTCCATGCATATGTCCCTCTAATCATCCTTTAAAAAAACTTCACTTCTTTGAAATCAGCAAAGAGGTGATAAAGGAGTAAAATTTACCATTAAATAATATTTTAAGATAGTAACAACGTTTTCCAAAATTTGCTCCATTCTTCATTTATTGAATGGGAGAGGAGCTAGGAGAAACTGACATAAACAGGTACACTTGTGTGGATAATGGTTGTGTCATTTCCATCATTGCTGCTTCTCCATTCAAAATGTCAGGAGTAAGTGTGACCCAAGCATTTGCCTTTGGAATCTTCTTTAGATTCTCTATGTCCTTCAAAGGATTCTTTTTAATTCATGTATTTCCTTATTGAATTAGCCTTAATGAATCTCATGCCATTGGGTGGTTACTATTTCATAGAAGTGGAAGAAAAGGCCTCTGTGTGTATAAACCTTTCAGTTTGGGTGGGAGAAAATAGGAAGACACATGAAGATGTTGGGTTCACTGGCATAAGGTGGGCATAGATGTTTAGGGAAAGATTAGGTAAGACAAGCGTCTCAACTGATCAAAGGAGGCCTCTTGGAGAAGGTGGATCTTGAAAAACATGGGCAGATTGATCTGGGGAGACAGCCAAGGAAGGGCAATGCCAATGGAAGAAATATATTTTAAATAGGAAGGCCAGTACCAAGATGTAACTTTTCATCCTTCTATGTTTGTTGTCAATTTTTTGATGAAAAAGAAATTAGGCCCAAAACTCTGTGATAGTTTATAGACTACATAGCCCCTATTTAACTTCTTTATTTTATAATATGCTCTACCTATGGTGTATGAAAAAAATGGTATATGCAAACTTTATCCTAAATGGTATATGCAAACTTTATCCTAAATATTTAAAATTAAATATTCAAATTGTTACGTGTATCTCTTTATACTTGGCCATACAAACAATTGATTTGTATCTGTAGATCAAGCAACAAAATTACAAAAATCAGGAAAAATGCTAATTAGAAACCATATTTATAAGCTTCAAAAGAGAAAGCTAGGCTTGTTACAGCTGAAATTTGGCTTGTTGATGTTTCAGTCCACCTCACAGAGAAATGGAAAAATGTACTCTGGCTCTGTTATCCCCCAACCCTTCCAAAACATACACCACACACACACATACATACACACACACACACACACACACACACGCACATGCACATACACAGTGGGAACGCACATGGATAACAGAAGCAGGGATAATTTAACTAAAACAGACAAGGTACACAGAGAGGTTAAGCCAGAATTGGTACTTACCCACACTGTTTCTTGTGTTCAGCTTATCACTGACCACTTACTTCATTTAATTTATTTACTGCCTTTGAATACTGTTGAAACCCTTTCTAGGATAGAAACACTTTGGGGATAGGAACTGAAAAATAACATTCACAAGAATATTTTGTTCATAAATTTCCATACCCTAGAATATTTGGAAAGAATCAGAAAATTAAGTTTGGGCCTCTGATGCACTCAGCTTGCATGACCTTGCTAAAATTTTCCTCATCCTTTCATCTCATTGGTCTTGAATGCACCTACTTTAATGAAGCAAGAGCTCTTTCTGCAATGAGGGTAACCAGTGGAGGAGACAGGGCACCAGAATAATGGCCCTTTCATTGGCCAAGTAAGTCCTTAGGAAATGCCCTTTTATGGGTTCATTTAGAATAAATGCCTTCACATAGGAGAGAATGCGGTGGACAAAGTCCATAAAACAAACCTTGAGTAAAAAGATGGTAAGGCCTGGTAACCATTCCTTAAAAGTTCAGTAGCAAATGAGGTGGTCATTATTTAACTATTTTTAAACCTGTTTTAAGTTAGTTACCACTAAGCTCCAACCTATAAGCTTTTGGGCCTTAGAATACAGAGTCCTCTCTGCTTTCCTAGCAGTGAGGAAAATCTTAACTTGGGAGCAGGGAACTTTTCTTCAGAAGACAAGAGTCAATTGAGAATTTTTAAAAATTCTTTAAGACATTTTTCTCTCCAGGAAATAACAACTACCTCATTGGGCCTAAGGTTAGGCAAGCTGTGGCTCATTTAAAACAGTTTGCTACCTGAAATTGATAATGCAATTCCTTAACATCTCTTTTTTGATGTGTTACATGGGTTCCTGGTCCCCAGTTAACTACTCTTTTAATTGCCTATTTGACCTTATCTGCATATTCACTTGAAGATGTGTTGGGACTAAGGACAATTTATATTAATTGCCTTTGGGAGGGGAAGTTGAGAGTGGGGTGGCCAGTCTGTTGTGCTTTCAGGGAAGTTTTGCTGGAGCAGTGCTAGAGTTCTGGAAGGCCCGCCAGTGTTCTGATGTTGTAAGGTTGGAATGTGTCTGTGGCGGTTTTTGTGATAACACGGAAAAGAAGCTCCGGGAACCAAGAAAGGGAAAAAGGAAGAAGTGCAGTAGCTTCACCACTCTCATCATCAAAATGCCTTTCCTACAGGATCCTTCCAGGACTAAACACAATGCTTCTATGAGTGACCTTAGTTGGGAGGTGATCTTCGCAATTCCTTTAGGGAAAAACATGCTGCGAATTCCATTATTAAAGTGTACCGTCTCGACGTGGGGTAAGTGTGCGCTGGTCAGGACGCATGGACTGTGGCCTGTGGCATTACCTTTGGGTGGTACCGACGCAGGTGGGCCGGTGGCGCAGGGCTTGGAACTTGGCGGGGCACGCGGGCTGCTGACTCCAGACTTGGGAGCTTCTGGCGGAGCGAAGGGAGATGCGCGCTGCGGCCGGGCGCCTAGATGCCTGCACCCTGAGTTCGCAACGACCTCAACCTGAGAAAGACAATGGCGCCTGACCCATTGGCGCAGCCGCCCCTGGTGTAGACAGGGGACAGAAGCCCCCTGCCCAGTTGCAAAGGTGAGGTCCACACCGGCTCTAAAGCGGGGAAAGGGGGATCAATTACAGGGGTGCTGGGGTTGAGCAAGTTCGGCCACGGCGACAGTACCTGCGGGGTCTTTTGTGTTTGGGCGTCCAGAGTATAGTTAGGACTCGAAAAAGGAGGAAGAAAGTGCCTAGCAAGTCCCTGGCTCCTCCATGACCTTCCTCGGAGCTCCTACACCGCAGGAAGTCTTGGCAAACCCAGAGTTGGAGAGAGGTGGGTGGGCTGTGAGACCCCGGCGCTTCCCGACCCTCGAGCCTCTCGGGTCCCTCCCCCATCCCGAGAAAAGCCGGGAGACTTGGCGGCAGAGGAGGGAGTAGGATGCTGAATTTGGGGGAGAGAGGAGACCAGGTTACGGAGGCATCGCTTCTCTTCTTTTCTTCCTTACTAAACCGCCAGCGCAGTATCCACACCGGAGGGAAAGGCCCCGAAGTGCCGCAGACGTCTGGCTTCCAGAGCAGAAGTTGGGAGGATGCGCGCTCCAGGGCCAGGGGTGCACAGGGTACCACGCCGCAGCTCGGTCCTTGGACAACTCCGGGACCCGCGCGAGGGTTCCCAGAGGGAGAACAGATTCTGCTGAGAGGCTATCGAAGCTGAGACTGCAGACAAGGCTCCAAGGGCGCAGGCAGCGGAGGGGCACGCACCGTGGGGGGAAGTGGCCTCTGCGGGCCCGGCTGGCGGCCGCCCTGGAACCCGCAGGTTCCAGACCGGGAAGGCGAAGGTGAGATGGTGAACTGTGAACTGACTCACAGGGCCCAGGGTTGTGAGGTTAGGGCATTGTTTAGCTTCAAAAAAGAAAGAAAGAAAGAAA
>NW_027397091.1:6645883-6709705 GCF_003265705.2 Callorhinus ursinus | reverse complement strand
GAAAGAAAGAAAGAAAGAAAGAAAGAAAGAAAGAAAAAGAAGGAAGGGAGGAAGGGAGGAAGGAAGAAAAAAAGAAAGAAGGAAAAGAAAGAAAGAAGAAAGGAAGGAAGGAAGGAAGAAAAAAGAAAGAAGAAAGAAAGAAAGAAAGAAAGAAAGAAAGAAAGAAAGAAAGAAAGAAAGAAAGAAAGAAAGAAAGAAAGAAAAGAAAAAAATCAATCAGCTTGGGAAAGGGGGTAGGAGCAGAGGGCCTTCCACCCCGGGTTGCAACTGGAAGAAAAGCTCAGGCTTCTACCTTAATGGGAGTCCCCAGGGACAAACCGGGGGCCTGTTTCTCAGCAGCAAGTCTGGGGCCCAGATGCTACCCCTGCGCCCCTAGCTGCACCAACTGCCCCTTCCGCGGAGCCCGCCTGGGGTGCAGGTCCAGGCTTCCGGTGGGATGTGGGACTGGCTCTCTGGTGGCTCCAGAGGGTGGCCAGTCCCCTCCTCTCTCCTCTTAGGTGGACAGGGCCGGCTAAGAACTCTGGGAGGCCCCATCCAGAACAGCACCGTGGAGACCCTCCTGAGAGTCCCCTCAAAATAAAAATAACATTAAATCCCGGGTAATAACACTAAAAATAACATTAACCTTCACATATTTCTCCATGGCGACTCCATGGTTATTTTTTAATTCAAAAGCAAATTTGCCCGTGTCCCAGGCTTCCTCTGCCTGTGAAATCCCCCAAGCCTCCTACCGCCCCAGGTCTGGCTGTCAGAGGTCTCCCCCGACCCATCAGCCCAGGTAGCACCCGCCAAGTGCGGTCTCCAGGCCCAAATCTGTGTCCTCCAAGGGACGTTCTCTGTGTTTCTAATGCTCCCGGGCCATTTTTTCTTTCTTTCAGTTGTCGGAGAGAGTCGGATCTATAGAGGTTATAGTCACCACCTCGCCCACAGCCTCCGGAATCCCAAGCCAAGCCAAATGGGCCTTGGAGCCAAGAGCACCAAAGCCACCAAGAATAACGTTCGCCACCTCTGTCACCCGGAGGTTGGGAGCCTCGGGGGGTTGCTGCTGCGCGGTTATTCCCCGATGACTGTGAGGCGCGCAGATGGGGGACGCCTCGGACCGCACTCAGGGCCGTCTGATGGATCGTCTCATTTCCCGACTTGATGGGCCGGAACCTGGGCTGGCGGGGCGGGCGGGGAGGGGGTGCGCGTGGGGACCCAGCCGGATGGCCCCGTGGGCCGGGTGGGAGGTTCTGGTCGCTGGATTTGGGTTGGGGGAGTGAGGGTGAGATACACAAATCTTACAGAAAAAGCTCGAATGCCGCCCCCCTCCCCGCCCCCAACGCGAAGTTATTCCTTCCTCCGTTTTCTGTTTTGGGCACAGGCGCCGCGTCCCCGGTCCCCGAAGACAGCGTGACTATGAGTGCGGTGGCGGTTTTCCGGAGCTCCAGGCGCCGCGCCGCCTCCTTCCTGGGGCCTCGGCGTCCGCCCGCACCGCGCGGTTGGCATCCCTTCCTGCGGGAGGCTGCGGGAGGACGGGACTCAGAAAGTACTCTTCCGGGGTGTGCAAGTCGCGGGGGGGGGGGGGGGGGGGGGGGAAAAAAAAGAACCCGGTCCGGGGGGGGGCCGGGGGGGGGGGGGGGGGAGGGAGAGGGAGGAAAACCTCATCCCGGGTCCTTCTGAAGTCCGCTTCTCGCCTCCTCGGACTGGGAACTTTGGAGGGAGACGGCGGGACCCGGGTGTTGAGTCAGGGTAGCGGCTGGGGGCGTTGTAGAGAGGAAAGGACACATTGAGAGGCTTGCATCCGGGCTGTCCTACCCTCTAGCCAAGACAGGAGTGGGAGGGGGCGAGAAACCCGGGGAGAACTCGAGGCTCAGCTTAGGGGAGAGGAAGATAATTGAACAGAAGGGTGGGGTCACTGGGATTCCTGCTTCAGGGCCATAACTGTGGGTTTTTTTTCCTTTCAGCTTCCCAGAATTTCCGCCAGGTCTCAGGAACTGGAACACCGACTGTGCTCCAGGTGTTCATCCCAGGCTGACTGGGCCTTGTTTGGCACTCAGGGCATCAGGCCTGCCGTCGGAAGGAATCGCCATTCTGGGAGCATACTTGGGTTAAGTGTCCTGGCCTACTCCCCACCTGCTGGGAAAGTGGGTACTCCGAAGGCCAATTTCTGGCCAGGAAAGTGCCCTGGGGGTCAGGGCATCCAGGTAGTACACTGTCCAAATGCTAAAGTGTGGTCTGTGGACCAGTAGCATCACCCTCACCTGGATACTGCAGAAGCTCCGGCCCCACCCACCCCACTGCATCAGAACCTGCATTTAAACAGGTCACCTAGAGCACTTGAGCACCTTGCAGTTGGAGAAGCCCTGGCCCAATTTATAGAGTCTGAGTTTACTACTGCTAACTCATCCGGCCCTGTGTCTTCCAGGTTCATCTTCATCCTCTGTCAAATGGGAGGGCTTTCGGAGGTCCCCAGGGAACTCTTCAGCACCCCTGAAACCACTTCAGACCAATGAAATGAACATCTCTAGTGGGTGGAGCCTGGCAGGAATGCAGGTGTAAGTGTCCCCAGATGATTCTAATAGCCAGGAAGAACTAGTATAGAAATAACCCCCTTTACAGATTAGCTGAGATTTGGCCCGGACCCTGTGCAAGACTGAGTACAGTGGTTAACGCCGCAGGCTCTATAGTCAGATTCACTCTGGTCCCAGCGGATGTGGCCTTGAGCCAGCTAATTAACCTTGCCGTGCCTTAATTTCCTTACCTGTAAAATGGAGTTGATAATAATGCCCCACCACAAAGGGTGTGGTTCAGATTTAGAACCAAGCGTTTAGAATCAAGTTCAATAAATCTTAGCTTATAAGGCCACATTCCTCAATCTCTCATTTTAAGCCAAATGACAGCCTACTTATTTACCTCTCCCCTCCCCTGCCCAAGCAGTCCTCTTCCAGGGCACAACGGCTTGGCTTGGCTTCAATATTCATGTCTATTTTTCAATATTTTAAATGTGAAAACTAATATTTTAAATCACCTAGCCATTTAGTAAACCTGATCCTCTGCAAAGATTGATTTTGCCACTTCCAGAAACACTAGCCAACTGTGCTTCTAGCTCTGTGGCTCACCATGGCAGCTACTGAATAAAAATACCTGGAGGGCTTATGTTAGGACACAGATGGCAGAGCTCCACCCAGAGATGCTGATTCTGTGATTCTGTAGGATTGGGAAGGGGCCGAGCAACTGCATATCTAACGAGCCCCCAAGTAATGCTGATGCTTCGGGTCAGAGGGGACCACACTCTTCGAACCACAGTGCCAGATGAATGGTCTGCTCTGATCAACAGTGGCACTGTCCATAGAAATATACTGCAAACTACAATTGTAATTTTAAATATTCTGATAGCCACATTTTATTCCTAAAATTGTTCTTTATTTTCTATTGAAATATATTTGACATATAACCTTGTATAAATTTAAGGGGCACCGTATGTTAATTTGATACATTTATATATTATGATGTGACTGCAATTGTAGCAATAGTTAGCACTTCCATCACCTCATATAATTATCATTTCTTTTTTTTTGTGGTGGGAATAATTAAGATCTAGTCCCTTAGCAAGTTTAATGATTATGATACAATACTGTTATCTGTATATTGTGTACTAGATCTCAAGGACTTGTTTATTGACTAGCTGAAAGTTTGGACCCCTAAACAATATCTTCCCTGGTAATCACCACTTTACTCTCTGTTTTTTAATCTGGTATCCACATTTTATTTTATTTTATTTTTAAAAGATTTACTTATTTATTTTAGAGACAGAAAGAGAGAAGAGCAAGAGCAGGAGGGGCAGAGGGAGAGAGAGAGAGAGAATCTTAAGCAGACTCCACGCTGAGTGTGGAACCCAATGCGGAGCTTGATCTCACCACCCTGAGATCATGACCTGAGCCAAAACCAAGAGTCAGATGCTTGACCTACTGTGCCATCCAGGTGCTCCCCATGTTTTAAAAGTAAAAAATAAAAGGGTAGAATTAATTTTAAGAACAGATTTTATTTAAAGGGATATATCTAGAATTATCAATATTTCAACATTAACCAATCACAAATAGTGATGAGCTACTTTGCTTTTTGTATTAAATATACATGTAATTTGTATTTTTGTATTAAATGTTTGAAATCTAGAGAGGAGCCTGATGCTGATGATATGAACTTTATTTGTTCTTTCAGTCATGTCATGGGACAGGCCAAGAAGGCATTAAAAGTGATTTTGACAAGGGCCAAAAAATTGCAAAAAGTGAACGTTCTGGGAATCAAATATTTACGCCAAACACAAGGTATGGAACTATTTTAAAGAATCACAGGTTGGCATAGCTGGAGGGTGCTGCAGAGAATTTTTGCAGCCAAATTATTGTTCCAACGAGGAAACCTAGACCCAGGGGGATTAAGTGCTGGGCTACAGCTCCCCTGCTTCCAGCCTTGATATCCCTGGCAGTAAGAGTAAAAACAGGACCCCAGAACTTGTGTTCTTGGCAAGACTCCCATCCGTACCTACTCCTCGACCCTCACAGCCTCATGATCACCATCTGCCTGGAAGCCACCAAGACTATTCTCATGTGATCTTTATCACTATCAATGTCAGATACCCCAGGGCACTAGCCCCCTAGCTGCTTCTAATACGGCTCTGAAACCCCCTACTGATGTCATCTCCCCGCTCCACCCCATCTTCTGAAACTCACTATCAGTTATCATTATTTCCCCTAAATCCTCAGTTTCTCTGAAAATTCCCCTCACCTGCTTGCTCTAATCAGATCTGGATCTCATTTGAGGACACCTCTCTCTGTGCATCCCTCTCAAGAGAGAGTTGTCACTTCCCAAACTCCCCGTGCCGGGTCCGAAGGAGGGTGCATGTCCTCTTTGCTCCCCATTGCTGTTTTCCCGGATGATTCACTTCTTCTCTAACCCTCTACTCCCCCACCTTTGACTTTGATGTCATCAGGTTGTAACTCCAACTACTCTTTCTTGGACCACCATGTACTCTTACCCCCCCACCTAAACCTGGGGCATGTCTTGTTCCCTGAATATGTTAGTTACTGACTGTCACTCTCTGTCATTCCTACTTCTTCTTGGTGGTTTCAGTGCCATCAGGATGACTTCCTAATACCACAGCCTCTAGTTCCTCAAGCTCCTTGCCACCAATGGTCTTACCTTATATCCTATCTCAGCCTCTTAACCCACATTCTAATTTCCTTCTAGTCACTGCTCCATTTCTCTGCTCCCCTTCATAGCACAGCTCTTTGAAATAATTGTCTGCACTAGCTATCTCCATATTCTCTCCTCCCATCCTCTTGAATGCACTTGAGTTGGGCTCTTATTTCCATAGTCCACAGAGGCTGGTCTTGTTGAGGTGTGATGGCCTTTTGATGTGTCAACTAGGTTAAGCTAGGTTATTCAATCAAATAGCAATCAAGGTGTTGCTGTGAAGATATTGTAGGTGTGAGTAAAGTCCATGATCAGTTGATGTTAAGTAAGGGAGATATTTTAGATTATCTGGTGGGCCTCATCTAATCAGTTGAAGGACATAAGGCTTCCCTGAAGAAAATAAATCTGCCTGTGGACACAAGCTTTAGCCCATGCTTGCGAGTTCCAGCCTATCTTTCCTGATGACCTGTCCTATGGAATTCAGACTTGCCTAGCCAGCCCCCACAACTGCATAATTCAATTCCTTGCAACAGGTCTCTTAATGTATATCTTCTACTAGTTCCACTTCTCTGGTTGAATCTTAACTGATAAATGAGGTTATTCATGGTTTCCAAGTTGCCAAATCCAATGGCAAAAATTCTCGGGTCTTACCTGACCTATCAGCAAAATGTGACACAGTGATCATTTCTTCCTCTTGGAAGCATTTTACTCATTGGCTTCCAGAGCAGTGCCCTCTTCTGGTGACTCTCTGGCTTCTTCACACTTCCCTCTGGTGGTTGCTCCTATCTGTCCTAACTCTTAAGGTTGGAATGCCTCAAACTTATTCTCTTCTCTTCCTACACTTCATCATTCCATCTTGTATCTTTAAATGAAATGTGTATGTTGATGAACCTAGATGTTCACCTCAACTATGTCAAATGCCTGCTAGGCATCTCCACTCGGATATATAAAGGCATTTCCAACCTAACATGTCCATGATAGTTAATTTTATGTGTCAGCTTGGCTAGGCTATGCTGCCCAAACACCAGATTAGATATTGTGGTAAACGTATGTTTTCAACGTGCGATCAACATTTACATCACTAGACTTTGAATAAAGCAGATTATTCTCATAATATGGCTGAGCTTTATTCAATCACTTGAAGGCCATAAGAGAAAAGACTGAGGTCCCCCTAAGGAAGAAGGGGTTCTGCTTCCAGACTACCTTCAGACTTGAGCTGCAAAATCAACTCTTCCTTGGATCTCCAGCCTGCCTACCTGCCCTGCAGATTTCAGATTTGCCAGCATCCACAATTTCATGAGACAATTCTTTAAAATAAACCTCTTTATATATATATACCCACTCTACTTGTTCTGTTTCTTTGGAGACCCTGGACTAATACAGTGTCCAAAACCAAACTCCTAATTCCCCCCCTGCCCCCACCCCCTCCATCCCTGCTTCCTCTCAACCTTCCCCACTATGGTTAGCTGCAACTCCAGTTGCTCAGATCCCAACCACATCCAAGTCGTCAGCGAATCCTACCATCTCTCCCTTCAAACCAGATCTACGATCTGACCACTTCTCACCATTTTCATTGCTATCTCCCCAGTCTCTGCCACCATCGCCTCTTATCTAGATGAAAACCTCCTAGGTAGCCCCCTGTTTCTATCTTGCCCCTGCCATAGTTTTCTTTACATGGACTCAAGAGTGACTCCACAGGGGTTTCTTGTTTCGTTCAGATGAAAAAGACAAGCTCATAAGGCTCCATGTGACATGGCCATTATCGCCTCTTCTCTAATACCTCAGTCCCCTCACTCGGCTCACTTCTGGACATTCTCCTGCCTTAGGCCCTTTGCTCTTCCAATCCCTCTGATGGAAAGGCTCATCGGAAAGCATGAAGTTGGGCTGTAAAAGACGGAAGAAAATAACTGTGGCTTAGGCAAGATAGCAGTGTATTTCTGTCAAGGAAAAGTCCAGGGGTCCTGGCTGCAGGGCTGGTAGGCTGTTCTATGGTCGCATAGCCTCAGGTTTCTCCCACCTGGAAAGGATTTCATGCTCAGACCCCCTCATGGTCCAAAAAGGGACAGGGAAAAAATGGGTCAAAAGAGAGACAACTGATATCTTTTAAGGAAGGTTTGCTAAAACTTCCTCTGTACACTTCCCCTGACATTCCATTGCCCAGAACGTAATCACATGGTCATACCTTGCTTCATGGGAGCCTGGGAAGGATGGTATTTATTCGGAGGAGCCATGAACCTAGTGGAAATTCAGAAGTTCTATTCCTGAAGGAGATGAGCAGAAGGATATCGGGAGGAATGCTAGCAGTCTCCATCTCAGCTTCTATTAAAAAGACAAAGATGGGGCATCTGGGGGGCTTTGTTTGTTAGGCGTCCAACTCTTGATTTCAGCTCAGGTCCTAATTGCAGGGTCGTGAGATTGAGCCCCACATCTGGCTCCACACCTTGCATGGATTCTCTCTCTCTCCCTCTACCCCTCCCCTCTGCTTGTGCTCTCTCTCTCTCTCTCTCTCTCTCTCTCTCAAAAGCCAAACAAAAAAATGCCTAGTATGGCTTGGGCAGAGTGGTATGAAATTAGATTGGAGAGATAGGGAGGTGTGGAAGATTATTTCTAGAGATGGTTGCCAAAAATTCCTCCCATTCTTTGAACACTATGTCACTCCTCTAGTCAATAAGCAGGTCTATCTTCCCTCCCCTTGAGTCTGGGCTGCCCTTGTGACTTGCTTTGACCAATGGAATGTGTTGGAAGTGATGTTTTGTATTTTGGCTTAGACTTTAAGAATACTGGTAGCTTCCTTTTCTGTCCTCTGGAGATTCAGCTGCCAGGAAAAGACACTTGAACTTGCCCACTAATGCTGAGGGACCATGTGGAGAAGGAGAGGCCCAGGCAGCCATCCTGGCTGAGGCACCAGGCATGTGAGGGAAGCCATGTTGGACATTTCAGCCCCAGATGGGTTCCCAAACAAAGGCAGCCGTACAAGTGATCCCAGCCTATACCAAATGGAGCCGAGAACTGACCAGTTGTTCTTTTGCTGAACCTCACGAAATATAATAAATTGTTGCTTCAAGCACTAAAGTTTTGAGATGGTTTGTTATGCAAGAGTAGATAACTCAAATAGCAGGGTCCAGATGATGCAAAGATTTATAGGCTTGAGAAAGGTGTTTGGCTTTTATTTTTATTTTTATTTTAGTGCATTGGAGGATTTTAAATAGATCAGTTACATGACCTGATTTATACTCCAAGAAGGTTACTCTGCTACTATGTGGAGAAAGGGTTATAAGGCTTCAAGAATGGTTGGAAATGAAACCAGGAAGCTGCTCAGTTGTCAAAGTGACAGATGGTGGGTGAGAGTGACTACATCCAGGGCAGTTAACCCAGTAGGGTTGAGAAGCGGTCCATTCCAGAAATATTTTAGAGGAAGAGCTAATAATATTTATTGATTAGACCAAGGGACCAGAGAAAAAGAGTAAGAAAGATTATTATTAGAATTTTTTAACCTGAGTCTGGGAAGACAGTAATATCATTAATCACTAAATTGTGGAAGAGCAGGTAAAAAAAAAATAGGAATTCTGTTTTGAGTAAGGTAAGTTTAAAAGGCCTATTATAATCTAATGGCAGCTCTAGGTGAGGCTCAACAAGGAAGAAGTGCTGAACATATAAACTGTATGACTGATGACTAAGGATCCTTCTGCTATTTCAAGGTAAGGCTGTGTTGCTTTGCCCTGCCCTTGGTTCAGGTTTCACCCTCTCATACATGTGCAAAATATTAGTGAACCCAAATATTAGACTTTCACATTGGGAGGTAAATTTTAAAAAAGCACATTGTCCTTGAGACAGAGTCTCAGGACTGTCTTGGTACCTGGTGTGGCCATGCAGTGGGCCTGGGATGATTAATGGACAGGATTGTTCATGACCCACTTATGGGGTGTTTCTTCCATTATAAACCCTTTGAAATCTGGAAGGCTGGCTGGATTTCATTTCAGTTGGAAATGTTACCATTCTTTGTCTTTTTTTTTTTTAAATCATAAAACAAACCCAAACAACACCTCCCCCAAACCCTACGATCTATTCATATCTCTAGATGTTTTGTTATTAAAATACAGTGCATATTATAGCATCTGTGTACCTATTTGTTAAAATATTGTCTTATTTGTTAAAATATTCATGGTGGAAAATAAAGATCCAAAGCTGATTAGCTCTCACTGGTTTTGGTGATCAACTGATCATTCAAGAGTAACTTATTATAAGGGGCACCTGGGTGGCTCAGTCGTTAAGCATCTGCCTTTGGCTCAGGTCATGATCCCAGGGTCCTGGGATCGAGCCCTGCCTTGGGCTCCCAGCGCAGCGGGAAGCCTGCTTCTCCCTCTCCCGCTCCCCCTGCTTGTGTTCCCTCTCTCGCTATATCTCTCTCTGCCAAATAAATAAATAAAATCTTTAAAAAAAAGTAACTTACTATGGAATATTCATGGCTTTTGTTGTTTATGTGTCTCACCAATAGGCAGTGCATGAGGAAAGAGGGAGCAAAACCTTAATACTTTTTCCTGATTGACTAATCCAATAAACAGAAGTCAAGACTCATCTTTTTGTATGACATCAAGGAATTTGCTGTCTAACGGGGAAGTTAAGACACATACACAGGCATCCAGCACACTCTGGCCACTGGAAGTACGTTTTCTTTAGTTTTTTAAATTGAAATAAATCCAATTTGAATTCTCTTCCCCAGTCCCATTAACTCTCCAAGGCTGAGGACAAGCCCAGTGTAGCAGACACTCTTCGTGCCCTTCTACGTGCATGGTTCCCCTGCAGCCAGGGGAAGCTTGTTCTCCCTGATTCCCCTGCAGCATGGGGAAGCTTGTTAATGCTTCGTGTCTCAAGCACCTGTAGCTTCTTACCACGGGCTTTCTCCAGCCCCAGGAGCTTGCTCAGCCCATAAGGGGCAGGTGAAAGTGCTCTTGAGGCTGCTACTTTTATGAAGAACTCTCATTCACTGAGAGGCGAAAGTTGGAGGATACATACTCTTGTCTTCAACCCTGGTGGGACAATTCTGAGGTTAGTGCTGCATTTCCTTTACAAAGTCCCCTGTGGGATTGAGTCTCAGTTGTCCCTAGCAGTAACAGCCCCCAGAATTATACCTTTATTGTTCTACACCCTTACCCCAATGCTTCATTATGTTTTCTGGTGTTAGCTCCCCAAAAATACTTGTCTGAGGGCCTACTTTTTGCAGAACACACACACAGACATCAAGCGTCACTTGATTGTCTTCTTGCCCTTCTTTAGAATGATGAAATGACACTGTGAGGCCCGGGCCGTGGGGGAGGTGCCCACTCCTCAGCCAGTGCTGCCATTGTTCCTTGTCCCAACCAGCATGGACTGGGCTCCATGTCTAAGGCAGCCTTCTCTCTTGGCAGCTCCCTTCCTTCTGTAAAGTCTTATGAAGCAGTTGGGTAGCCTTCCCATCTGAGGTTCTGCTGCTGCGTGGGCCCTGGGTTTCTGAAAGCCGGTGTGTTTGAGGGCTCCAACAACACTTATGGCTTCTCCTCTCCAAAAGCTGCAAAGGTGGGTTCTTGCCACTCTACTCCTCAACTCTGCGAGCACCTCCATCCCCTTCCCTCTTGTCCACTTATAGCTTAAAAGATCAAGGGCCTGGCAAACCCTCTCTGTAAAGGGCAAGATAGTAAATATTTTAGACTTTGTGGGCCATCCAGTCTCTGTCACAACCATTTAACCCTTGCTGTTGTAACATGACAGCAAACAGGTCATACGGAGATGGATGAGTGTGCCTGTGTTCCAATACAACTTTATTTATGGACACTGAAATATGAATTTTATATAATTTTTATGAGTCAAAAAACGGTTTTCTTTAAAATTTTTTTCTAACCCCTTAGAAATGTAAAAACTATTCTTAGCTCATGGGCCATGCAAAAGCAGATGGCAGATAGGATTTGGCCGGTGGGGCATAGTTTGCTGATCTGTGGGCTAGACTTTCAAAAGCAAAGTCCTCTTTAGGTTTTATTATGCTGCTGAACTCCTTTTTGATCAGTTTTATTTAAATCCTATCTAATGTTAGGAATGTGTTCAATCTATCAATTCCTGACATATTACCAACTAAATTCTTCTAGGGCAAGGATAATATCCCTTTGCATTTTCCCTATAGTAGCTTGTGTGGTGGTCTACATAAATTTATTTATAATAGCACCAAAAGCAGGGAGCTTATTATTTGTTCTTTACTGTGCTGTGGGACTCCATTGTTTCATCATTTGAAGAAGAAATGATAAAGCCCACACTAATGGGTTGCCATGACAATTAAATGACATTGTGTCTAGGGTGATGCTTTGTCAATTGTTATTGTAAAATGTCAGGGGGTATTGTGATCATGGTTCATATGTATTAGATATAATGATCTCTCACAGGGTGGTGGTTCTGTAGAGAAGAGAAATTTGGATTTTATTCTTTGATCTCCTACTGTATAGTTTTGTGACCTTGGATTCAATAATTTCTCCATCTGTACAGTGGTGATAATGTTCTTGACCTGTCTGTAACATGGGAATTAAATGAGAGAGATTGTTAAATGCTATAATCATGGAAGATTTAACTCTGACATTTGGGGTCTGTGCTAGGAGGGTATGTATGTTTACGTGTGGTTAGGCAGAAATCTAAGATGACAATCAATATTCCTGCCCCTTGCATATATACTTTGTATAATCCCTTCCTCTTGAGCGTGGGCAGGGCTGCATATGATGAACTTCACTTCCTTGATTAGGTTATATTACATTAGAAAGTTGAAAGAAGTTTGCAGATATAATTAAGGTACCAAACCAGTTGACTTTGAATTCATCAGAAAAGAGATTATTCCAGGCTACCTGAGCTAATCAGATGAGTCCCTAAAAGGGACTGGGCCCTTTCTGGAAGAGGCGAGATACAACAGAGATCTTCTGCTGCTGGCCTTGCAAAAGTAAGCTGCCATGTTAAAAAGAGGACCTATAGATAAGGCCATGTGGCAAGGAATTGTAGGCAGCTTCTAGGAGCCGAGAACAGCCAGCCAGGAATGGGGATCTCAGTCCTATAACTGCAAGGAACTGAATTCTGTAAACAACCCCTTGAATTTAGAAGGGGTTCCTGAGCTTCAGATGAGAGCATAGCCCAATTGACCCTTGATTTCAGCCAGGTTAGACCTGAGCAGAGAACCCAGCCACTCTGCCTGGACTTCTGACCTATAACCCTGTGAAATAATAAGTGGGTTTACAATAAATTTGTGGCAATTTGTTATGCAGCAATAGAGACTAATACAATGTGAACTTCCTGTTTAAATGGGGCGATGAGAATAAAGCATGTAAGATAAAAGTCTAAATGATGTGGTCTGGGTTATAGGTTATGTATCCCATTCTGAGAAGGTCAGAATGAGGGAAGGTGGGTGAGATGGGAGCTTCATGGACGGAAGGTTCCTGAGGTCTGTCTTCCCTGCATGAAAGGAAGAAGAGGAGGGGTTTCTTTGGAGAATGTGGGACTGGAACACAGGAGTTTTTTTTTGCCTCCATATAGTATGAGGCCCTAAAGACAAAGGAGAGAGTTTCAAGAATGAGGCAATGCCTCACTGACTGTCAAGCACTGCTGAAGGCTTCAGATGAGCGTGTAGAACAGACCATCTGGCTAGGTGGAGGTCATCCATGTTTTGAGCAATGTCAGTGGGCATGATGGGCATTTCAAAAGTGAGTTTACCTTAACAGTAAGGATGAACTGATATTCAACAAAAGTGCCAAGATAATTCAAGAAAGAATAGTCTTTTCTGCAAATGGTGCTGGGATAACTGAATATATATATACAAAAGAATGGAGTTAGACCCACATTTCACATCACATATAAAAATGAATTCAAAATGGATCAAGAATAAAATGTTAAGTGCTGAAACTATACAACTCTTGGAAGAAAAGAGGCATAAATCTTAGTGACATTGGATTAAGCAGTGGTATCTTCTGAGATGATGCTGAAAGCACAAACAACAAAAGAAATAAACTGGATTTCATCAAAATCAAATACTTTGGCACTTCAAGGACACCATCAAAAATGTGAAAGACAACTCAGAATGGCAAGGTGGTTTTGCAAATCATATATCTGATAAGGGATTTGTATTACAAATGCATAAAAATTCTAATAATAAAAAGACAACCCAATTTAAAAATGGGCAAAGCCTCTGCGTAGATATTTCTTCAAAGAAGGTATACAAATGGTAAATAAGCACATGAAAGTATACTTAATAATAGGGAAATGCAAATCAAAATCACAATGAGATACTACCACACACATGCTAGGATGGCTACAATCAAAAAGACTGATAATAATGAACTTCGTTATTCTTAAAAAAAAAAAAAGACATAATAGCAAGTGTTGACAAAGCTGTGACGAGACCGGGGCCCTCGTGCATTACTGGTTGGAATGTAAATGGATACAGCCACTTTGGGGAACAGTCTGGCAGTTCCTCAAAGGCTAAACACAGAGTTACCATCTGACTCAGCTATTCTATTGCCATGTATGTACCCAAGAGAAATGAAAACATATGTCCCCACAAAAAGTGGACCTGAATGTCCATAGCAGCATCATTCATAAGGGCCCCAAATCAGAAACAACTCAAATGTCTGTCAACTGATAAATGGACAAATACAGTATCTTCCTTTGAAGTTTGGTATATTAAAAAAAATCATAATTTCCCTCTCTGATCTAAGGCATCTAATGAATATTATTAAACATCTTACTGAAAAAAACTCTTAATAAATCATTAATAGTATATCAACCTAGTACATTTTTTTCAAAAATCTAAAATTGTCTTCATACACCACGCAAAAATAATGAAGTGATAGGATTTAAACATTCCTAAAAGGGGTTATAGATATTGTGTATTACTGAGAAGTAAAATTTTCAATCTAAAAGGCAATAAACACTTTACAAATATCACTCATTGAACACTTATGCCCAGAACTGTATGCTCTTAGCATTTAAAATCTTTAATTCTGACAGCAGTCCTGTGAGGTAGGTGGTGTTACGCCCTTTCTACACAGGGAGGCTCAAATTCAGTGAGGTTAATTAAGCAGTGTGCTCCAAGTCAGCAGTGGGTAATAAATACTGGAGTTAGGACTTAACCCCTGGTCAGTGTGATGCCACAGCAGACTGTCCTTGGCCACACCGATTTCTGCAAGTAGAAAGTTGGGTCTATCCTAGCTGAGTGTAGTTTTACCCATTTCCAGTTTGCTCAACACTATTATTGAACTTTACTGTAACATCCCTTGGGACTATTTATGTCCAGTTGATTTCTCTTGTAGTTTCTTTTCAGTTTGACAGCTGCCTGTGAGTGGATCTTTTTAATCCTTTCCTTAGGTGTAGCCTTTCCCAGTCCCTTGTCAGTTTTTCTCTTAGTGACTCTTGGATTTGTTCAGATCATTTTCTGTGGCTAACTTGGAGAGTTGGCCTGGAAAAAGCTAGAAGGGAGGAGGAAGAGGGCATGTTCTGCATCAAACTCTGCCTCTCTCCTCACTCAGCACAGACTTTCCTGTTCTTTCTTCTATATGAGAGGTGTGGAGAAAGGCCTTTGATTTAATTTTACACTCAAAATTCTCTTAGACAATGATGCCATTTAACTGGTTCCTGCTTAGCAACAGGCTTCAGAGATAAGTTTTGTTGTTTTGGCATAAGGCCTTCTGATCTGAATGTATACATGTGGTTTTCTTCATACTTATATTTTAATTTTTCCCAACTTGCTTTATACCACGAGCATAATCTACTTTCCTATATTTTTTTAAAACATGGTTTTAGGGTCGCCTGGGGGGCTCAGTTGGTTAAGCATCTGCCTTCGGCTTGGGTTATGATCTCAGGGTCCTGGGATCAAGCCCCACGTTGGGCTCCCTGCTCAGCGGGGATCCTGCTTCTCCCTCTCTCTGCTGCTCCCCCGGCTTGTGCTCTCTCTCTCTGTCAAATAAATGAATAAAATCTTTTAAAAAAAACCATGGTTTTAATGGAGATACATATATGTAGCAAAGCACACAAGTGTTAAGAGTTTACCTACGTAAACACCCATATAATCACCACCTAGCTCATAGTTTTAAACCAGAAGTTCTCAAAATCTTTGGTCTCGGGGCCCTTTCACACTCTTAAATTGTTAAGAAACTCAAAGAGTTCTGCTTCTGTGAATTCTTTCGGTCTGTATTGCTATGTTAGAAACTGAAACAAATTTCTAAACGTTGATCAATTCAATAAAAATAACAATGACTAACAATGATAAACCCATCACATTAGCATATAACTAGCATATTATTAAAATAGCGTATTTTTATTAAAAAATAAATTTTATTAAAAAATAAAATTTCAGTGTCCTGTAAATAAAGATTAAATTCCACTCTTTTCTTTAAAAAAAAAACAAACCTATATTTTCTAAAAACCGGTGAGAAGAGTGGCATTGTTTTACGTTGTTGCAAATCTCCTTAATGTCTGACTTTGTAGAATTCTGGCATCTTTTTCTTCAGTCTGTTATGATATGTCATTTTCACTGAAGTATAAGAAGAAAATCTGGCTTCCCACAGAGATGGACTTGGGACAAGAAGACCTCAGAGTCCCTCTGAAAGGTGCTTAGAGACACGTTGGTGCACAAAGGGGTCGTTGGTGTCTGCTCTGAGACCTTTCCCCTTCCCAGCGAGGAGACCACTCTTCTGACCTCCTCCTTCAAGATTAGCATCACCTTTTCTTAATCTTCATGTTCCCAAGGCTTAGGCCGGATCAGCTAGCTAGCACTACATAACAGGCCATCCTAAAACTCAATGACTCAAAATAACATTTATTTACCATTTCTCATGAGTTTATGGATTGGCTGGGTGGGTCTTGGATGCATGCTCATGCAGCAGCTGTCAGCTGGTGGGATGGAGGAGATGACAACATTCCACATGTTTTCCCGCCCATCGGGGCCACCCTGTACCTTTTCTCATGGCAGTGGCAGAGATCTGAGAGAAGAAAAAAAAATGTGTCTCTGCTTGTTTCAAGTTTGCTGCTGTTCCATTGGCCAAAAGCAAAGGACATTGCCAAGCCCAGAGCTGGTGCAGGAGGACGCTACCAAAGGATGTGGACACAGAAAATCATGAAAAATTGGGGCCATTAATGCAATCCATCTAATACTGGCATGGCCTCAAAGTATAGTTACAGATACATTTTAGAAAGAGTGTATTACCCAGATTAAGAGTCTCTGATGGTTTGTCTCCCTCTCTGCTTTCATCTTGTTTCATTTTTTTCTCTTCCCCTATGATCCTCTGCCTTGTTTCTCAAATTCCACAAATCAGTGAGATCATATGATACTTGTCTTTCTCTGACTGACTTATTTCACTTAGCATAATACCCTCCAGTTCCAGCCACGTCATTGCAAATGGCAAGATCTCATTCCTTTTGATGGCTGCATAATATTCCATTGTATGTATATGTGTGTGTATATATATATACACCACTTCTTCTTGATCCATTCATCTGTCGATGGACATCTCGGCTCTTTCCACAGTTTGGCTATTGTGGACATTGCTGCTATAAACATCGGGGTGCACATATACCTTCGGATCCCTACATTTGTATCTTTGGGGTAAATACCCAGTAGTGCAATTGCTGGGTCAACGGGTAGCTCTATTTTCAACTTTTTGAGGAATCTCCATACTGTTTTTCAGAGTGGCTGCCTTAAACACATTAAAAAGAAAAAAAGAAGAAAGAGGAATTTCCTATTCTATGCTATAATTTTCTTAAACCCAACCCTCTCCAAATCTTTAATGCAGCTTTGTTAACTACCAACTTAGTAATGGTGTCTCTTTCCTCTAGTTGGAGACTAAAGTCTACGCTTACATTTTAGAAAAAAATTAAAAATAAATAAAAAGAGTGTGTTACTAGTAAACTAGTTGAAAGCGTAGATAGAGCACAATAGTAGCCTTCTAATAAATATGTACATTTTTTCCCTTCTAGGATGTTTATACCAATTCTGCTTTTTATTTTTTTAACATAAATTCCAGTATAATTAACATACAGTGTTATATTAGTTTCAGGTGTGCAATATCATGGTTTAGTACTCATCACAAAAAGTGTACTCTTAATCCCCCACCCCAGTAACCAGCAGTTTATTCTCTATAAGTAAGAGTCTGCTTTTTGGTTTGTCTCTTTTTCCTTTGTTCATTTGTTTTGTTTCTTAAATTCCACATATGAGTGAAATCATGTGGTATTTGTCTTTGATTTCACATAGCATTCTACTCTCTAGATCCATCCATGTTTTGCAAATGGCAAGATTTCATTTCTTTTTATCACTGAGTAATGTTCCATCATATACACACACACACACATATGTATATGTGTGTGTGTGTATATACACCACATCATCTTTATTCTTTCATCTAATGATGGACACTTGGGTTGCTTCCATAATTTGGCTGTTGTAAATAATGCTGCTATAAACATGAGGTGCACATATTTTTTTGAATTCATGTTTTCATATTCTTTGTGTAAATACCCAGGACAGGAATTACTGGGTCATATGATAATTCTATTTTTAATTGTTTGAGGAACCTCCATACAGTTTTCCACAGTGGCTGCGCCTGTTTGCATTCCCACCAATAGTGTGTTAGGGTTTCTTTTTCTCCACATCCTCACCAACACTTGTTTCTTGTGTTTTTAATTCTACCCATTCTGACAGCTGTGAGGTGATATCTCATTGTGGTTTTGCTTTGCATTTCCCTGATGATGAGTGATGTTGAGCATCTTTTCATGTGTCTGGTGGCCATCTGTATGTCTTTGGGAAAATGTTTTCTCAGGTCTTCTGCCCATTTTTAAAATGGATTATTTGTTTTTTTGGTGTTGAGTTGTATAAGTTCTTTATATATTTTGGACACTAACCCTTTATCAGATATGTCATTTACAAATTGTCGATCCAAAATTAACACTTTTTTTTTTTAAGAGAAAGGAAAGGAGTTTTATTTGAACCCAAGTTAGGACAGCTGCCTGGAATACACAGTCTTCTCTCACACACACACACACACACACACACACACACACACACACACACTCTCTCTCTCTCTCTCTCTCTCTCTCTCTCTCCCTCTCCCTCTCCCTCTCCCTCTCCCACCCCCTCCCCCCCCCCCCCCCCTTTCTCCCTCTCCCTCCTCCCCCTTCTCCCTCTCTCTCTCACAGAGAGTGCTCTGGGGAAGGAACATTTGGTACAGGGTTATGTATGTTTTTACATAAAGTGTTACAAATCATCATGACATAAGACATTCCAGAAAATTACACACTTTATCTTATGCTTCTAGTATGTGTAAGGTTGCAGGCTTCAGAGGTATGGGAACTTAGATTTTTTACTCTTATCTTTAGTTTGAAATGTTTCTTTTAGGTTATTTGCTAATGGAGCAGATGGACAATATGTCCTGGGGGCAGAAATAGAGTCCATGCTTTGAAGTTTGGTTGAGTCATTCTGACCTTGGTACAAGTTAAAGTATAGTTTTCTTGGAAGCCCTAGGAGCAGGGCCCACAAATATTAAAAATTGAAAACTTCTTATATCATTTCCCCATTTTGATCAATAATCTTTCCTCAGGGGCACCTGGGTGGCTTAGTCAGTTGAGCCTCAGACTCTTGGTTTCAGCTCCCATCATGTGGGATCAAGCCCTGCATCCGGGTCCATACTCAGCAGAGTCTGCTTGTCTCTCTCTCTCCCCCCGCTTGCTTGAGCACACGCTCTTTCTCTCTCTCTCTCTCTAAATAAATAAATAAAATCTTTTTTAAAAAAATCTTTCCTCAGAGAGCATTGATGATCTATGTTTTGTTTTTATGTCTCTCAGTGCCAAGATGACTGGCTTATCTGCCCTGGGTCCATCAAGTCCCTTGTTGCTAGGTATGAATATTTATACCATTCTAAGATTCCTCGTTGGGGAAGAACTTACTGTAACATAAATGTCAGGAAGCTTAAAAGTTATATATGTTCTCTATTGAGTCCAACTGGCAAGCAAGCAAGTTTGTGTGCTTGGCCTAGATTGTCTGATTTTACGTTTGGTAAAGCATTTATAACAAAGACACATGGACAGTAAAAGAATTCCAGTAAGTACAAATTGACAGAACCAATGTGATGTTGGAATAGACTCAGGAGAAAAAAAATCCAAAGAATTCTTTACATACATCTTGATAAAAGGGTAGGGAAATTTATGATTATTTATGAGGAAAGATGAAGCAGGTACATTGAGCAAGCATAGATGCACCATATATCACATGTTCATTTTGGGAGGGAGACTTAATACTGGAACAAGGTTAAATTCAGTCCCTGACATCAGAAGGTAGGGCAAGAAGAAGGGAGTATGGGCATGCTTTAAGAGCTGGTAGAACCTGGATGGTGTCTTTGGCTTGTTGACTCAAGTAAGGAATGCAGGGCCTTGCTTGTTCATAGGCTGGAGCCATATCAGTTGACGTTGAGTCTAGGCTCATACAGAGACAGCTAGTGAGTGGCATCTGAAAAGACACCATAGCTGATTGGGGAGAATGGTTCTCTGAAAAACAAGCTTTAATTTTTTTGCTAGTTTCAATTTCATTAACCTTATGGGGCACTGTTTTAATTACCCTCTGAGTTATGATCATACCTCAGTCTCAAAGAACTGGGATCATGACCACTCTGGCTACTTCCTTATTTCCTTGGGTGAGGTAGATTTTGGGTAAAGAGCAGTTTTTGTGTATCTTAGCTATAGCATGCCTATGCACAGGGCTAAGCAGAAGTTTTTAACCTGAGGTCACAACAGCAAGGGAAATAGAAGCAACATGGAGTCAGACATGCTGAGATTTTTCCTATTATAATTTCCCATTATCAACCCTTTATTCCATTTCTCTGGAACATTGGCAGAGGTCTGTCTTCTGTAACTGCTTCAAGTTGAATTAGGGGGATTTGACATGGTGCAGGATATGACTTTTGGTTTCTTTTTCTAATGGAAGGAGTAGCAGAGATAGTTCCTTATCTGAGAACTTGGATATTTTCCTATATATTTAGTAGGATACAACATCATTAATTTCATCCCCAGCATATTCTAAGGAATACTAACCATATAGTCAAATTCAATTTTAGCATTCCCTCTCACATTGATCTGATATCCAGGGGTATCCAGGAAAAGAGATCAGTAAACTAGTCCCAGCCACCTTGGAAAAGGAGGGTGTGGTGGTCAAGGGCTTCTTGTAGCCAAGTGGCTTGCTGCCTGTCTTTATCTATCTGGATTCTTATTCCCGGGAGGAGTTAATATAAATGTAGCAAGTAGTGTTAGCCATCATATAGACCCTGTCTGTGCAGTAATTACGTAATTAATAAGAGGCAAGTCTATGGAAACAAAAGGAAAACACAGGTTAATGTTTGGAACAGATCATAAACCCAGTGTCTGAGTCTCCAGTGCTGCTAGGGAGATTTGTAGATGTCAGACTGGAAGCATCCTCAGCTGGAGTGGGAGCAGGTAGCAGCAATCTGATGGATTTTTCTGGTTTGTAGTTCAAATGTCTCTGGTGATCTTTTGAGTGGTTCCTAGGGCAACAGGCACTAAGATTGTCTATATATAAGCTCTTGTGGCAATTTCTCAGAAGTTTATGTCAAGTTGTCAAGTCTCAGTTTGCAGGGCTTCGGGGGGGGGGATAAAGGTAGTTTGAGTTCTTCATGACTTTAAGACAAGAGAATGGGAGAAGATGGGAAACCTCAGTTTGGAGACTCAGAGCTGTATATTCGAGGAAACCAGAAGAATTCAGGATCCAGCTATGTTTTATAGGCAACCGACCAACACTCAAAGACAATCAGAACTAGAATCTAACATCTATCTACAAATGTGTGTCATTGAAATTTAATTTCTCTCTAAAATCACCCCCATTTCCTGTCAAAGAAAACTAAATGAAGACTAATTTATTTGTAAAATAAGTCTGGTTTTAATACACTGGGTCTACTTATTTACATAAGCACAGCAAGAATAGCAATTGACCGTAGAGGTTCTTTTAAAACTGCTTTGTTGGAACTTTTTATAAGGAATTTCAGTTGAACCTTTAACAGCTTTTTAAGGCCAGAAGCCAAGCCAAATATTTGCCATCAGACTTGCCTACAATACCTGTAGATTTGGGTAAATTCCTCTCTCCTCAAATTCCTCAAAACATCTTGAGGTTCCTGCACCTGCCAGGAAGTAACATTCTTTACTTACCTGGTAGGGCTGCTGGGAACACTGTAAGCAAAGAATCAGGCCAACATTACCAAGGGACTCTATTAGCTTTATAAAGTCTACTTTAGTTATCTAAAGCTGTCTGGTCTTGGTCTATGTATGTATATCTCAAAAACGACATTCCAGCCAGAGCCTTGGTAATATATTGAATGTTTCCAATAGTGTCCTGTTACAAGGAGAACAGATTCTCATTGAACCTATGCAAATAATTATAATTGTCATGATAGGAAGTATACTCATGAAGAGTTTCTGAATTCTGGGAAGTTCAGATAAGGAGAAACATTAATGTTCCAATTTGTTCATAAAGAACTACTTTATCATACTTCTGTAAGTCATAGATACCTTAAGAGAAACAGTTTCCTTAAATCTGGAAAAGCAAACATTAGAGAACCAGCCACATTTCAAACTAGAGTCAGGAAAACCATAATCATCTTACTTACTTTATTTAGTCCCATGTTATTAATTCTTATTCTGTTTGAATGCAGTTTTCCTACTAGTTCCGGAAATTCTTAGTTTTAGAATCTTAAGGGTATCAGAAACCTATATTTGTCAAAAGTCCCTTCTACGAATCTCCTTGAAGCTGAAACACATGTTGCAAGAGCATCAGAACAGTAACTATAAATGACCAAACACTGAAAGAAATTGCCATGGTTAAAGACTTGATGAGAATTCATTATAATGCAATTGATAAGGGAATTCAGTTGTTTCTGTGACACACAATGTATTAATAGTTAGAATTTTAAGTGATGACATTATACCAGAATGTATTAAAATTTTAGGAATTGTGTATAATTTGTGGAACACTTATAGCATTTACCCACATAAATGAACCCAAGAAGTTTTCTGAAAACATTTGTTTGACGATGCTTCCCTTATAACTCAACATATCAAATAAAGAAGCCCAATCAGTCAAAAAGACTTCATCTAGAATTTGCATTTTGAAGAAGTTTGTTAAAAAACCTCTGAAGATTCTTTTTCTTCCCCATTTTCTTTTTTTTAATTTATTATGTTAATCACCATACATTACATCATTAGTTTTTGATGTAGTGTTCCATGGTTCATTGTTTGCGTATAACACCCAGTGCTCCATGCAATACGGTGCCCTCCTTAATACCCATCACTGGGCTAACCCATCCCCTTCCCCCCTCCCCTCTAGAACCCTCAGTTTGTTTCTTGGAGTCCATAGTCTCTCATGGTTCGTCTCCCCCTCTGATTTCCCTGCCTTCATTTTCCCCTTCCTGCTATCTTCTTCTTCTTCTTCTTCTTTTTTTTTTTTAACATATAATGTATTATTTGTTTCAGAGGTGCAGGTCTGTGATTCAACAGTCTTACACAATTCACAGCACTCACTATAGCACATACCCTCCCCAATATCTATCACCCAGCCACCCCATCCCTCCCACCCCCCACCACTCCAGCAGGCCTCAGTTTGTTTCCTCAGATTAAGAATTCCTCATATCAGTGAGATCATATGATACTTGTTTTTCTCTGATTGACTTATTTTGCTCAGCATAATATCCTCCAGTTCCACCCACGTCGTTGCAAATGGCAAGATTTCATTCCTTTTGATGGCTGCATAGTATTCCATTGTATATATATACCACATCTTCTTTATCCATTCATCTGTTGATGGACATCTTGGCTCTTTCCACAGTTTGGCCATTGTGGACATTGCTGCTATAAACATTGGGGTGCATGTACCCTTTCGGATCCCTACATTAGCAGATGTGCAAAAGCTTTTTATCTTGATGAAGTCCCAATAGTTCATTTTTGCCCTTGCTTCCCTTGCCTTTGGCAATGTTTCTAGGAAGAAGTTGCTGCGGCTGAGGTCGAAGAGGTTGCTGCCTGTGTCTCCTTTAGGATTTTGATGGACTCCTGTCTCACATTTAGGTCTTTCAACCATTTTGAGTTTATTTTTGTGTGTGAAAAAACCTCCAAAGATTATAAAGCACATGCCTAAACAGGATTATAGATCATTAGAAACTTACAACTTAATTGTCTGTTTAACTAAGGTGGCCAGAAGAGATTCTACAGAAGGTTGTATAGTTGTTAGCAAAACTTAGCTCCTTTCATATTGAGAGGTTTTAGTTTTTTAATAATTAAAGACCTGATAAAAACAATTATAGAGTTGCTTTCCTTATCATTTCTCAGCAGGCTCGATTATATTTGGTAAAATTTTAACTCTTAGAAATTTTAGTCTTCAGTGAAAACTAAGTAACTAATTGTGATCTATTACCTGAGAATTTTTTAGAATGACAAATCTATGAATATATTTCATAATTTCTAGAAATGTCTTTTTTATGGTATAATTTCTAATAAGGCATAAAACATGTCTACTTACAGACTCAAGTACCTTTAGTTTCTCTTTAATAAGTCAAAAGCAGATAAACCCATGTATAGTAATTGATGTTTCAGTACTTTATCATATTTGGAAGAGTTAGATATCTGATGAATTCAACCTAATTTATCATTTAACTTAGCAAAACATCAAAGTTTGGGGTTACTAAAGATTTTGGAAGCTATTCAAAGTTTGTCTATAAGCCTTTTTATTTATTTAAACTATTTGTTGTAATAATTATCCATGAATACTTTGAGACAGACAAAATCAATTATAATTTTAAGCCATTTCTTTCCTTTTTCTTTTCTCTTAAATTCCAGTATAGTTAACATACAGTGTTATATTATTTTCAGATGTACAATATAGTGATTCAATGCTTCCATACATCACCTAATGCTCATCACAAGTGCACTCCTTAAGCCCCATCATCATCTACTTCAGCCATCTACCCCCCCAACTCCTCTCTGGTAACCATTAGTTCTCTATAGTTAAGAGTCTATTAGTTGATTTCTCTTTCTCTCTTTTTTCCTTTGCTCATCTTTTTGTTTGTTTCTTAAATTCCACATATGATTGAATTCATATGTTATTTGTCTTTCTCTGACTTATTTTGCTTAGCATAATGCTCTCTAGCTCCATCCATGTTGTTGCACGTGGCAAGATTTCATTCTTTTTTGGTGGCTTCTGTAATTTGGCAATTGTAAATGTTGCTATAAACATAGGGGTGCATGTATCCCTTTGAATTAGTGTTTTTGTACTTTTGGGTAAATACCCAATAGTGTGATTACTAGATTGTAGAGTAGTTCTATTTTTAACTTTTTGAGGAGCCTGCATACTATTTTCCACAGTGGCTGCCCCAGTTTGCATTCCCAACTCTGAATGAGGGTTCCTTTTTCTCTACATCTTTGCCAACACTTGCTTCTTGTGTTTTTGGTTTTAGCCATTCTGACAGGTATGAGGTGATAGCTCATTGCAGTTTTGCATTTACCTGATGATGAGTGATGTTGAGCATCTTTTCATGTGTCTGTTGGCCATCTGGATGTCATCTTTTATTTTTAAGATTTTATTTATTTTTTTGACAGAGAGAGAGCACAAGCAGGGTGAGCAGCAGGGAGAGGGAGAGGAAGACTTCCCCCTGAGCAGAGAGCCTGACATGGGGCTCCATCCCAGGACCCTGGGATCATGACCCCAGCCAAAGGCAGACACTTAACCAACAGAAGACATGAATAGAAATTTCTCTAAAGATGAGAGGGGGGCAAACCTTTTATTGTTTTGTTGATTAGTCCTTTACTGTGCAGAGACTTTTCATTTGGATGTAGTCCCTGCAGGTTATTTTTGCTTTTATTTCCCTTGCCTCGGGAGACATATCTCGAAAAATGTTGCTATGGTCAATGTCAGAGAAATTACTGCCTGTGTTCTCTTCTAGGATTTTTATGGCTTCAGGTCTCACATTTAGGTCTTTAATTCATTTTGAATTTATTTTTGTGTATGATGAAATAAAGTGGTCCAGTTTAATTCTTTTGCATATAGCTGTCCAGTTTTCCCAACACCATTTGTCAAAGGGGCTATCTTTTTCCCATTAGATATTCTTTCCTGCTTTGTGAATTGACCACATAATCATGGGTTTATTTCTGAGTTTTCTACTCTGTTCCATTGAGCTATGTGTCTATTTTTGTGCCAATACCATACTGTTTTGATTACTACAGCTTTGTAATATAACTTGAAGTCCATAATTGTGATACTTCTATCTTTCCTTTTCTTTTACAAAATTGCTTTGGCTATTCAGAGTCTTTTGTGGTTCAAATAATTTTAGGTGTTTTTCTGTTTTAGTTCTGTGAAAAATGCTGTTGGTATTTTGATAGGGATTGCATTAAATCTGTAAATTGCTTTGGATAATAAGGACATTTTAACAATATTTTTTCTTCCAATCCATGAGCATGGACTCTCATTCCATTTCTTTGTGTCATCTTCAGTTTGCATTTGACAAAGTACAACATCCAGTCCTGATAAAAGCCCTCAATAAAGTAAGTTTAGGGGAAACATACCTCAACATAATAAAGGCCATCTATGAAAAACCCACAGTGAATATCATACTCAAATGGGAAAAACTGAAAGCTTTTCCCTTAAGGTCAGGAACACAAGGTCGTCCATTCTTACCATTTTTATTCTACAGAGTACTGGAAGTTCTAGCCGCAGCAATCAGACAAGAACAAGATGTAAAAGGCATCCAAATTGGTAAAGAATCTAACCCCTCCCCCCACCCCCTCCCCTCTAGAACCCTCAGTTTGTTTCTCAGAGTCCATAGTCTCTGATGGTTCCTCTCTGTTGTCTTTTTTAGTTTCTGTTGCCTTTATTTCTGCTCTAATCTTTATTATTTCCTTCCATCTACTGGGTTTGGGTTTTGTTTGTTCTTCTTTTGCTTGCTCCTTTAGGTGTGAGGGTAAGTTGTTTATTTGAGGTTTTTCTTGTTTCTTGAGATAAGCCTGCATTGCTATAAACTTGCCACTTAGAACAACTTTTGCTTTATCCCAAAGACTTTGGACTGTTGTGTTTTCATTTTTATTTATCTCCATGTATTTTTTGCTTTCCCCTTCAATCTCTTAAGGATGGGTCAACCAAGAGATTGAAGGGGAAAGCAAAAAATACATGGAGATAAATGCCAAATACATGACCAAAACTTCCATGTATTTGTGTTCTTTCCAGATTTTTTCTTGTGGTTGATTTCTCATTTCATAATGTTGTGTTCGGGAAAGATGCATGGTATGACTTCAAACTTATTGAATTTGTTGAGACTTGTTTTGTGGCCTAAGATGTGATCTATTTTGGAAGATGTTCCATGAGCACTTGAAAAGAATATGTGTTCCACTCTTTTAGGATGGAATGATCTGAATATGTCTGTTAGACTCACCTGGTCAATGTGTCATTCAAAGCCACTGTTTCCTTATTGATTTTCTGTTTGGATGAACTATCCATTGATGTAAGTAGGGTGTTAAAGTCCCCTGATATTATTGTATTACTGTTGATTACTTCTTTTTTGTTTGTTATTAGCTGCTTTTTGTATTTGTGTGCTCCCGTGTTGGGCGCATCAATATTTACAGTTGTTATATCTTCTTGTTGGAATGTTCCCTTTATGGGGGCACCTGGGTGGCTCAGTCATTAAGCGTCTGCCTTCGGCTTGGGTCATGGTCCCAGGGTCCTGGGATCGAGTCCCACATCAGGCTTCCTGCTCGGCAGGAAGCCTTCTTCTCCCTCTCCCACTCCCCCTGCTTGTGTTCCTGCTCTCGCTATCTCTCTCTCTGTCAAATAAATAAATAAAATCTTAAAAAAAAATGAATGTTCTCTTTATGATTATGTAGTGTCCTTTGTTTCTTGTTACAGTCTTTGTTTTAAAGCCTATTTTGTCTGATATAAGTATTTTTACCCCTACTTTCTGTTCACTTCCATTTGCGTGATAAATGCTTTTCCATCCCTTCACTTTCAATCTTCATGTATCTTTAGGTCTGAATTTTGTCTCTTGTAGGCAGCATATAGATGGGTCTTTTTTTTTTTTTATCCATTCCATCACCCTATGTCTTTTGATTACAGTGTTTAGTCCATTTACTTTCAAAGTAATTATTGATAGGTATGTACTTATTGCCATTTTGTTTTCTTTTATGGTTGTCTTTGTAGTTCTCTTCTGTTTATTTCTTGCTCTCTTTCATGGTTTGCTTCCTTTCTTTAGTGATATACTTGAATTCCTTCCTCCCTGTTTTTCTGTATTTATTACTGGTTTTTGATTTGTGGTTATCATTAGGTTTATATATAACATCTTCTGCATATAGCAGTCTATATTAATTTGATGGTCGCTTAAATTTGAACCCATTCAGAAAGCACTAAATTTTTATTCCTTAACCCCCCACCACCACATTATAGATTTATGGTGTCATATTTTATATCCTATTATTTTGTGAAGCCCTTGACTGATTTTTATAGATATACTTAATTTTAGTGCTTTGTGCTTCCTTCTTTTCTTACTTCTGTTTATGGTCTTTCCTTTCCACTCAAGGAGTCCCCTTTAACCAGCCTTGAAAAGCTGGTTTATTGGTAATGAATTCCTTTGTTTTATTTCTCTGGGAAACTCTTTATTTCTCCTTCTATTCTGAATGATAACCTTGCTGGACAGCATATTCTTGGTTGCTGTTTTTTTTCTTTCAGCACTTTGAATATATCATGCCACTCCCTCTGGCCTGTAAACTTTGTGCTGAAAAATCAGCTGATAACCTTATGGTGTTTCTCTTGTATGTGATGTTTTCTTCTCTCTTGTTGCTTTTAAAGTTCTGTCTTTATCACTACTTTTGGCCATTTTAATTACTCTGTATCTTGGTGTGGACCTGCTTGGGTTGATTTTGTTGGGGAATTTTTGTGCCTCCTGGATCAGGATTTCTGTTTCCTTCCCCAGATTAAGGAATTTTTCAGCTATTATTTCTTCAAATAAATTTTCTGCTGCCTCTTCTCTCTCTTCTCCTTCTGGGATCCCTATAATGCAAACTTATTACACTCGATGTTGTCACTGAGTTCTCTTAATCTATCTTCATATTTTATTATTTGTTTTTCTTTCTCTTGTTCAGCTTGATGCATTCCATTACTATGTCCTCCAGGTCACTGATCCATTCTTCTGCTTTTTCTAGTCTACTATTTATTCCCTCAATTTTATTTTCTTTTCAGTTATTGCGTTCTTCATCTCTGTTCTTTTTTGTTTTCTTTCCCTTTGTTGGGAGCGTCCCTGAGGTCCTCCACTGTTTTTTCAAGTGCAGTGAGTATCTTTATAACCATTACTTTAAATTCTCTACCAAGCATATTACTTATCTCTGTTGTGTTTAGCTCTCTTGGTGTGACTTTGTCTTGTTCTTTCATTCTGGACATATTCCTGTGTCTCCTCATTTTCTCTAACTCTTTGTGTCTGTTTCTATGTGTTGCTCTTGCAAGTAGCAGTCCTATGAAGAATAGATCCTGCAGTGCAATGTCCCCTGTTCATCAGAACTTGGTTTTCCTATGTGTGTTACTTTTGTTGCTGAGCTGGGTTTACCTTCAGTCCAGTCATTTGTAATGGCTCCCTTTGAATGTTGTGGACAGGGTTTGTTCCCTGTGTTGTTAGTAGGCTAGTCTGGGGCCTTGAGTTAAGTCAGACCAGACATTTGCCAGAGCTGAGGAAGCACCAAAATGCAGGGCATTTTCCTTGTGTTCTCCCCAGAGAAACTTTTGTTGGTGGGTAGGGCTGGAAGGTAGACCAGATGTCTGCCCCCAGCCACTGCTGGGGCTGTAGTCAGACTGGTATGTGTGGTTTCTTCTCTCCCTGGGGCAGGAGTCACTTTGTGGTGATGCTTGCCCCTGTTGGTGCTGCTTGCACATAGCCACACTTGTGGCACTGCTTTGGTTGGACACCTGCCACAGGTGTGTTGGAAGGGGCAGGGTGTGCAATGCTAGCAAGGTCCACACTGTTTGGCTGCAGGAGGGGACCTGCAACCCTGGGAAAATTGCCAAGGCCAGGATGGAGGGGGTGGGTCCCCAGAAGAGCTCATGGGAGTCATTAGCAAGCTAGGTGAGTGTGTTCCTGCTGCTCTCATCCCCCAGGTATCTGTGTACCTAGGCTGGAGGCAGGGGAGGGAAATGGCACCCACCAGCTCTTTTGTTCTTTGAGAAGTCTTTCATAGATCCCTGCCCCTCCAGCACATGCTCTGAGATTAGTAAATTAGTTAGATTAGTTTTCTCTCTTCCTCTGGCTCTCCTAGACCTGAGCCCACTGATTTTTTTTTAACATTTCTGGTGTTAAGCCCCACAGATTTTAAGAACTGTCAAAGTTCCCTCTTGTTTTCAAAGCCAAGTGTTATGAGGATTCACCTTCCCAGTGTGGGCCCCCTGTGCCTGAGGTGCCCGGCATGAGAGTTTGCTCCTCTCTCCTCTTTGTGTCTGCAGTGTCTTCCCCTCTTACGGACAGTCCCCTGGGTCCAGTTAGCTCCTCACTGTGTATCTTCCCTTCCTACCCTTTAATGTGGCTTCTTCTCTACATTTAGCTGTGCATAGTCTGTTCTGCCAGTCTTTACGTCATTTTCTGGGCTACTTATACTGATGTGGGTGTTTTCTAGGTGTAACTGTGGGATGAGGTGAGCCTAGGATCCTCCTCCTCCACTGTCTTCCCCCAAATTCTGATAAATATTTGATCAATGAATAAAGTTAGCCCAATGCCAAAGTTGTGGCCAAAATAACTATTCATGTGGTAGTCAAGGTTCGTAGATGAATTTATAATATATTGTTACAGCCTGTAGAGTTTAATACGCTGTATTCACACCACATTGAACACATATACCAAGTTTTTTCTAAGGAAAATCAAAAGATAAAGTGTAAAATGTGTGTGAATTTGGGGAAAATTAAATACATACATTGCTTGAAAGGGATAAATGGTAATTATTTTGATGGACTAGTATATTTCTTCATTCCAATTTTATGAAATCAAAGTTCAAAAACAACTAAAGATCTTTTAACCTATGTTTTGTTTTCGATACATTCCGATTCACCTAAAGTTTTGGTCATGGTGTGAGTAATTAAGTATACATTATTAAATTGGCCTCCTTAGGAAAATTTTTCTAAATTTTATCTTGGTGGAGACTTGAAAGGGTCTCAACAGTTTCCCGGATGAAGTAGCTCTGGGACTGTTCCTCACTCCATATTTCCAAGAAAGTAGCTCGAGGAGAGGAGAAGAAAAGGAACCATATCACTTACAGAGATGAGCACAGCCACCTTTTTTTTTTTTTTTGATGTGAAAAAAAATGCTATTTTTAACCATCTCCCTGCTCCCTCCCCTAATATTTTTTCATTATTCTAGCCTATGGAGCAGAACGCTTTTCATGAAATATTATTAAAGAAATAGCTCATAAAAATTCATCCCAGAGGCACTACCCAGGATTTATTATGACATTAAAGATGCAATTATTAAAGTTTGTGTTTGGGATTCTGTTAAATGCTAAGCATAAAGAACAAGTTGTAGAAAAGTGTGGTCTTCTCTCAGATATACAGAAATGATGGGAAAGGAGAGGCTAACATGAGATGCTCCCTCTTCACTTTCCATAATCTCACTTAGTGTTGATGTGTCTTTTGAGCGCCTGTTGGCCTTTGTGATAGTCATACTGTTTTGAAAGGAAGCCAACAGTAGGACTTGAGGAAAATTGTTTTCTTGAAATTGAGAAGACAACTCACAAGAAAGCTTATTTTAGCCCTTCATTCTGGTTTTCAAAGACATTGGCTGCCTAAGAGACCACACAAAGATAGTTACAAATCCTTCATTCTGTCTCACAGAACATAATTTAAATAGTCATTTTTTGGTTATTGACTTCCTGTTTTTCACAATGGAAATAAACAAAGCCTGAAAAGAAATTAGTCTGGGAATGCTATCTGTTTAAATAGCTTTTAAAGCATAAATGGATAAATTCAGAAGCTTTTAAAGTCTGAATGGATAAATTCAGAAAATTATTTCTTTCTTGGGGGAATGAGAGGTTTTGGAAGTGGCTTTTTGGTGGTGGCTTCTTAAGGATTGAGAGGGCATCATTATGTGATGTGGCTAGGAAAGATGTGTGCCACGTATGTACGAACAGAGAACAGGGCTAAATGCAGATTGACTAGGTGAATAGTTAGGTTGGGGCCAGAAGCTGCTGACATCAGTAATTTCAACATTATTCTTTAGGTAGTGGATAGGAATTCAACATTTTTGAGCAGAGAGCTGTCATTGGGGGAGATTAGTCCATGTGTAGAGGGATTTGAAGGCCAAAGAAATTCAATAGGAAGTTACTAAAGTTAAGGAATAAGAGAAATTTTAAAGGAGGAGAGAGAAGCTTCCAAGACAGGGTAGAATTCATAGGTTTTATCAACAGATTGGATGTGAGAACAAATTAGATGGAGCAGAACAAGATGGACCCATGAATTAGTACCTGTTATGGGTTGTTAAAATAGGGAGGGTAGGTAGAGGAAGGGTCATTGCTTTTTATTAATTACACACAATGAGCATGTGGGCCATTTTTTTTTTTTAACTCTGAAAAGCTAAGGGGAAGAGCCAGTGCTTCAAAGAAGAAAGGTAAAGGCTAAAGTCATGGATTTAGGATTATATACAGATAAGTAGAAATTGAAGGTATATGATCCCATAAGACAACTAAGGGAAAATACATATAAACAAGATCTTCTGAATAGACGGTGAAATATTTCTTTCCTTTTTGTTGGGGGTGGTGCTGGTAATATTTTAATATTGAAGCAATGATGGGTTGGTTTCATATGCATTTTCATTTCTGAAGTTATACTATGTTTTTAGATTATTAAATTTTACATTACAAACTTTATAATTAGGGAAAGAGAATGGGAGTAGATCTCTGTCTATTTACATAGAAATATTTCCCAGATACAGTGTAAAGTCCAAAAGTAAATTATAAAACAATATCTACAGTATGAACCCATTTGTATAAACATCTCAAAAAACATAATACTATATATTTGTGTACGTAATTTTCATTTGTGTGGTCAAAAACAAATATATTTCACTTCACCTATAGAGTAATTGCAGGAATCCTTAACCATAACTATGTCAGAGAATTCTTATTGGGCCTGTTTCTTCTTAGTTCTAGTTTTAGGCTGACAGAATTAAATGGAGATGTTTTGTCAGAGTCAAATCTACTCCAATAGAAATGACTTGGCTAAAGAATTTTGCCTCCTTAAATTTAATTACTTTGTTTCATAAAGCATTAATTATATCTATATATTACATACTATACAACAGTAATATATATATACCACAGATATATTTATACCATACATATTATATAGTACATACATATACCATATAATACATATATATTTTATAGTACATTATACTACATATACTAAATAGTACATATATAGACCATATTCATACACACCATGTGTATACATGCACACACACCATACATACACATACACACACACACACACACACACACACATAACATATATTTGTTTTATTTAATTCCAGTATAATGTACAGTGTTACATTGTTATATTAGTTTAAGGTGTATAATATAGTGAATCACAAATTCTGCACATTACTCAGCGCTCATCACGATAAGTGAACTCTTCATCCCCTTCCACTATTTCACCCATCCCCCCACCCACCTCCCCTCTGGTAACCATCAGTTTGTTCTCCAGTTAAGAGTCTGTTTTTTGGTTTGTCTCTTTTTTTTGTTCATTTGTTTCTTAAATTTCACATATGAGTGAAATCGTATGGTATTCGTCTTCCTCTGACTGACTTACCTCATTTAGCATTAAACCCTCTAGATCCATCCATGTTGTTGCAAATGACAAGATTTCGTTCCTTTTTATGGCTGAGTAATGTTCCATCATATGTATATGTATATGTGTGTGTGTATATAGATAGATATATCACATCTTCTTTATCCATTCACCTATTGAGAACACTTGGGCTGCTTCCATAATTTGGCTGTTGTAAATAATGCTGCAATAAACACAGGGGTGCATATATCTTTTTGAATTCATGTTCTCATATTCTTTGTGTAAATACCCACGAGAGGAATTCCTGGACTATATGGTAATTCTATTTTTAACTTTTGAGGAAACTGCCTACTGTTTTTCTGCACCAGTTTGCTTTCCTACCAACAGTGCACAAGGGTTCCTTTTCCTCCACACCCTTGCCAACACTTGTTTCTTGTGTTTTTGGTTTTAGCCATTCTGACAGCTGTGAGGTGACATCTCATTGTGATTTTGATTTGTAATTCCCTATTTATGAGGGCTGTTGAGCATCTTGTCATTTGTCTGTTGGCCATCTATATGTCTTTGGAGAAATGTCTGTTTATGTCTTCTGCCCACATTTTAAATGGATTATTTGTTTTTTCGTGTGTGTGTTGAGTTGTATAGGTTCTTTATATATTTTGGATACTAGCCCTTTATTGCATATGTCATTTGCAAATATATTTTCCCACTTTAGTTTTGTTGATTGTTTCCTTTGCTGTGCAGGAGCTTTTTATTTTGATGTAGTCACAATAGCTTAATTTTGATTTGTTTCCCAAACATGTCAGGAGACCTATCTAGAAAAATTTTGCTGTGGCCAAAGTCAGAGAGATTACTGCCTGTGTTCTCTTCTAGGATTTTTATGGTTACAGGTCTCACATTTAGGTCTTTAATCCATTTTGAGTTCATTTTGTGTACATATAAGAAAGTAGTCCAGTTTCACTCTTTTTCATGTAGTTGACCAGTTTTCCCAACATAATTTGTTGAAGAGACCCCTTTTCTCATTGCATATTCTTGCCTCATTTGTCAAAGATTGACTGTATGGTCATGGGTTTACTTCTGGGGTCTCTTTTAGCTGTTCTGTTGGTCTCTGTGACTCTTTTTGTGCCAGCCCCATACTACTACAACTTTGTAGTGTAACTTGAAATCTGGAATTGCGATACCTCCAGTTTTTTTCTTTTTCCAGATTGTTTTAGCTATTCAGGGTCTTTTGTGGTTCCATACAAATGTTATAATTATTTGTTCTGGTTCTGTGCAGGATGCTGTTAGTATTTTGATAGGGATTGCATTAAATCTGTAGATTGCTTTGGGTAGTGTGGACATTTTAACAATATCTGTTCTTCCAATCCATGAGCATGGAATATCTTCCCATTTGTGTTGTGTGCAATTTCTTCCATCAGTGTTTTATGATTTTCAGAGTACAAGTTTTTCGTCTCCTTGGTTGAGGTATTTTATTATTTTTGATGCAATTTTAAATGGGATTGTTTTCTTAATTTCTTTCTGCTGCTTCATTATTGGGGTGTGCGCATTGGTTTTGTATTCCACAACCTTACTAAATTTATTTATCATTTCTAGTAGTTTTTTGGTGGAGTCTTTGGGGTTTTCTGCATATGGTATCATGTTATCTGCAAATAGTGACAGTTTTACTTATTCCTTGCTAATTTGGCTGATTTTCATTTTTCTTTCTTATCTGACTGCTGTGGCTAGGACTTCCAGGACTATGTTGAGTGAAAATGGTGAGAATGGACCTCTTATCTTATTCCTGATTTTAGGGGGAAAGCTCCCAGGTTTTCACCATTGAGAATTATGCTAGCTGTGGGTTTTTTCATATATGGCTTTTACTGGGTTGAGATATTTCCCTCCAAACCTACTTTGTTGATGGTTTTTATCATGAGTGGATGATATACTTCGTTAAATGCTTTTGGTGCATCTATTGAAATGATAATATGCCTTTTACCTTTTCTCTTATTGCTGTGATGTATCATGTTGATTGATTTGTGAATATTGAATGACCCTGGCATCACAGGAATAAATTTCACTTGATGGTGATGAATGATTTTTTTTAATGTATTGTTGGATTTGGTTTGCTAATATTTTGTTGAGGATTTTTGCATCTACGTTCATCAGAGATGTTGGCCTGTATTTCTTATTTCTCTCTCTTTTGGTGGTGTCTTTATCTGGTTTTGGTATCAGGGTAATGCTGGCCTCATAGAATGAACTTGGAAGCTTCCTCTCCTCCCCCTCCTCCCCTCCTCCCCCTCCTCTTCTTCCTCCTTTTCTTGTATGTAATGTTTTCTTTTCTCTTGTTGCTTTTGAAATTCTCTTTATCCCTAATTTTGGCCATTTTAATTACTCTGTGTCTTGGTGTGGACCTGCTTGAGTTGATTTTGTTGGGGACTTTCTGTGCCTCCTGGGTCTGGATTTTTGTTTCCTTCCCCAGATTAGTGAAGTTTTCAGATGTTATTTCTTCAAATAAATTTTCTGCCCCCTTTTCTCTCTCTTCTTGTGGAATTCTTATAATACGAATGTTATTACACTTGATGCTGTCACTGAGTACAGTATTTTTTCTCTTTCTCCTGTACAACTTAATTGCATTCCATTACTCTGTCCTCAAGTCGGTAATCTGTTCTCTATCCTCTAATCTATTATCCATTCCCTCTAGGGAATTTTTAATTTCAGTTATTAAGTTCATCTCAGATTGATTCTTCTTTTATGTTTCCTTTCTCTTTGTTGGGAGTCTCACTGAGGTCCTCCACTGTTTTTTTCAAATCCCATGAGTATCTTTATGACCACTGCTTTACATTCTCTACAGACCATATTACTTATCTCTGTTTTGTTTAGTTCTTTTGGTGTGACTTTACTCTGTGTCCTCAATTTGTCCAGCTGTCTCTTTCTCTGTGTTAGGAAAGTCAATTATGTCTCTTGCTTTTGAGAGTAGTGGCCTGATGAAGAAGAGGTTCCATGGTGCCCTGCAGTGCAATGTCCTGTTTACCAGAACCTAGCATTTTGGGTGTGTCTCTTATGGGTGTTGTGTGTACCCTACTGTTGGGGCTGAGCCACCTTTGCCTTCAGTCTGATCATTTGCAGTGGCTCTTATTGCCTGTTTTGGGCAGGGTTTATTCCCTGTGTTGTTAGTGGGCCCATCTGGGGCTGCCCTGGACTTGAATTGAGTCTGACCAGGCATTTGCCAGAGCTATGGTAGATCTGAACTGCTGGGCACTTTCTTTGTGTTGTCCCTTGAGAAGCTTTTATTGGCAGGTGGGGTCTCCAGTCAGACCAGATGCCTGCCCCCAGTCCCTTGCTGGTACGTGTGGTTATCTTCCCCTCTCCCTGGCGCAAGAGTTACTTCGGAGTGGTGCTGGCCCCTGTTGGGTGTGCTTGCACACTGCTATACCTGTGGCACCACTTTGGATGGGCTCTGGCCAAGGGTGTATGGGAGGGGTTGGGTCTGCAAGACAATGTGGGGTGGGGTGCATGATAGCAAGTTATTTTGGGGGTCTCCTGTGGGCGGAGATCTGGGACAAAAACCTGGCTAGAGGGGGCATGTCTGTAGGAGATGATGAGGGTGAGTCTCACTGTTAGCAAGCTAGATAGAGTGTTGGTACTGCGCTGATTCCTGCAGGTGGCCTTGTGTTTATGCAGGGGGTGGGGGAAAGTGGGGGGAGGGAAATGGTGCCTGCCAGCTCCTTTTATCCTATATAAGTCTCCTATAGATTCCTACTCCTTCAGCACATGCTCTAAGATGAGTAAGCAAATCTCTTATACCCTAGGTGTTTTTCAAATTGCTGCTTCTATGCTGTATCTCAGCCAGGCTATTTGCTGTGCTGTCTCTTTAATGGTGGGAATTCAGTTTCCTCTCACCCTCCAGGGTTTCCCAAAGCAGAGCCCTCTGATTTTTAAAGTTCCAGGTGTTAAGCCCCACTGATTATAAGAACTCATGACATTAGGGGTGTTATGCACAAACAATGAATCATGGATCACCACATCAAAAACTAATGATTTATTGTATGGTGACTAATATAACATAATAAAATTAAAAAGAAAAAAAAAAACTAATGAGGTAGGGGTGCCTAGGTGGCTCAGTTGGTTAAGCGACTGCCTTCGGCTCAGGTCATGATCCTGGAGTCCCTGGATCGAGTCCCGCATCGGGCTCCCTGCTCGGCAGGGAGTCTGCTTCTCCCTCTGACCCTCCCCCCATCTCACGTGCTTTCTCTCTCCTCCTCTCTCAAATAAATAAAATCTTTAAAAAAAAAAAACTAATGATGTAATGTATGGTGATTAACATAACAATAAAAAATTATATAAAAAAAAACCTCATGACATTAGGCCCCTCTGGTTTTAAAAGTTAAATGTTATGGGGATTTGTCTTCTCTGAGGGCTCCCATGCCTGGGTAATAGGGTCTGCCTCTCTACACCTGTGGTATCCCTCCCTCTCACGGACTGTCCCATGGGGGTCTTTTTAGCTCCCAACTGCACCTCTGCTCTTCCAACCCTCTTTGATGGGGACTTTTCTCTGCGTTTAACTGTGAATAGTCTCTTCTGCCAATCTTTGGGTCATTTTCTGGGTTATTTACACTAATGTGGGTGTTATCTAGTTGTATCCATGGGATGAGGTAAGCTTAAGATCTTTCTACTCTACCGTCTTCCCTGGAAGTCCAATTTCTTTTCTTTTTAATTGCTTTTGAAGGAAGCTCACTACTAAATTACAGTCCCAATTGCAGAAGTTTTCTTTGCTTTAGGTTTTCTGATATAATATTTCTCTTGTATCCTGTCTTTAATACTTGCCTTCCTCCCCCAACTCCCATCAACCCTCAAGTCTTGGGATTTGATTAGCTTGTACAATATTTTTGAAATACTATTTCATGGATTCCAAGAAACATTTTTCACATTTTAACATCTCTGGAATTGAGGTGTCTTACAATCACAGGGTGATGTGTCCTCGTTTAATTGGCAGCCTGTTTTCTTTGTGGTATATAAAATGATGGTGACGTTATAATCAATGGTGTCTTAGATCTGATGAACTATGATACTTCCCAATGGGTTCCCCAATTTTGGCAACCTTTTTCCCCCCATGAAGCTTTTTATCCTCCCAAAAGGGAAGAATAATCTGCTTAGGAAGAAGGAATACAGTCTTGTATGGGCATTCCAGTCAGGCAGGAATAGGCGGTTCCATAACCTTTCTGGGCTGAGGAGAAAGAGAAAGAATTGAGGCTCAAGCGTCCTGACTCCCAGGTTGAACAGAAAGTGCTGCTGGGTGGGAGAAGCAAGATGTAGTATGAACCCAGATAGGCCTGGGGCCTCATATAAAACAGGCTTGCTTTTTGCTTCTTGGGGCATTGCTCTAATAAACTGCAAGCCTCCTGGAGAAACCTCATGACGTTGGAACATGGAGCTAGTAGCTGACAAATGGGCAAAGGAGGTACTTGAATGAATGGACTGGAGTTAGCACTTCTAGTTCTCCCACAGCCCACAAAGATCCAGAAGTTCCTGCATCTTCCAGAAGAATGCTAAAATAAACTGAGTCCAGGGTGAACACTTGCCTGAGCAAAGACCTTGAGCCACTGGGATGGAAGGACCCAATTTGCAGGGCTGTAGCACAGGGCAGTTAGGACTGTCCAGCAGTGGGGAGACCAGATACTCCTCCCCACTGCTGTCTGGAGAAAGAAGCAAGGAGACCTGAATGGGGCTGGGACTCTAAGGGGGGATTTGACTTTTCAGTAACTGAAAATGCCTCGGAAATAACATATTTTTAAGCTGGAAAAGACTGAATTATTTTAATTGGCAAGCTTTTGTTTCCTTCATAAGAATGCAGAATTTGAGTGCAATCTGAACTTAAAATTGAAAGTAAAACATCTTGTTGAACATCTGAGCTGTGTGTACATTTAATCCCACTACAGTGGAATCTTTTGGGGAGGAGGTAGGATATCTTAAATACTGGAAGTAGTCTGGGTTAAAGAAAAAACTGGCTCTGGATATAGTACTGGAATATTTATGGTGGTGTAAAAGGATGAAGAGGCAGAGAAGAGATCAGAACAATGGGAAAACTGGGAGTACCTCTCAGAAGCAAAGGAAGAAGGAGGCAATTGATGAATTCAGTGTAGTGCCACAGAATGTTGAGCTGAGCTCTTGTTAGAAGTCCTTTGATTTGATGAGCCATTCGAAATTCTTGAGAATGGGCCATCCCAATGTGGTACTATTTAAGAAAAAATTTTTTTAAAGATTTTATTTTGAGAGAGAGTGAGCGAGTTGAGTTGGGGGAAGGGCCGAGGGAGAGAGAGAATCTCAAGCAGAACCAACACTGAGAGTGGAGCCCAAAGTAGGGCTCAATCTTCTGACCCTGAGATCATGACCTGAGCAAAAACCAAGAGTGAGATGCCTAACGATTGAGCCACGTAGGCACCCCAGTATGGTGCTATTTTAATAGCCATAGTTTTCCATGGGATGTTAGTGCTGAAAGATACATAGTCTAACCCCATTGTCTTGCAGATAAGCAAACAGGGAACTAGAGAAATTTCACAGAAACCAGTTCAAATGATAAATATGAGGAAAAAACCCAAATATACTACCTTTGGGAGTCAACCAGAATCAGCCTGTTTTGTGTCATTTGGGGGGAAAATGTATTGGGGCATGAAGAAGCCTCCTCTGGAAATAATGAAGAGATCATTTGTGAAGAAGGCAAAAAGTCTGCTGGAACGCATACATGAGGACAGGTGTTAAATGTGTTTTAATTTTTTATTAGAGAAGTTGGAAGTTTAATTTCAATATTGACGGTAACATAATTTTCTCTGCTTTGTTCAGAGGAACACACAGAATCAATTTGTACAAGCATATACAATTCAGTTGGTGTTTTGTGTCCTAAAATCAGTCATCTGATTAGCTCTAGACTACCGTTTCCATGCGCTCTTCCCGGCTTTGGTGGCATGGCTCGGTTCCCCGCAGAATACTTTTTCATGCACTGTCTGCAACACAACTACAGCGGGCTTAAAGACCATGCAGATAAACACTGTAGCAAATCGTTTTGATATTGAACAGACGTAAAAAGGTTATTTCCTGATATGAAATTCTGAAAATCTGCATAAATATTTTTGTGTAAAATTAAATTAGTTATGTATTTTTTTGAAACTAGAACTTGAAGTATCAAGAATGCCCACATAATTCATATACACATATATATAGACTTTTTCATTATGCTTAAAGTCTTGATAGTCAAATTATATTCTGTGCCATACATTTATTTAGCCAGTGTTTATTTGGCATTAGATTAACTGTGTGTGTACGGATTAGTCCTAATGGGTGCTTGTGTATCATGCAAACATAGTTCTAGTATTCCTGTTGACTAACCTTGTCATGTGGCAATACTTAGATGATTTTGCTCTATAACAGTGTGAATTAGGAGTATAAATACTTTATACATGTCACATTTACAAACGTTTGCCAATAACCACTTCACAATCTTTATGGTGTAATAGTGTATTAGAATGTCTGGAATCGGCAGAAGCAATTCCTATAAAGCAATATCAGATGTAAACTGTCTCACGTGTGCCTAACAAAGTTCTCCCTCGAGCACTGATGAGTTTTGGCACAGGTACACTGTTCTAATTTTTTTTTTTACTCTAATAATTTCCACAACTTTTACAGGAAATTAGCTTCTTATGGCATGGCAGAGACATGGCACTTACTGATGAGGTAACTTAGATGTACAAAAATCCTGCAAAATTATTTGTCTAGCAGATTGCCACTTCTGCTGAATTTGTGGACAGAGTTTTTTTTTTTTTCCCTAGTGCATGCACTTGCTATTGAATCACTAATGCACTATTTTTGCTGCAGCTCAAACATGTCCTAAATGCATCACAGAGAGGAGTTGTTTACACCAAGCTCATTCACTTGTGATGGTATTTTATAGCAAACATGTTTAAGTTGTAATATCAAGGGTTAAACTCTGCCTCACTGGGACAGTAATTTTGGTGGATTCGGAGCTACTTTTGGTTGGCCAAAGAAACCCAATACTCAAAATGCTACATAGACATATATAAGTTGCTGTGGGTTCAGGTGTAACATCTTGTCTGTACATAAAGGAAACCCAAAAGGCAACAGCCGTCTTGCATGACATCTGGGTTGGGAAGGTTGGGGGTGATCTTTTGATGCTGGGAGGTGTTGCTGCCTCAGTTTGCATTTTGCAGATTCACACTACTGTTGCTGGTCTGCGGTCCATCTCGGCTTCCAACTTCCCCATCTGCTGCATCTCCTTCGCCTGCAACATGAGAAATGAAGCCTTACAATGTTGAAATCCTCTCCTAAAGGCATGTAGCCACCGCAGACTCTCTTCTTCCATAAATCTGATGCTATCACTCTATCCTTGCTCTACAAAGTGAGGTCCAGGGACTATCTGCATCAGCACTGCCTGGGACCTTGTGAGAAATGCACAATCTTGGACTCTACCCCAGACCTATGGGATCAGAATGTGCATTTTCGCAAGATCCCAAAGACATTTTTTATGCACATTAAAGACTGTGGAGGACTAGTTCTACAGCGTGCCAGGAAAACCATCTGAAAAGAGGCTAAGGCAGTCGCTCAATATTTAGACTACATCACGTCAAACCATTTGGTTTCTACAGATGGACATTTTGCCTTGACTATAATTGGAACTTTTAGCCAAAGTGTTGCTTAGGTACAATACTTTCCCCCTAATAGCCTGAAATTTAATTAATTCCCTAAGAATCTGACTGATGGAGAAGTTTAGGTGGGAGCGGATCACGTTGGTTTGGCTGGAGTACCTTGCAAATAGAACATTACAGGAATATGTAGGGTTCCTAGAATCCTATTGTCCAAAAATTCTCCCTACCGGCCCTCGCTTATTTGGGGTAGTTTTTTATAGGCTTCATGAAATTGAGTTCACCATGGCTTAAGACTGTCACTAAGACAACCAGGTGGTTTGGGAGGTAGAAAGGAATCGAGGGCGAGGAAGATTCTGGTGACACATCAACTCGCTTATTTCAACATTTACTTTCCAACTGGTTTCTGGATGCTTGGGCCCAACCCAATGCATGTATCTTTTGAAGGAAAAATAAAGCATCCCTTTCCTCTTTTTGTGACCTACCACTTTGAAATAAAGGCCATTTAAGAATGGAAATGTGGGCATATAAAGATAATACTGAGAGGAGGACTCTGAAGTGCTCTTATATTCTTCATGTCTGTTTAGGTATTCCAACTCGATGGAAGGTCAGTAGGGGGGTTGGGTCAAATCCGAAGATCATCCTACGAGCATCTAGATGTCCCCAAAACTAGTTTGACCCATGGACATACAGTAATTCTCTTATTTTTATATTGTGGCTTTAAATTCCCTTTTGGTGAAGATGGGTGTAATAATAACTACGAATTTTATCTTTCTGCTCAAATATGGGATGGATGGTTCCCTCTACCTAGTTTTCGATGCCTGAAATATACTAATACTCTGAGAGAGAAATGAGAAATGGAGAAAAATATACAAACATGAAACTATGACACAAACGGTATTCATAAGAGATGACAGTGAAACAGTATCAGCGCCAGAAATTAAATACTTTTATGTTCCATAAATAGCAATAAAAGACACCCTATGCTTCTCCCCACTTAGCATTTAAAGACCATATTGAACATATGCCATTACAGGGCTGCTATTAGAGCGAGGTTCTCAGATGAGCAGGGTGACCATTCATTCCCATTTGCCAGGGACAGTTCCAGTTTATGCCCGTAGTCCTGGCGAGTATGAACCTTTCACTCTCAAAACGATCCTGGTTCAGATAATAAATTATATGGTCACCTTACTTATGAGAGTTGATAAGGGTCCTTGGCAGACCAGATCTAGCAGAAAGCATGACAGGAGTCACTGTATAATGACACTGCATAATGTTTCTGCACGCAGACCATAACTCTGTCATTAAAAAGCACCAATGAACTTTTAGTAGGGTGCTTTAACAATTAATTGCAGTCCTATTAATGCTTGTCAAAAAGCTGACTTTGTGACCCAGTCTTAGCTGTGCTCGGTCCAAATGACAGTCATATATCACTGTTCTTGATGCCTGGGTATATCTTCATTAGCATGACTTGAGTTTTCTAGGTCTGCTATAGGAACCGTTGGCTAAGACTCATAATAATTCAGAAATAATTCTCTAAAGATTTTGGGCATTTCTGTTTGAATATTACCTCAGAAATCCAAGCATGAAATAATCAAGCTTTCAAATCCAAACCCTTGAGATACTAATTAGTTATGACCAGATGTGAATCATAAATGGAGAGTGCACCAAGCATACTAACAGAGCTGAGAAGGAAAGCAATGTCTTGCTTATCAGAGTTTCGGGCCTACCTTGTGTTTGGGACACTGCATGGCAGGATTTCAATAGCTGTTTGTACAAAAATAGTAATGTCAAAATTGAGTCATACATATAAAACAAAGAAAATAAATGAATACTGAATAAATGAGTACTTGAAAAATGAATGCAAAACCATATAGAGAAAAGCAAAGAGCTAAGAATAAAACATGTATACGCCCATCAGTGACAAACTTCCCCCACCAGGTTGATCTCAACAGAAAAAAACCAAAACAAAACAAAAGAAACAAAGCAAGCAACCAATGCCTAGGAGCCCAGACTGTGTTCTCCTGCAGGGATGAGGAGGCAACCCTCCCTTTAGCAAGTACCCTCACTTCTCTTTATTAAATGATAGGATTGATGGACAAAAATCAACTTTTAAAGCTTGGGTATGATAGTAATGGAGCTGTTAATGTTGAAATGATACATGTCAGGACAGATGACATACTTGTGGCTGGGAGGTCTATGGGAAAATTTAGTAGAAAACCGATCCCCAACCTTTGGAGTTTTAAATGAAGCACTGAATGACCAAGTAGGCAAGGCCAGTAGGTGGCTTAAAAAAAGAGCACATGAGGTTAGGATCCAGAATCAGGGCCAAATTGTATTAAAACTTGAGTTGTTTCTGCTAGTTCCCCTCAACGCTGGTCTAGCTAATTAAGTAGATCCTTGGGGGGGTGGGGTGAGCTTCTGGGAGTAGGGTCACAAGGAAGCAGTAGGAAGCCTTAAAGAGATATTATGGATGAATGTTAAAATTATCTTGGCTTAGAAACAGAATAGTCTTTGGGTTTAACGAGGGTTTGGGAAACTGTTACACAAATTTAGGACTGTCCGGAAATAGGAAACTTTTCTGCCAGTGAAATGCTTAATTTGTTACGAAGGGAGCTCTCCTTCCTGATTCCAGACCTTGCCTATGATGACGGAAGAAATAAGAGTCACTCTATCTTTTGCACCTATGCCTGCTTCAGTGTCGTGACACACATAACTCACAGCTCTCTGACCTCTAAGTTCCAAACAAAACAAAACCGTACTAGAAAGATCTGGGACTGAATTTGTTATCGAACAGCCCATGTTTTTGTAAAGCAGGGCTTAACACAGAAATTCAAGTCCAAATTCTACCTCTGCCAGAAGCATCAATATGATATTGTGAGTTTCTTTTCATTGAATCTCATTAAATCTTCATCAAATCTCAAGCCTCCTCATGATCTGTGCTTTCCTGAGCTTCTGTAACTTGAAGGATCAGCTGTGGGTGGTGGATGTTGCTTATGATGTATTGAAATGCATTACATGAATTTTTGGAACAAAAAGCCACTATCCTCCCAAATATGCTCAATCAGTCTAGTTATCACTAATCCAATATATTTTAATGGAAGAACTCTGGTGTGGTTTGAATTCTCCATGTGTTAGGATAAAAGCTCAAAGTGATTTTTTTATTATGCACTTGGGCTCCGAAATAAAAAAAAAAGAGTAGGTAAGTGTATTCTCTAGCTCTGATATTCACAACTATTGTAGTAATGAGTAATTTTTAGCACATTTACATTCTTTAGCCAAACTTGTTGCCAAGCAACACAGTAATTTCTAAGTCGTTTCTTAATTTAGTTAACTGAAACATAACTGTGCCTTACCTTCACTGTGCCTTCTTCTGAGAGGCATCCTTACCCCACCCAGCCCTGAATCACTGAAGTGGATCCTAATGTTTTAGAGACGGTGGCTTTACCTTTATTCCTACTCCCATTATGCCCATGGGAACACTTTCTGGGAAGTGCTTTAAGAGCAAAAACATAAGCTAGGTATCCTGTACCAGAACGTGATGTATCTATGAGATGGTCAAGCTAGGTATCCTGTACCAGAACGTGATGTATCTATGAGATGGTCAAATGAATTGGACCCACAGGACAATAAACATTTATTGTCCCCCTTGAGGATCTGTGGACTGTTCATGAATAGAAGCATTTAGCTGAAAAGGAAATGTGAAACGTAACTCAGAAGTATGCTGATGAATAAAACTTTGGTCTATTGAAAAGTAACAAATCTGAAACCGGAAGTTGGATTTGTTACCCAACTGCAATACAAAAAAGAAGATTTTATGGTTCTGTTTTACTTTCTCAAAGATACATTTTAGTGTAATTCCAACTGAAGTGTTTTTCAACAGAAGCCATTTACTCTGAGAAATATACCTTCGATAGGATTGCTTTATAGATAGAGGAAATAGGAAAGAACAATGTAGTACAAGTACCTATTTCATCAAACCCTCTTCATAGTTTCTAGATGGAAGTAGATTATCTAGATATAAAAACTTCTAAACCAGCTATACCTAAAAACTGAGATTTGAGACAGACTGAAATTTAACCTGCTCTGCAGGGTCATTTTGCCTTGTAAGTTAGGGGTATGGCCAGCAGTTGAAATAACTGGATGGCCAATGGACTGTGTAGCCCATTTGGGAAAGAGCCCACCTGTACTGTCCTTCAGGTAAACATACAGAGATATTGCTGTTGCTATGTAACAGCTGATGGCTAACTCAAGAGGTGGATTTTGGATAACTATTGGTGTTGACTTCTTAGTGTTTTGTCTTGCTGGGAAAAAACACCAAGAGCATGGTATCCACTCGTGTTCAGTGGTTTGTAGAGTTTTGCCAGCTCCTTTCTGGGGGTCCCGCTTGGAAGCCCTGAGATGGTTTTGTAACTTCACTTTTAGACTGAGGTTGAAAGAGATGGTTTCTCTCATTTGCTTTTAAACATAGCAAATGTTTAAAGTTGCTCGCCCCTAGGTTGCAAATTCTAAAGCTCTAAATGAAAATGGAGAAATAATTTGTAACCTTCGTTTTCTCTTCTCAGGGACATCGTTCTTAGAATCATCACCATCTATTCAAATGATGACTTTGGGTCCCCCTCCCCCTGCCCCATGGCTACATTCCTCTCCCACTTCCAAAAAGAATTCTGTCTTGTTTGATGAAATGGGGAAAATACAGTAAAAGGAATCATATTTTTACTAGCACCTTTCCACACCACTGCTTGGGCTATCACTGCAGGCAGGTCATCTGCCTCCCAAAGCAGGCTGGCTATGTCTTTTCATGCCTTTTAGGTAAGATACCTGCTCATTCTGTTTCTCTAGGAACTCTAGGTGTTCAAGCTGGACTTTTTTCAATTGATCCATTTCTTTGGACTGCTTCATTGCAAGCTGTAAAAAAGAAAAATTCTGATAAACTTTGGGTTGTAATCTGAAAACTTATGGATGAGGTACGGCTGTTAAGTTTACAGTTTAAACCCATAATTATTACTGGGAAGATCTTCCCTGTGAAAATCTTCTCAGAACATAATAGAGTATTTATGCGTAATCAAAGCTTGGCTTCCTTTTCCATATAAAATGGTGCCAAATTAATATCATTAAGATTTAAGTGATAGATTAGCTCTCAGGGAGCAGACAAGAGAAGCTAGAATGTTTAATGTACAGAAAAATCAAATTAAGCAAATTAGCCAGAAGAGGTCTGATATCTAAGCATGAGTTATTGTATACAGTGCCAAGAAAATTACAAAATACTTACTCTTTTTCTTTCTTCCAGAAACTTTTTGGTGTTGCTGCTATTTAACTCCCTGACTCGCCTAAAAGTAATAGGTACAAGTAACAGTTGGCATGACATTGAATAGAATTAACATAATATTACATAAGAAAGCGTTATATTCTATTTAATTCTCTGGATGGGATTATCACTTTACCTAATTTTTGTGGAATTTTCAAAGACATAATGTACAGAGAGAGAAATACAAACTTCTTTGTACCCATCACTCAGATTAGTCAATATTAATGTTTTGCCCTGCTTGTCTCATATTTTTAAAGGAAACAAAGTGTTACAGATATAATGAAAGCCCCTTTTGTATTTTTCCTGATTCCACGCCCCTCCTTTCTTTCTCTCCAAACATAACCCCTATTTTGAGTTGGGTGTGGACCTTACCATCCATGTTTTAATATTTTTATTTCATATGGATGTATCCATTTGTAATATATACAAATGCTTGTCAAATTTTCAGGTGCCTACAAATCAAATGGAGATACTGTCAAAAACACAGATTGCTGGGTCCACCCCCAGAGGGTCTGATTCAGTGGGTCTGGAGTGGGGCATGAGACTCTGCATTTCTAAGAAGTGCCCAAGTGATGCAGCTGGTCTCTATTGCTCTGTGTGTTTTCCAAATTTACCTAAATGGTAACCTATTCTGGGTTTCTTCCTATAACTTATTACTTAGCCTAGTTTCTAGAGCTACAACTGTGTTTCAAGCTCTTCCATTACTTTCAACTGTTGTATGGATTTTTTCAAACATTTATGAAGAGAATACAATATTTCCAGTTGCCAATAATGACAGATAGGTTGTTTCCAAACAATGCTCCAATGATCTAGTGCTTAGGGTCCCATAATGCTTGACACACTATCTGCTGACTCAATAAATGTAGGGCATATCTTCTTGTGCACACGAGCAAGGATTTCTCTATATATGCCTAGATTTGCAGGTTGGTGGGGAATGAACAGCTTCATCTTTACTCCAAAGCACTTGTCCTTATTTGCATTCACAACCAGGGTTTGAACACTACCTTTTCTTCAGGTCTTTGTGCACTCTTGGTACCCTAAGACATCGACTTTTGTGTCAATTAGTTTTATGAAGTGGCATCATTACCAGTGAGGCTGGAGTGCTTTTCATGACTGAATAGACGTCTACTGATTGAATTTCTCTAACAGCTATGGGTCTATTCAGGTTTTCTTCTTCCTTTTCAGTTTTGGATATTAGTATTTTTCTAGGCAATTGTCCATTCCCTTTAAGTGTTCAAACTCACTGGTCGTATTCTTTATGTAGTCTTCATTTTCAAAAATACTGATTAGATCTGTAGTCATTTCTCCTTTTTATCCCTAATATTACTAACCTGTGTTCTTTTGCTTCTTGAGCAGTCTTGCTGGAGGTTCACTGATTTTATTTTTTTCAAATAATAAGCTTTTGTTTTTGTGGATATGCTCCATTGCTTTTTGTTTTCTACTTCAGAACTTTTTGCTTTTTTATTTCTCCCCATCCGAGATCTTTGGGTTCACTCTGTATTTCTAATTTTATACTCTCTTGGGTGTTTAACTCACTAGTTTTCATTTTAAAAAGTATATACACCTAGGGGCACCTGCGTGGCTCAGTCAGTTGAGCATCCAACTCTCAATTTCAGCTAAGGTCAGGATCTCAAAGTTGTGAGATCGAGCCCTGCACTGGGCTCCACACTGGGCATGGAGCCTGCTTAACATTCTCTCTCTCCCTCTGCCCCTCCACACCCCACTTGCACTCTCTCTCTCTAAAAAAAAAAAAAAAAAAAAAAGGTAGCTAACGTGATATTTAGAGTGAGAATTACAAACTTTTTTTAAGGTGAAAACATTTAAGATTTAAGATCTACTCTCTTAGCAACTTTCAAGTATATAATACAGTACTGTTAACTATAGTCACCATTCTCAATATTAGATCTCTGGAAGTTAGTCCTCTTATAACTGGAAGTCTGTCCCCTTTAACATTTTCCCTTTTCTGCATTCCCTTAACTCCTGAAACCCACCATTTTACTCTGTTTCTAAATGAAATCATACATTATTTGTCTTTCTCTGGCTTATTTCACTTAGCATTATGCCCTCAAGTTCCATCGATGTCACAGATGCCAAGCTTTCCTTTTTTAATGGCTGGATAATATTCCACTGTGTGTGTATGCAGACATAAAATGATATTTTCTTTATCCATTCATCCATTTATGGGCACTAAGGTTATTTCCATGTCTTGGTTAGTTGAATAATGCTGCAATGAACATGGGGGTGCAGTTATTGCTTTGGTATAGTGATTTCATTTCCTTCAGATAGATACCCAGAAGTGGGGTTGTAAGATTATATGCTATTTCTATTATTATATGGTATTGCTATTTTTAATTTTTGAAGGAACCTCTGTATTGTTTTTTTATAGTGGCTGCACCAATTTACATGGCCCCAACAAAGCAGCAAGGTCCTCTTTTCTCTACATCCTCACCAACACTTGTTCCATTTCTTGTATTTTTGATAAACAGCCATTCTAACAGTTATGAGGTTTTATTTCATTGTGGTTTTGATTTGCATCTCCCTGATGATTAGGGATCTTGAACATTTTTCATGTGCCTGTTGGCCATTTGTATGTTTTCTTTGGAAAAATGTCTACTTAGGTCCTCTGCCCATTTTAAAATCAGATTGTTTTGTTGTTACTGAGTTGTATGAGTTTCTTATACTTATTTGGATATTAATCCCTGATAAATGGTTTACAAATATTTTCTCCCATTCTGTAGGTTGCCTCTTCATTTTGCTGATTGTTTCTTTTGCTATGTGGTATATGCTATTTGCTATAGAACTACCTTCTATACATGGATAGACAGTACTTGCATGGTGGTTGTTTTAAATATTGCATACTCTCTGTTGAAATGTCCTCTTTGACTCGGGAATAAAAGTGTCAGCCTCTATATGTCTTTCTAAGCTGTCTGATTATAACTTAAAATTTTATTTCTCAGTACTTTAAGTGGACACACATACACAATGTGTTTAGAAGGTAACCATTTTACACACAGAAATTATTTTAAAAACCAGCCATTTGTAGACGTTTTAGAACCACCTACCACTGGAGACAAAGTCAAAACAAAGTTTTTATCAGTAACTTAGAGTTCAAGATAATTTGACCTCAACTGGGCTGAAGTCCACTTTGTAACATACTTGAAAAAAATGATAAAGAGCTGTTTAATGATTAACACATTTATCCTACTGAATTCTGTATTTTACTTCAGGGAATCTAAAATAGTTCAAACTGATGAGGTTTTATCATGGCTGGAATATTTTACGTTTGTGAGCTAAAAGCAGATAATGTCATTTCCACATATATAAGGCCTTTAAACACAGTTCCTTGAGAATAAATAAACAAGAGCCACGACAGGATGGTGCAAAGAAGTACTGATTCAATTGAGTAATAATTTCCCTAGATGCTCCACGTTGACTGGGAAATTTCTTGGCCAACATTTTAAAAAGTCAATTCATTTCCAAGTCCAATTACTGTGGAATTCCGTATCCTATTGATGATCCATTCCCAACTGTACTTAATTCAACAACACTTCTGCATGAAAATGCACTGGATGGTATTATCCTTCATATTTTATCATATTTCATGTTTAACATCTTTATTAATAATTGAGTTGTGCTTTAAAAAAAAAAATCAGTGAAATTGAGGTAGTTGGATGGCAGTTCTCACCATGTTCAAAACAAAGAGGCAACATCAGGTATCCAATAAGCTTCCATAAGAGACCACGTAGACAGGGAGACCGTGAAACACAGGTGCTTTCCTTTGCATCTGCAAAGTTCTCCAACAGCTCAGCCTATAGCTAAGCAAGAGCTGAGTGTCTTGAAGCCCTCAACACGCTCATGTCTCAGTCCCAAGAGCTAATCTTCACTTGGCTCTATATTTTAGGATCACTTAGAATCAAGTGCTCTCAACTCCCTCTCTTGGGTAACACGACTCCTGATGTCCTCTCAAATCCCCTTTACCGCCTTTGCCTAAAGGGCTTGCACCTGGAACTTCCTCTGGAGATAACACACACCTTCCCCTAGCCCCAGGTGGCAAATGGTTGACCAACAGAAGTACAAAAGCTAGATGCCCTTGGTTCAAAGAGGTTGGTGGTGCAGCTTATCCTCCAGAGCTTGCGATCAGGCTGAAGAGGGACTGTAGCTGAGAGCAATAAATCTTTGCTCAGTCACTGCCTTGAACCCTTCCTGCTTCCCCTATTCCTCTTCTCTGAAGATCCCTTCCTCAGTAAATCACATGCACCCAAGTTCCCGTCTTGGTCTCCGTTTCTTAAAAACCCAACCTAAGAAAAGGTCAAACCAGAAAACCTGGGGACTTTTGAGATGATCCCTGGGGTCAGGGACAGCACCAAGCAAATCAAAGAAAGAGGACTGCCTTCCTACAGGCTGCTAGTCAGAACCATCCCATCCAGAATGGGCCCATACCTGAGCAGGTGAGATACTTGCAGGATGACCCAGTGGAATGTGGGAAGGATATTTTACCGTATTTTGTGCCATTTGGTTTGTGGATGAGCACACATATACTGAACGTACATTTATTTTACTGGTGGTAGTGAACAATCAGAAGACAAGTGTTCTAGAGCAACAACAATAAATCTTCATAGCGGTAACAGCAGAATTCATAGCCAACACTCACAGGGATTTTGAGTAGTGTGTGTATACGCACAGAAACATTGTGTTTATGCCTCCCAGCCAATGCTCCATCCCCACAGTGAGCACTCTCAGGCTTACCTTTCCCGTTCTGCTTTGTTCTTGATAGATTTATCTTGGCTGATGGCTTTGCTGTTTTCCATAGAAATCTTAGCCTGGTGTGCTCGCATTTCCTTGCTTTCCCTAAATATTAAAAGTAAACAAATGGGGGTTGGAGGGATGGGGAGTTAGTGTTTAGTGGGTACAAAGTTTCAATGGGGGAAGATAAAAAACGTCCTGGAGATGGATGGTGGTGCTGGCTACACAACAGTGTGAGTGTACTGACAGCCACACACTTTTAAAAATGGTTAAAATGGGGGCGCCTGGGTGGCTCAGTCAAGCGTCTGCCTTAGGCTCAGGTCATGATCCCAGGGTCCTGGGCTCGAGTCCTGCGTCGGGCTCCCTGCTCAGCGGAGAGCCTGCTTCTCCTTCTCCCTCTGCTGCTCCTTCTCTCTCTCTCACTCGCTGTCAAATCTTTAAAAAGTGGTTAAAATGGCAAATTTTATGTTATGGATATTTATAATGGAAAAATAAATTCTACATATAACAGAAGTAGGTTTTCTCCCCCCACTATTGAGCTCATTGAGTTATTTTGTATCCTGCGAAAAGGAGGCAAAAAGCCCTAATCCATGAGAAGCAGAGGTGGGTCACCTACTAGGGAAGTGACCGTGATGAACTGGGATGAAGAGGCATTACGTTTGTCCATAAAAACATAAAGATCTTCCAGCTTTGCCTACATTTCTTGGGGTCAGATGGCCTGGAGGAGAGAGAGAGGATGTTCTGACCCTCACAAGTGACCTTCACGTTCTATGACAGCTCATGGGAATGAAGGGAACTGAGTAGTTTCAGATAAGCATGGGTTTTAGGGGAAAAAAGGGAATGTTTACATTAGGCCCCTGGATCCCTGCGTGTGCTGGAATGTCTGTGTGCTCATGAGAAAGACTCACAGGTTATTTACTTGTACATTAAAGGTATACATTTTAGAGCACTGAAATGAGTATTAGCAAAGAATTCTTTCTGGAACCTATAGAGGTCTCCTTGAAACCCTGCCTGGAAATGAGTGACCAAGGAGTCAGGTATACTAATATTCTAAGTGGTATCTGCACCATATCAAAAGAGATGGACAACACTGAGCCCACAGAGGTAGGAATATGCATAGAAACTCCTGGACCCAAGAAAATGGCTCTCAAGTTGTTCCTTCAGTTAGTGTTAGTCAACTGACCATTACTTCATTCATTCATTCCGCAAACGCTGCTGAATGACCAAATGTGGCTGACCAGTCTTAAGAGGGCAAGATTTTTTTTTAACCAAGGGTTGTTATCGTGAGGCAGACACACAACCACAGGGTGCTTGAGAAAAAGCCCAAATGCTGTTGTTACTTGGAAAAATGCCCTGGCCGTGCACTTATTTTTTAAGCTAAACTAGTAATTAGATTATGCTCTCTTCAGATAACTTCCTAAGCAATGCAAGAATTAGTTTACTTTTTTTTTTTTCCTTTTGAACAATGTTTACTGTTGAGGGCTTTTTTCTTTATTCAATGACAAGAAAGAGGAGAGAGGAGCACCTCGTCCTGTGAAGTATCTTTGGGGAAGGAGGGATGATTACAATCTGGTACTGCGGTAGCGGTCAAAGACAGAGTGGTGAGCAGACCTTTTTGTGTACCGAATTAAGAGCATCTTGAAGGGCAAAAAAGAAAAGATCACTCCTAATCCTATACAACTTCATAGAATACTTTAGAATGGACAGGGTACAGACCACTGACCTCCAGCAAACTTAGCACGGTCTACCTCATTTCGTTGCCTTGAATGAGAATTGGGCAACAATGGCAAGACGCTTCACGTTCTTACAGCTGGATCGATCCATCACTCCAAAACCGGGCTGGGAATTCATGAACGCGCCCAGATAATTTATGCAGTTAGCATTTAAACACTTTTTTTGTTTGCTTTGTTTGTACAACGCTTCAATTTTCTACTCTTTTGTGTATATCAATAGACCGTAACAGTGGCATATCCGAGGCATGGCGAGCAAGCTGTAAAGGCTGTGATAAAAGGATGTAATTGACATCGACACTCTTCTGCTGGGGGCGGGGGGGTGGGGCAGGGGAGTCTAGCTCATCATTTGCAGAATTTTAAATGTAATATTCAATTCATCAACCGATACTTCTTTGCTGTTTCTTGATTAGGCCTATCTTTCTAAAATTTCTAGAAGTCCTAATCATGTAAAGAAGGATCTCACCACATTTAGCCACTGAGTGATCAGAGCCAATCTGATCGAGGAGCTTAACTGGTTGGTCTTTGTCTCCTTCTGTGTCCTCTCTCCTAAGAGGCTCCAGGCCGTTTTCCAAAGCCCAGCGTTGGCCCTAACACTCCCTGAAGCCTCCATGTGAAGCTACTAGAGAGACAGCAGAGTTCCTTCGGGCTGTGCTTTTTGGTATACATCGTATACTATTTGTAATTCAACTTCATTTTTCATGTGAGTGTTAAGACCTTGCCAACACTTGAAAGCACTTCGATGGCAGAGGCCATTGCTTATAGTTCATGTTGCTCACCTCAACCGTATGACGTGATACACGTAACAGCTCAGTGTTATTACAAAATTAGGAGTTCTCTCTGGAGAAGGCGCACTTGCCTACCTGTCATGGGACAGTTTCAGCTGCTGGGTTTGCTGCTCATGGGCATTGATCAGTAGCTTTCTCAGGAGCTCACACTGCTGGCTGAGGTGCAGGTCCCGGATTTCTTGCTCCTCAGCACTGTGGGTGTTGATCATTTCTGACCACTCCTTTGTGTGCTGGGCCACTATCTCTTTGACCTGTGTGGGGGAAAATGGGATGGTGCCACTTGGAATTCTCACAGATCAGGTTTGAACTGAAAACAGTCTCTGTCGTGCATTTAAAATCCCACCCACCAATTTAGCTGGTGAATCAGTAGACACTCCAACTGCAAAAAATATGTACTAATCCAGGGGACTCAGGAAGTCCTAGCTTCTTAAAATAATCAATTGCTTTGGTTATAAATTTTCAGCTATGCCCTATGATTCCACTGCTTAACTTGTCCATGTTTCCTTTTGTCTAGACTCTGGGCTCCTTATGGATTCTCTCAGCTTCTCCTAATCTCCTCATGCTTTTCCTGCTTCACATCCACACGGCCGCAGGTCTGAATGGAGAAGGCCTAGGTTCTCTTTATCGCTGGATTAGGACTCTCATTGTGTCAACCGTATCAGACGTTGGGGTAGAAAGTCTTCCCTCCCTATATCCATGCTCTTTGCAATGTGGTTTTGTACCTTTCCTCATCAAGATCTAGTGTCCATTTCTCCACCTCCTTAAAACTGGCCACCCTTGGGATTTGTTTTAGCCACGAGACAGTAGCAAATGTGGTGCAAGCAGGAGTTTGGAAAATGCTCCCTCTTGCTGTCTGGAATCCCAAGGCTGCCTTGGGACAGAGCCTATGCTAGCCTGCTGGAGGATGAGAGGTCATACAGGAAAAAGCAATCAGCTGCCAGCTACCAACCGGGGTATCTCAGTACAGCCATCGATCCCGGCTAATGGCAGACACACGAGTGAGCCCTAATCACAATCCCAAGAACTATCCAACTGAGTATAGCCCAAATTCTGACCCACTCAATTGTAAGGTAATAACTGGGAGGTGTCTTACGTCACTAGATTTTGACCCGGTGTGCTGTGCAGCAAACTGATATCATGGCCAAGATTTCTACTTTCCTATCTGTGCAAAGCTTCTAGAAGTCATGGCATGGTGCACAGACATTAATTCTCAAACATTCCAGTTAAGAAGAGAGAGACTGAAGAACTCTCAAAGACACATGGCTTCCTGCCTATGTAACTTCACACGATGGACACAAAATACATAGCACCGAGGAGAACCTCCATTTGAACCATGTGGCTCACCCACGTAGGCAGCAGGGCCACAGGGCAGATGACAGAACTGCGTGGAGACACAGGGAGGCTGGCTGGTTTGACCAAAAGCTAGAGTTGGGAGTTTTAAGAGTACCACCCCTCCTCTGTAACTATTACTGCTAGAAGAATTCTTTGCATTATTGACTGGAACTTAGTGCTCAGTTCCCCAAAAGCCCACAAACTAATAAATCTCCCAAGTTCCTATTTTCTTATGTTTTGGGGGAAATATGAGTAATTGGGCTCATCTCCTAGAATGTCAGCTCTTGATTTTTTTCCCCATCCCAAACTTCCACAGCAAAGTTAGAATGGAATAAGTATCAAAGAGTTACTAACAACCCTCAGGTTGGGTGGGTTTTTGTTCTATGTTTAATGTTACTTCTCTAGAGAAGCATGTTCTGTATTTTATATAGTATTTGTCCTGTTTCACTTGATGCCCCAGAGGCAGGAGGCAGGCAGCATAGACAGACTGTATGCATATTTCTACAGATGAAGTAAAAGATGTTCCAGGAAATGGCCCTTCCCAAAGCCAGTGAGTCTGGAACAAATGGGAATGACGATATCTCTTGACTTCCCAGACCAGCCCCAGGTTAGTTATTTCTGATTTATGTTAGGTAAGGCATCTAAAAAATTACAAAGTATCTTCTGCAAGTTCCTGCTGTAAAAATAGGCATTTTCTTACCTTAGATTTGTGATCTGATGTCAGTGTCTGAATTTTAATTTCGGTTTCTTTTTTCATTTCGAGACAATTACTTCCCCTGAAAATGGAAAATCATAAACATGTGCCAGATGTTAGATATCTTCCCATTCCCATGGGCCCTTGCTCCAAAGCTTTCTAATGAAGACAATTTGTTCATCAAACACGGGACATCATGGCTCATTGGGCAACATCAGTATTTCTAGTAATAGATGTACACCTTACAAAACATCCACATCGTGATTACTCAATTCAACCACTACACAAAGAGACACTTCACATCTAACAATGATTTCATTGTGAAGGGTCTGTTGTCAGAGTTTCCATTTTGGTTCCTGCTTTTCTTGAGGCTAATTTTTCATTTATTCAATAAAATACTATTGGAGATAATAACTAGAAAATAGGTCCTCAGCCTGGAAGTGAATTTTTAAATTCTTTCTGGTTATAAAGCCAGATTTTTGTCTTTTACACATGCCAGCAAGGCAGAAAATAACATTTCTTGGCATCACAGGGCAATTTTTGCTTCTTATTCCATTGTGACTAGGAAATACATATGAGGCAATTTCCCAGCAACCATTACTGCTTATTTCAGTGATAATTTTTCCCTTTTGGAATATCTGTAGCATTGCTGAAACCAGAACAGGTCCCGAGCTTCTGTCTTCAGCATATACGCTCTGATGTATTATGGCCTAAGTGAGAATGCTTCATTATCTTATTGAGAACGTCTCTGAGAAAAGCATTATTCTAAAAATGCTAGACTCTCATCAAATCTATTTGACTCTCATCAAATCTATTACTTCTCAAGGGCTGGCACCGAGGATGCTCTCCCTTTAGTCTGTTATTTGGAGAGCTTGTGGCATCACAGAAACATCCCCCTGGCTTAATTCTAGACAAAAATCTTTTATAGTAAAATGCACTGATAGGGTTTATTTAACAGTTTTATCTGTTGGCATTAGCTAAAGAGTCTTCAAATATTAAAAATCGAGATTGCATTTTTTTTTCCTGAGTGCATCAAACTTATTTATTTTCTGGCTATGAAAAAGGATTTCTGTAATTTCAAAAGTTCCCAACTTTAGCTTGTCCTTCCTTCTCCCCCACCCCCCCATTCACCTTAAAGATACCCAAGTGGAAAACACATGAGGGACATAGTTACGGTGTCATCAACCAATGGCTGTCCAACTGGAATAAAGCTCCTCTTTTCTACTTCAATCCCTGCCTTTAGTTGAATGAGTCTCTTATTTTCCAGGAAAAAATTTTAATGGAATGAAAACACAGTCAAGACTAAGTTCTGCCTTGACCTAAGCAGTTAAATGAACTGTGGGGGAAGACAAAATATAAAAAGGCAAAAAGCTTTCAGAATGAAATAAAAAGCCATTACCCCTTCTTCTTCATCGCCTTCTCTAGGATTTTCTCATGCGTTGACTTCTCTTTGTCATACTGTGCCACAATTTTGTCAACTTGTGTGCAGTGCAACTTCTGCATCGTGCTGTGCTCCTGAATGAGAAAAATCTGCCGTCACAAGTTGGGCTCTTCCAGGGTGGCTGACAAACTTTGCCTATGTTTGGCTGGCACGATTCTCAACAGCTTTCCCAGAACCAAGGTTTGGAAATTGAGGAGTAACCAATTCTGAGAAGTGGAAGGACTTCCAATCTCCAGCCCAACACAAGAGTTTCTTGTACAGGGGTATCCCCAATAAGGGAGTGTCTAGCCTCAGCCTAAAGAACATGCCCACCTCAAAAGGCATCCCTGCACACTACTGGGCTGCAGCACCGATCATCCCAAAGTCCTCTCTTCTACACATACATGTTCTCCACAGAACTTCTACCCACTGGTCTTTGTTCTGTTGGAAACAACTAATTACTCCACAGCCCCTACCACACAGTGGTTCTCAACTAGGTAAGTTCAGCTACCATAGTTTCCCTCTTTCACATGCTAAGTATAACTATTCACATGTGACATGGTTTCTAAACGCCCAGCACGTTTTTGGAAAGTCTTAAATACTATCGCTAAACAGTGAGAATTGCCAGTGGGATTGTCACTGTCAGCTGACTTCAAATCCCCATCATGCCTTTAGAAGTCGTGGAGCAGGGTGGTGCTGGGTGGGGAGATTCTCAGGACAGGAAACCGACAATGGGGACAACAGAGTGGTCCAAGGTGACGCTATCTGGCTGTGGATTTGGGGTCAGGGAATCATGTGGAACAGTATCTTGCTTAATTTGTGGTTGGAAGGCCTCATAAATCTAGCCACATTCCCAATATGTGTGCACTTTGTGTTATAAACACATTTCAGCCAGGGCTTTTGCAATGTGGTAGATTGGGTTAAAGGCATGGGTTCTTTAGGCTTAAATCCTGGGGCAACTCATCTAGCCTCTCAATCTGTTCATCTTTGTAACTGGGAAAGCGATACCTAGTTCACAAGGTTGTTAGGACTAAAAGTAAATATAATAATCATATTTCAAATGCCTGCTACACCTTATTCAAAATATAGTAACATGTTCATATTATTCAATATCCATGATAACATACAGAGAGTGACTTGGGATAAGGGAGAGCGAGCAGAATGATTAAATCAATAAACCTTCCCTCCACACTGAATCAACTGCCTCAGGAATCAACACGTTAACATCTCCTTATTTGAATGGATTTAACTACTCTTGTATTGTGTGGACAACAACGAGCCTACTAAAATGTCCTAATAATAGTCTTCCTTCCAAGATTTAAAGGCATCACGCCTGCCCAGCCCAAGTGTTAATTTTCCTGGGCAAATAAATAAGGGACTCTATGCAAGTGCAGATTCAAACAGATTAGAATAATCTTTCCTGTGTAATCTTTCTGCTTTCCTGTTTCTTGCAAGTATCGGAGGGAGGGTGGAGAAGATTGTTCTTTAAATAGCCTAGTGCAGCACAAGAAAAGGAGAGGATTTGAGGCTTGGAAGTACACTGACAGACTATTTCTTAAGGAAACCTTATGGTGAATCTTATTAACCCAATTAGAGATGAGGAATGAGGCTGTTTGTGACGAAAGGCATTCACAATAGATTCCAGTAGGTAAGATATTCTCTATGAAGGCAGGGCAAGTCTTTGTTCAGAGGTACATGACGCAAAACTTGGTTCAGAGCAGGTGCTCATTAAATATTTGTTGTACAAATGAAAAAATAGCAAGGGAAAACAGCAGGAGCACTTGGATTCTGGTCTTAGCTCAGTCAATAATTAGCCAAGTGGGGCCTTATGAAACTTATATAAATCTTTCCAGCCCTCACCTTCTTTCTTAGAAAACTGAACAAGATCCATTTGCCCAACCTCATTCATGGGTTGTTTATGAGCTGCAAAGTTACTGAATGTATGCAGGAATAATATGGAAAATTAGGGGGTACCTAGGTGGCTCCATCAGTTAAGCATCTGCCTTCAGCTCAGGTCATGATCCCGGGGTCCTGGGATCGAGCCCTGCATCAGGCTCCCTGCTCAGCAGAGGAGTCTGCTTCTCCCTCTCCCTCTGCCCCTCTCCCTGCTTGTGCTCTCTCTCAAATGAATAAATCTTTAAAAAAAATATGGAAAATTAGAAGTACACTGAATCAAAATGATTACTGTTAATACAAATAACAAAGTTGGTCTTGAAAAAGTATCTCTGTGTTTCTCTACATGCTCAGAATGATTCCTGTGTGGTAGGAAGTGGTCACTGAAGTGTGTTAGGATAATTTGGTTTCCACACACCACTTCTCCATTCACGAAGGAACGGGCTCCTAATTATGTGATGGTGGTGAAGCCTCAGCTTCCTGGAGCATAAAACAGAGGAGCCAGGAAATGGTCTCTCCGTCCATTTTAACTCAGAAAAAGCCTATCATTGGTTCTATTCTTTGGTCCTTAATTAAATCATGAGACACTACTGAAGAGGCATACCTTTTTTTTTTCATTCATTTAGGTCAAGAGTACCAAAATTAGATGTGTTGACCGAAAAGGCGATCTTAGTTGGGATATTTTTGGGGAGAATACATATACAGTCTTTAGCAGAATTTATAGGTTTCTTACTGGAGTTAAGAGTAAATTCAGCTTCTTTTGGGACAGACTTCTGCTGCAATTCATTCTTGTGACTGATGTGGCGTGGGCGTGAATGATGTGGGCGTGAATGACTGCACCACAGATATTGCTGAAAAATTGGAGTAAGGCACGTTTGCTCAGCATGCAACTCTGAGGTCACCAGTAAGCTGCCTCTGTGGGTGGCTGCTGTCTCTCTTCCTAACAGAGTTATGGGTCTGGCACTGAGGTCTTACTATTAATTATAATTGATGAGTTTAACAGCAGTCTTGATGTTATCAGCTAAATTGTTTGCATAGCAAAGAACAAATTTTCCATCAGTAGCTTTACTGAAATGCCAAATATTGGTCAGTTTCTCAGGCATTTCACTGGACTCATCTGATGGTGATGCTGCAAACCGGTGGCCCCAGGGATGCATCCAGCCTACAAATGTAAGATTTCTCCCTCCTCTCCATGGTGTTTTGAGAGAAGACTGAACTAGTGACTAATATTTAAAGATCTGGAAGTTCATATAAGATTTCAGATTTTATGAATCCCCTTTCGAGAATGAAGCTGGCCCATGGACTCTCAAGGCAGCAGTGGTGGGAAGCTAAGTCTGATTTGCCTTTTGGATGGGAATGAATGCTCTTCTGCTCTCTCTAACCAACTTCTTTCATTTACTTATTTAGTCCCTGTAGGGATTTAAATTTTAACTGTTCTTCTAACATGTTATTGGGGATACTTACCCAACTTTGGGTTTTATTTGCTCTAGGGATTTGACCACATCAGACAATTGAAAAGTATGCCCATTTCTTACTGAAAGAAACTCCAGTTCTGGATTCCAATGAGTCATGCATTAGGGGAGATTACTGTTGCTTAGTTCTGCTTTTGCTCTCTCTCATCTAATGGACACTTGAAAGCCATTCCCCCTAGTTTCCATTTCAGGTTAGAGAGGTGGTTCTAGAAAGTGAGAGACACACAGGAGTCTGATTGCCAGCTGCCCTCACAGGGTCAAAAGCAATGGCCAATGACCACTGCCAACTGCCAAATTCTAGGTATGTTAACTCACAGCCCAGTCTCACTGGGGGCTGACATGGTCATTATCCCTGACTTTTCTGCTTGGTATCCTAAAAGCAGCTCACACACCTATTTCTGTGTACCTCTTGCAGAGGGCAGATCCTCGTACACAATTCCTCCTCATCCTGTAGCTAACCAAGGTTGAAAAGATGATTTCTTTGGCATAATACATCTATGTCTTAAGCCACTGGGATTTAGCTCTTGGATTCTCTGCTTCCCTGTAGGTCTAAGCAGTGGCATTACTTACCTAGGCTGATGTGTAAGAGCTGTGAGTGCCCTACAATCATAATATGGACTGAGTAGGAGTCTCTGCTCTCAGCTTCCAACTGCCAAGGTGGATGCTTGGATGCTGTGGTTGGGAGGATACAGCATGGGCCAGGTTTCCTTCTCAGTAGGTTACTTTATAACCGAAGGCCTTAGGGTGGCAAATCTTAGCCCCATCCTAGGGTTGTAAGGTGTTGTTTCACAGAAAGGCTGGGGGTATTTATTCTCATTATTGCTTGACAACAGGTCAAAATCTGTTTTTGTAAGGAGGCCTCATCCTCAGCTTGCAGGAAATTACGGGAACTTCCACTAAGGGGTCAAGGGACATAATAGAGTACCAAGTAATATTGCTAAAGAAACAGTTCTCAAAATGTAATGTGTGCAGGAGAGGTGCTTAAATTTATTTCCTAGACCTCTTCTTGGAGATTATCATTAAGTCTCAGATGAAAGAATATGCATTTTTTTTTTACAAAGCCTCCACCTCTTGGTCCAAGGATCCTATGTTGAAAAAACAGTCCCAAAGGAAGCCAAGATATTTGTGTTCTCATAGAATCACGACTGGTTTTAAAAACCTTTAACTAAGACCATCAAGATGTGAGAAAGAAAAATCAATGTGGGAAAACTCAGAGGTAATGCAGTCAAGTGGTTAGGAGCATGAATTTCACTACTGGGTGTTTACCCAAAGAAAACACTAATTCCAAAAGATATATGGATCTTTGTAGTTACAACAGCCAAGATGTGGAAGCACCGCAGGTGTCCCCTGATAGACATATGGATAGGAAGTTGCGGTGTGTGTATATGTACACACAATCACACGCATATATAAAATGGAATATTATGCAGCCATAAAAAAGGATGAGAGCATCCCATTTGCAACAACATGGATGGATGCAAAGGGTATTATGGTAAGTGAAGTAACTCAGAGAAAGACAAATACCAAATGATTCCACTCATGTGGGACCTAAGAAAACCAAAGCCAAATGAAGAAACAAAAAGCAGAATCAGATGTATAAATACAGACTGATGGTTCCAGAGGAGAAGGGAGTAGGCGGGTGGGCAAAATGAGAGAAGGGGACTGGGAGATACAGGCTTCCAGTTGTGGAATGAACAGGTCACAGGAATAAAAAGTACAGCATAGCTAGATTTCGTCTGGTCTCAGGAATTCAGCTGAATAGGGATCAAACCATTCTGAACACCTACGAACTCAACAGGAGATCGAAGAGGAGAGTAGCAACAACTCTCTGAACAGAGAAGTGACCACTGACTGGAAGGTAGGATGTGCAGAGAAGTGAATCCGAGGCGATATTCGGGAGGATAGACGGCGGGGGAGGGGCCTCCGCCGGCCGCTTCTGGCAAGTGATAGAGCCGCGGAGCACAAAATCGGAACTTTTAGAGTCGGCTCCGCTGAGGGACGTGGCTGCAGTGGCTAAGCGGGGAGTGGAACCCTTGCAGGACAGTGCAGTCTCCGGACCCTCGGGGTCACAGAAAGACCGGGGCTGCCTGAGTGCAGCAGAGCTCCCAGGTATCGGAGCGGGGAAGCCGGCTGCAGAGACGGAGCCGAGGCGCGGGCTCTCAGCTCGCGGTTGCCATAAACTGTGATCCGCGGCCCAGTCGGGGCACGGCTCCCCCAGCAGGGACCCAACAAGCGGCAGATCCGGGGAGACTCCCCTTCCTCCCCCGGGAGGAGCGGCGTGGGTGTGCACCGCAGGGATCTGCTGGGTTTGGAAACTCCACATGGGGTCGGGTGCCAGAGACAGAAACGCTCGGTCACAAGCCGGGTGAGCACGGTGTGCGGCCGGAGACCGGGGAGACAGGAGTGACTGGTTTTCTCTGGGGGCGCACTGAGGAGCGGAGCCCTGAGTTCTCAGCTCCTCCAGGTGGAGATTGGGAGGCCACCATTTTCACCCTGGTCCTCCAAAGCTGTACCGAGAGCTTGCAGGGAACAAAAGCTCCTCAGAGCAAACCCAAGCAGCTTGCTTAGCCCGGACTCACAAGGGCGGGGCAATTCCGCCTCCCGCAAAGAGATTTGGAAACCATGGCAACAGGCCCGTCCCCCAGAAGATCAGCACGAACTGCCAGCAAGCCAAGACCAAGTTTACCGATCAAGAAGAATGGGAGAACACCAGCGCTAGGGGAATGCTGCACATAGAATTCATGGCTTTTTTTTTTTTTACCAGGATTCATTAGTTCATCAAAGTTAATTTTCTTTAACTGTTTTTTTTTT
>NW_027397091.1:6485067-6645783 GCF_003265705.2 Callorhinus ursinus | reverse complement strand
GATTCATTAGTTCATCAAAGTTAATTTTCTTTAACTGTTTTTTTTTTAAATTTTTCTTTTTCCCTTTTTCAACCAACATCTTATCAATCCCTTTTTAAAAAAAATTTTATTTTTCATTTTGAGAGTCATATTTTATCCCTTCATAGTAGTTACCCTTATTTTTGGCATATATATATATATAAGTTGTTCTCTCTTTAAAATTTTGAGATACAGTTTCTTCTAACAGATCAAAATATACCCTAAATCACTAGTGTATGGCTTTGTTCTAGTCTCCTGCCTGATCACATTCTCTCCCCCCCTTTTTTTTAAATCATCTTTCTTTTTTCAAACTTATCAATTCCTTTTATAAAATCTTTTATAATTTTCATCTTTAGTCATCTTCCATCCCTTCATTGTTTCAAGCCTTATTTTGTACATATATGTCTTTCTTCCTTTAAAATTTTAGGAGGCACTTTCTTCTAACAGACCAAAATACACCCAAAATCTAGTGTGTGGCACTGATCTATGCACTAGCCTGATCATATTTGATCATATTCTGCATTTTCTGTATTGTTCTGTTTTTATCTTTTTTTTTTCTCTTTCTTTCTTGTCCCCTGGTTTCAGGTCTTTTCTGATTTGTATACAGTGTATTTGCTGGGGACGTGGTTAACCTGTTAGCATTTTGTTCTCTCATTCATCTCTTCTCCTCTGGACAAAATGACAAGACAAAAAAAATCACCTCAGCAAAAAGAACAAGAGGTAGTACTGTCAGCCAGGGACCTACTCAATACGGACATTAGTACGATGTCGGACCTAGAGTTCAGATCATGACTTTAAAGATACTAGCTGGGCTTGAAAAAAGCATGGAAGTTATTAGAGAAACCCTTTCTGGAGAAATAAAAGAACTAAAATCTAACCAAGTCAAAATCAAAAAGGCTATTCATGAGGTGCAATCAAAAATGGGGGCACTAACTGCTAGGATAAATGAGGCAGAAGAGAGAATCAGTGATATAAAAGACCAAATGATGGAAAATAAAGAGGCTGAGAAAAAGATAAACAACTACAGGATCATGAGGGCAGAATTCGAGAGAGAAGCGATACGATAAGACGAAACAACATTAGAATAATTGGGATCCCAGAAGAAGAAGAAAGAGAGAGAGGGGCAGAAGGTATATTGGAGCAAATAATAGCAGAGAATTTCCCTAATGTGAGGAAGGAAACAGGCATCAAAATCCAGGAGGCACAGAGAACCCCTCTCAAAATCAATAATAATAGGTCAACACCCCAACATCTAATAGTAAAACTTACGAGTCTCAGAGACAAAGAGAAAATCCTGAAAGCAGCTCGGGAGAAGAGATATGCAACCTACAATGGTAGAAATATTAGATTGGCAACAGACCTATCCACAGAGACCTGGCAGGCCAGAAAGGATTGGCAAGATATCTTCAGAGCACTAAACGAGAAAAATATGCAGCCAAGAATACTATATCCAGCTAGGCTGTCGTTGAAAATAGAAGGAGAGATAAAAAGCTTCCAGGACAAACAAAAACTAAAGGAATTTACAAACACGAAACCAGCCCTCCAAGAAATATTGAAAGGGGTCCTCTAAGCAAAGAGAGAGCCTAAAAGCAGCATAGACCAGAAAGGAACACAGACAATATACAGTAACAGTCACCTTACAGGCAATACAATGGCACTAAATTCATAACTTTCAATAGTTACCCTGAATGTAAATGGGCTCAATGCCCCCAATCAAAAGACACAGGCTATCAGACTGGATTAAAAAACAAGACCCATCAATATGCTGTCTGCAAGAGACCCATTTTAGACCCAAAGACACCCCAGATTGAAAGTGAGGGGGTGGAAAACCATTTACCATGCTAATGGACACCAAAAGAAAGCTGGGGTGGCAATCCTTGTATCAGCCAAATTAGATTTTAAAACAAAGACTGTAATAAGAGATGAAGAAGGACACTATATCCTACTTAAAGGGTCTATCCAACAAGAAGATCTAACAATTGTAAATATCTATGCCCCGAACATGGGAGCAGCCAATTATATAAGGCAATTAATAACAAAAGCAAAGAAACACATTGACAACAATACAATAAGAGTGGGGGACTTTAACACCCCCCCCCCGAAATGGACAGATCATCTAAGCAAAAGATCAACAAGGAAATAAAGACTTTAAATGACACACTGGACCAAATGGACTTCACAGACATATTCAGAACATTCCATCCCAAAGCAACGGAATACACATTCTTCTCTAGTGCCCATGGAACATTCTCCAGAATTGATCACATCCTAGGTCACAAATCAGGTCTCAATCGGTACCAAAAGATTGGGATCATTCCCTGCATATTTTCAGACCACAATGCTTTGAAACTAGAACTCAGTCGGAAAGAACTCAAATACATGGAGGCTAAAAAGCATCCTACTAAAGAATGAATGGGTCAACCAGGAAATTAAAGAAGAATTAAAAAAATTCATGGAAACCAATGAAAATGAAAACACAACTGTTCAAAATCTTTGGGATACAGCAAAGGCAGTCCTGAGAGGAAAGTATATAGCAATACAAGCCTTTCTCAAGAAACAAGAAAGGTCTCAAATATACAACCTAACCCTACACCTAAAGGAGCTGGAGAAAGAATAGCAGAGAAAGCCTAAACCCAGGAGGAGAAGAGAAATAATAAAGATCAGAGCAGAAATCAATGAACTAGAAATGAAAAGAACAGTAGAACAGATCAACAAAACTAGGAGCTGGTTCTTCGAAAGAATTAACAAGATTGATAAACCCCTGGCCAGACTTAACAAAAAGAAAAAAATGACCCAAGTCAACAAAATCATGAATGAAAGAGGAGAGATCACAACCAACACCAAAGAAAGACAAACAATTATAAGAACATATTATGAGCAACTCTATGCCAGCAAATTAGATAACCTGGAAGAAATGGGTGCATTCCTAGAGATGTATGAACTACCAAAATTGAACCAGGAAGAAAGAGAAAACCTGAACAGACCTATAACCACTAAGGAAATTGAAGCAGTCATCCAAAATCTCCCAACAAACAAAAGCCCAGGGCCAGATGGCTTCCCAGGGGAATTCTACCAGACATTTAAAGAAGAATTAATACCTATTCTCCTGAAACTGTTCCAAAATATAGAAATGGAAGGAAAACTTCCAAACTCATTTTATGAGGCCACCATTACCTTGATCCCCAAACCAGACACAGACCCCATCAAAAAGGAGAATTACAGACCAATATCCTTGATGAACATGGATGCAAGAATTCTCACCAAAATACTAGCCAATAGGATCCAACAGTACATTAAAAGGATTATTCACCATGAGCAAGTGGGATTTATCCCTGGGCTGCAAGGTTGGTTCAACATCTGCAAATCAATCAACGTGATACAATACATTAACAAAAGAAAGAACAAGAATCATAGGATCCTCTCAATAGATGCAGAAAAAGCATTTGACAAAGTACAGCATCCTTTCTTGATCAAAACTCTTCAGAGTATAGAGACAGAGGGTACATACCTCAATATCATAAAAGCCATCTATGAAAAACCTACAGCGAATATCATTCTCAATGGGGAAAAGCTGAGAGCTTTTCCCCTAAGGTCAGGAACACGGCAGAGATGTCCACTCTCACCACTGCTATTCAACATAGCATTAGAAGTCCTAGCCACAGCAATCAGACAACAAAAAGAAATCAAAGGCATCCAGATCGGCAAAGAGGAAGTCAAACTCTCACTCTTTGCAGATGATATGATACTGTATGTGGAAAACCCAAAAGACTCCATCCCAAACTGCTAGAACTCATACAGGAATTCAGTAAAGTACAGGACAGAAAATCAATGCACAGAAATCAGTGGCATTCCTATACACCAACAACAAGACAGAAGAAAGACAAATCAAGGAGTCGATCCCATTTATAATTGCACCCAAAACCATAAGATATCTAGGAATAAATTTAACCAAAGAGGCAAAGGATCTGTACTCAGAAAACTATAAAATACTCATGAAAGAAATTGAAGAAGACAAAAGAAATAGATCAATGGAACAGAATAGAGAGCCCAGAAATGGACCCTCAACTCTATGGTCAACTCATCTTTGACAAAGCAGGAAAGAATGTCCAATGGAAAAAAGACAGTCTCTTCAACAAATGGTGTTGGGAAAATTGGACAGCCACATGCAGAAGAACGAAACTGGACCATTTCCTTACACCACAGACAAAAAAGAGACTCCAAATGGTTGAAAGACCTAAACGTGAGACAGGAGTCCATCAACATCCTAAAGGAGAACACAGGTAGCAACCTCTTCCACCTCAGCCATAGCAACTTCTTCCCAGAAACATCGCCAAAGGCAAGGGAAGCAAGGGTAAAAATGAACTATTGGGATTTCATCAAGATAAAAAGCTTTTGCACAGCAAAAAAAACAGTCAACAAAACCAAAAGACAACCGACAGAATGGGAGAAAATATTTGCAAATGACCTATCAGATAAAGGGCTAGTATCCAAAATCTATAAAGAACTTACCAAACTCAACACCCAAAGAACAAATAATCCAATCAAGAAACGGGCAGAAGACATGAACAGACATTTTTCCAAAGAAGACATCCAAATGGCCAACAGACACATGAAAAAGTGCTCAACATCGCTCGGCATCAGGGAAATCCAAATCAAACCTCAAGGAGATACCACCTCACACCCGTCAGAATGGCTAAAATTAACAAGTCAGGAAACGACAGATGTTGGCAGGGATGTGGAGAAAGGCGAACCCTCCTACTCTGTTGGTGGGAATGCAAGCTGGTGCAGCCACTCTGGAAAACAGTATGGAGGTTCCTCAAACAGTTGAAAATAGAGCTACCATACAACCCAGCAATTGCACTACTGGGTATTTACCACAAAGATACAAATGTAGGGATCCGAAGGGGTACGTGCACCCCGATGTTTATAGCAGCAATGTCCACAAGAGCCAAACTGTGGAAAGAGCCAAGATGTCCATTGACAGATGAATGGATAAAGAAGATGTGGTATATAGACACAATGGAATATTATGCAGCCATCAAAAGGAATGAGATCTTGCCATTTGCAACAACGTGGATGGAACTGGAGGGTGTTATGCTGAGTGAAATAAGTCAATCAGAGAAAGACATGTATCATAGGACCTCACTGATATGAGGAATTCTTAATCTCAGGAAACAAACTGAGTGTTGCTGGAGTGGTGGGGGGTGGGAGGGAGGGGGTGGCTGGGTGATAGATATTGGGGAGGGTATGTGCTATGGTGAGCACTGTGAATTGTACAAGACTGATGAATCACGGATCTGTACTTCTGAAACAAATAATGCAATATATGTTAAAAAAAAAAAAAGATAGCAGGAGGGGAAGAATGAAGGAGAGTAAGTCGGAGGGGGAGACGAACCATGAGAGACAATGGACTCTGAAAAACAAATTGAGGGTTCTAGAGGGGAGGAGGGGTAGGGGGATGGGTTAGCCTGGTGATGGGTATTAAAGAGGGCACATTCTGCGTGGAGCACTGGGTGTTATGCACAAACAATGAATCACGGAACACTACATCAAAAATTAATGATGTAATGTATGGTGATTAACATAACAATAAAAAAATTAAAAAGAAAAAGTATAGCATAAGGGATATAGTCAATGGTATTGTAACAGCATCATATGGTGACAGATGCAACCACACTTGTGGTAAACACAGCACGGTGTACAAACTTGTCAAATCCCTACGTTGCACACCCGGAAGTAACTTAACATTGTATGTCAACTATACTAAAAACAAAAAAACAAAAAAACAAAAAAAACCTTGAGTTCTGGAGTTAGAATTTAATTCACATCCTGACTCTGCCATTTAAAAGCTAGGTCATTTAGTCAAGGTGTGTTCTTTTAAGTGTAAATTATCTCACCTGACAAATGGTTGGTAGATGGTTTGCAGAAATGGCCACAATTCTCTCTGTCTCTGTATCCACTCTCTCCATCCCCCCTACTTTGTGATGTGACTTTGAGGCTCCTCTTGTCAAGAAGTAGAGTCCTCAGCCCTTTAATCTGGATCAGCCTGATGGTTTGCTTTCGCCAGGAAAACGAGGCGGAAGTGATTAGGTACTGCTTCCCCTTGGTCTCTTGAAAGCCTACCAGATGAGTAACTAGCTCACCTGAAGATGAGAGGTCACATAAAGCAGCAAGAAGTGGCTCAGCAGAGGCCTTCCTAAATCAGCCAGCGCCCCCATCTGCCCACCACTGGCCAAACTGGCGACCTCCAAAATTGTGAATTAATAAATGGGCTGCTGTCTGAAGTCACTACATTTGCGGGTAGTTTGTTATTGAGAAAAATAGGACTCTTAACTGATACAAGTTAATATAATGGTAGGGCTCTTTTATATAATTGTTACAAGAATACCTGAGTGCTTAGTGAGTCTCAATATATATTAGCTAGTCTTACCATTTTAAAAGTATTTAAAAGAAAAAAATCAGTGTTAGGATAAACAAGTTCACATGGCGGTGAGGCACTAAGTGTCCTATGTTAAAAGACACACACATCCTTCCACTCTGCTCCACTGGTTTTCCCTTTTTCGTTTTGAAAGACAAGTGTGTTCGCAGAGTAGGCCTCAGTATGGATTTGGTAAATAAAATATTCAGGTAAATCCTTCATCTTAGAAGATAGTTCAGATGACACCATGGAAAATATTAGGGGGATATTACAGACTGAAAAATTACAGAAAGCATATAGACAGAAACTCTAATTATTTGAGATTATTTGGGAAACCCTTGGGGAGTTAAAATAGATGAAATGCATTTTTAATGAACAGTGATAATGTGGTGAGTTGTAAAAGGTGTGTGTTAGACATAAGCATATGAGGCCCGTTACCAGCATTAGTTAGTTACATGGCTCTAGGCAAGGGACTCACGGACTCACCTCTTTTCCATTTTATTCATTTCTAGAATGTGGACAGTGTTAGGCTTCAGGGATATTGTGAGGAGTTGAGAATGTACATAAAATGTGTAACACGAGGGTGCCTGGGTGGCTCAGTCAGTTAAGCATCTTTTTTTTTTTTTTAAGGTTTTTATTTATTTGACAGAGAGAGCACAAGCAGGGGGAGCGGCAGGCAGAGGGAGAGGGAGAGGGAGAAGCAGGCTTCCTGCTGAGCAGGGGGAGCCCGATGCGGGACTCGATCCCAGGACCCCAGAATCATGACCTGAGCCAAAGGCAGACGCTTAACCAACTGAGCCACCCAGGCGCCCTAGCATCTGACTCTTGATTTCGGCTCAGGTCATGATTTCAGGGTCATGGGATTGAGCCTACTTAAGATTCTCTTTCTCTCTACCTCTGCTATCCCCCCAAAATATGTAACACAAAACTGGCACTAAATAAATGTTAACCTTATTAATAGTCTTATGATAGAAACACTATAGAGCTACCCTATGAGCCAGAAATTGCACTACTAGGTATTTACCCAAAGAATGAAAACATAGTGATCCAAAGGCGCATCTGCACCCCAAAGTTTATAGCGGCAACATCCACAATAGCTGAATTATGGAAAGAGCTCAGATGTCCATTGAGAAATGAATGGATAAGACGATGTGGTCTATACATACAATGGATTATTACTCAGCAATCAAAAAAATGAAATCTTACATTTGCAATGATGTGGGTGGAACTAGAGGGTATTATGCTGAGCAAAAGAAGTCAATCAGAGAAAGACAATTATATGATTTCACTCATGTGGAATTTAAGAAACAGAGGATCACAGAGGAAGAGAGGGAAAAATAAGACAAAAACAGAGAGGGAGACAAATCCTGAGAGACTCTTAACTACAGGAAACAAACTGAGGGTTGCTGTATGGGAGGTCGGTGGGGGCAAGGAGTAACTGGGGGATGGGCATTAAGGAAGGCACTTGGACTAATGAGCACTGGGTGTTGTATGCAACTGATGAATCACTGAACTCTACCTCTGAAACTAATAATACACTAGATGCAAAGTAATTGAATAAAAAAAAACAACAGGAAAAAAACCCCACAAAAAAACACTATAGAATTCCAAATTCATAAATTATACTGCCAAAGCCATCTGAATAAAGTGGGTCCCTGTGCATTTAATGTGGAGGAAGGGATTCATTCGTAAGCTCATAATCACACAGTTGTAACGGGAACTTCTGCAGTGCATGAGGTTCTGAAAAAGCAGCTATGAAAGGCATTGCCCTACTCAGAAATACTCCTGAAAAGCTCTCTGAAAAGCAACAGGCAAGCACGGCACATTTTACTAGGGCAATTTTCTCGGTTGTTCGACCTAAGGAATCTTAAACACTTCCTCCAAAAATGGCACACTAAAGCTGTTCTGAGAGTCCACACAAATGCAGATAGTTGGATTTAGGGAGATTTAAAATCTCCTTTTAGGTATTGGTTCTACTGTCATGTGGGGCTCCAAGATGCTCGTTTGTTTTCTACAAAGAAAAGCAACATGGATTCTCTTAGCCATCCGGGATCTACTGGTTATTAAACAACACGCACGAAGAAATGGGATTGGCTGAATGAAGTGCAGTGGTGTCTGAGGTGCAGGGGAAGATCTACCAAGGCCAGCTCTAAATTATGTCACAGAAAAGTAATTTTCCACCTATTAAAGGACTGAATGTTTCTGTTCCCCCTCCAAATTCCTATGTTGAAGCCCTCATTCCCAGTGAGGTGGAATTTGGAGGTGGGGCTTTTGGGGGGTGACTAGGTCATGAGTAGGGTCCTCAGGGACGGGATCAGTCTTGTAGAAGAGGGGACATGAGAGAAATGATGGCTCTTTCCACCATGTGAGGACATAGCAAGGAGGCTCTTCGAAATCCAGGAAGGGGGCTCTCATGAGGCATGGAACCTGCTGCACCTTGACCTTCGGACATCCAGCCTCCAGACTCTAAGAAATAAATGTTTGTTGTGTAAGCCTCCTGGTCTATGCCAGTTGTTACAGTGGCCCAAGCTGATGAAGACACCATCTTTGTTTGCCACTTTTCTGATAAAGCAGATGGTCCTGTTTGTTGACCTGAGTCAGCTTGGAATCACAGGTTCAGACAAAGAAATCAACAGATAACTCTGCTCTGTAGTATGTAGGTCAAGTTCCGAAGAATCGAGGACCATTCCTTAGCAGCCGTACAGATAACAAGTGTATGGATACCATCCAAACTCGATGGGGATTTTCATAACATCCCATGGGCTACCCCTGCATTTGATGTAACAAGGCGAACTTGTCTACCTACCAAAGCATCTGATGTCCTTCACAGAATAATGCAGTAAGGGTATGGGTGCTAGACACAGGTGGTTTGGGTTCAAATTCTCGCTTTGCTGCTTTCCAGTGTGGAGACAATAGTTCAACCACTTAACCTCCCTAATCATCAATTTCTTCATTTCACATGCAAAATGGAGACTTTTAAATAGAGTTTGCTTTCTAGGGTGGAGAGTATTAAATGAGACAGATAAATGTGAAGTGCTGAGCATCTGGAGCATCTGGAAAATACTGAGCAGGTAAAAATTCTAGCCGCTATCATTGTTCTTTTTATTACTGGTCACAGTATATGTTTCCTGGTTGTGCCTCAAGGAAATACTTAATGAGGGTAAGGTCAAAAGTTGGAAGTTTCCATGGAGCCCACAGGCCTTGGAGATGCCTGCCTCAGTGACAGAGATCCAAGTTCAATGGAAGAAAGATCTGGGGTACCAAGTCCATCCCTATAATCAAAGTCAGGTAAGTTGCCTTTTCTCCCTCTTTTCTGTTGCCTTTCCATATTCTAGGTTGTTGCCAGCGACCAACAAAATTGAAAGCACTGCGTTAAGCAGCCCTGTCTCCAACAGTCCCACACTTCTAAAAATCTGTGGCAAGAGTCCCCTATGGGCAATAAAAAGGAATTCCATTAAATGGACTTATTCATGAAATTTAGGAGCAAAGAGTCTGTGTTGTTACCTCTAGATCCGCAAATCCACCAAGCTATCAGTTCAATAATACAGGGAATATTACTAGGCCAAGATTAGGCTGAGTTTCTCAAAGGAGCACAAATTGTTAAATCGGGGCTGTGAGCCCTGCACTTTAATATCTGGAGTGATTCAGAGATACATCACTCAAGTCTGGCTCTGCAGGGCATGCTTTAGTTTGAGGACTGAGTCAGAGTACAAAGAAGTGGAATGCAAGATTAGTTTAAAAGAACTCTGAAGTCCTTTAAGAAATTTTCTCTTGCTCCTGTTGCCCTAAACAGATGAACCCACACATTACCCTTCCAGCCCCAGGGAGTGTTGTGATCCATCTTGGGAAGAAAAGAGGTATTATGTTCTCCTCCTTTCCCTGTGAGGAGCGATGGGAAGCAGGATGATGCCTGAGTGTGGTGAAGTTTCCAACCCACACTAGGACTCCTGAGGCCAACCAGCTCTTATAATTTCTCATGATCACTGTCAAAAAAAAAAAAAAAAAAAACTCTCCTTATGGGCGAAAAGGAAAAACAACTCTATTTCAGAAGTAGGCCACTAAGCAGAGTTTACATAATGGGGAAAGTGAGAAGAGCCCTCTCTCCAGGAGTGGTGGGTGAGAAGTTCAGAGCTGGCTAGTACCTCCCTCCCTGCACTGTGTGTGGTAAAGGACTTGTAACCCAGGGGATGGAGGTGCCTCTATGAGCTGGTCTTCAAGAGTCTGGTTATGGCCTATTTATTTTTAGATAAAGTCCGATAATTAAACTATTTTTAAATGGGCGAGGCTTTGTTATCTTTTGAAAGAACTGTTAGAAATGCAGATTACAAATCAGTGACAGCCAAGCCCAAACGGGTTCTGTTTTTAAATGTCATTTTCCAATAAGTGAAAATGAAGGTACTACTGTCCAGTTGGCTGGTGTCAGTTTCTAAGCCACGTTTTTGCCTGTGAAGAATCCACTGGTTCATTACACAGAATAACAGCTTTTCATCAGAGAGCTAAAAGTAGAAAAACAAACAAGTAAACAAAATCACACACACATATCTATGTAAGTACACTCAGCACACCATACCTTTGCATGTTTCTTCTTTAAAGAATTTAGTTCCTTCTGTTGTTTCTTTAAATGCTTCAGGTAAGCCTGTGGAAGAAACAAAGAGGGTCCCAAATCAGTGTTTTGTAGCCACGATTAATACATCTGGTGAGAAATAAAAATATATTGGTGTCACCAATATGTGTCATTTAAGAGTGCTTGCAAAATGATTGAGCCATTTTACCTTCATCTGCTTTAAATCTTCTATCCTCACTTGAGGGATAAGTTCGATACCTTAAAAAATATTAAATCACTGTATTAAAAATTAGAATAGCGGATAATACAAAATTCACCATTTTGAAATCTCATCTAAAGACTTTGAAGCAGCTTTACGTGTAATGTTGTATCTATACGCATCTTAATTTCTTATTACAAAGCAATTAACTAGACACTTATTTGGCAAGCTTATTGTCTTAGGTCAGGTTCCTTACAAGCAGAACCTGAGGTGGAGTTATGTGTGCACATGACTTACTGAGGAAAGGCTCTCAGGAGAAATCTGTAGGGAGTGAGAGAAACAGAATAGGGCAGAGGAAGAAGGCAGGGTGCATTTCTAGCCGAAATCCACCCGGACCCTGCAGGGAGTTTTCTATCATAAATGGCCATCCAAAACTTGCTCCACCTAGAGTTAAGGAGACTGGGCTTTTGTAACCGCAGAATAGTCAGCCGATGGCTTCAGAGGTTGTACAAAACCTTCCAGGCATTTCCAGGCAAGGGAACTCCCACAGTCTGAGGGGCAATCCTCTGAGAACGTGGCAGTTGTGATTTGCAATCAGCCAAAGGGGGGTGCCAACCCCACAAAGGAGATCTGATCAGGCACCACAGTATCTGTTAACGTTACTTTTATCTTTGTATTTCAGGGCACAGCATACCAGTCAACCACCTCCCTCTTCATTGTCATCAAAGAACAAAACGTTTTTTTTTTCTCAGCTGCTTTCACCAAATGTAATTTTTAAGCAATAGGCTATGGAGCACAGCCATGCCTTCAACATACAGGAAATCCTGGAATCAAACCGTTGTATAACAGGATGCTGTCAGGAGGACCAGGAGTCACATACTCAATTATCCTGCTACTGGAGTGATGCTAGGCCAGGTGTCGTCATGGCAACCAGAGTTGTAGGAGAATCCCCAAACATTTTCTGTTTGACTGCAGATTTTCATCTTAGACAAACAGGATGAATGTGTGCTCTGTGCTATAACTGACTTCCATTAGACTCCCAAAAGTTAGGTGTTGAGATATTCAGGAAAGACAAGCCTAGAGTCCCAGGCTCTTGTTTTTCAGTTCTGTTCATTTTAAGAGGATGTGCACAGCCAGTGTGAGGGTGGGGAGGTGGTAAAGGGAGTCAGGGCTAAGAGAAATCAGCCTTGTGATCTATACCATTTATGATAGGGGTGTCCAGAGAACCTGGGGCTGTTCTCTCATCTCTCAAGTATGATGTCACAAGCCAACTCCCTGCTTTACGCAAGAATGAGGGGCACTGTGGGGCAGAGATGTGAATCTTCATCTATAAAATGAAAAGAGGACTATGGTGCATGCGAGATCCCCCAGAGAGCTAGTAGGTATTAAGACTTAATCTAGTCCAATGAGACTTCTCTTTTGGTCTTGGTTAAAGTACATCTTGATTAACAGGAACCTATGAACACATGAACTTGGTTTTACATTTTTTGAGACAGAAATAACTTATAAAAATTTTAGTTCCTATAAATGATGTAGCTAGGGAACACCTACGCTCTGCAGAACAGGAATTGGTATGTGCTCAGTTTCCTCTGTGGGCCTACAGAAGTGTGTCTAACAGAACTTTTGGCGACTGTGGTAATGTTCTATGTGGGAGCTGTCCAACGGAGAGCCACTAGCTATGCATGGCTCTGGGCAACTGAGCTGTGAATAGTACAACTCAAGAGTTCAAGAGTTAATTTTAACATTCAAATTTACATAGCCACATGTGGCTAGTGGCTACTCCACTGGCCAGTGCAGTTCTACAAGCTCCCCTGGTTAAGGGAAGGGTTAAGCACGGCACTTTGGGCTCCAAAGATTGTAGCTAATTGAAGTTTCACTACGTAAAAGTTTTTGTTCTTATCAACAACGCTCAAAAAGAACTTGTTTGCTCTCAAGCCATCATTCGGAGGAGTTTCATTTTCTTAATTCCTTATTCTTAAAATTAAAAAGAAAATTAAGCAGCATTGGTGCAGATACTGGTGTTGGGTTGCATGTCCGAGAGAAACCATTTAGAACTTTCTCACCTCCACAGATGTGGGCAGCAAATGCTGCTCAGCTCTACACATTCACCTTGCTTTCTCTACATCAGCCCACTCTACTGACTTCCAATGGCCAGCACCTGCATTTCCTTACCTGAGGACTCTCCCTCCAAAACGTGCTTTACCACCCTTCTGTCCATCTAGAATCACTGGGGAGAATTTATGCTTCCTCCGGGGGCTCTCAACAAAAGACTGACTATAGTTGAAGTATAAGTTCCTCTGCCTCAGATGTGTCCCCAACACCAGCACTCAGGGTGTTCCCAGGAGCACTGAGCTCCAGGTGCCTCACTGGAACTAGGAAACACTCTGATTACTGGCTCCTTTTCTTATGTCCCTTCCCCAAGCCCCTGCCTGTGGCCACTGTACCCCCCCTCCCAAATAAACTACTTGCATTTGAAACCTTGTCTCAGGGTCTGCTTTGGGATGACCCAAATTAAGACAGTTCTCTAGAAAGAAGTTTGCCTTCTCAAATGACACCTCTTCCCACAAAGGCCACTGGAGTAATTTCCTGACTCCCTTGACCCCTGACTCCCCTGTTCATAGACAGGAGTGGGAAGAACACCTACAAACTTCCTTCTTGCACTTCTCTGCTATTCTCCTAAAAGCTACCATGCAAAAGAATAGGCCCCTCACTTAGACCAGGTTCTGCTGAGCCTGGTTACCTCCACAAGTGTCCTTCTAAATTGTACATTCATCTGCTCCATGAACTTTAGCATCTGGCTCATGGTTTTCCCATGGAGGCATTCCCAAGCATCCAACAGGGTGATTCAGTATCCATGAGAAGAATCCATTTCATTCCTTCCTATTCAAGTCAGACCCATGTTTCAAGGCCCAGCTCAACTGGGAACTCATCCAGAAGTCTTCTCTGGGACACCTGCTGGAAGGGATGCCCTCTCCCCTCCTGTTTCTTAGGGCTCAGCCCTCATTGACCACTACCAGCTGGGCTGTTGTGTGGGAGTCTGTCCTACATTACCCTTCTAGCCACATGAGGTCCCTGAAGATGTAAAGTCATTTCTCATAGAACTTGGTACTGTCACTTAGAGTAGGTTTCCAATTTTACTGAATAAAAGGCCAAAAGGAAACAGTGTGTAGACCCTCTCTCTTAGGGTGTCTGTTAAGGAGACTGGACTGGAAGCGACAGCCTCTTGGCTCCCCGCAGTGCAACCTTATTTGGAACCAAGGGTGAGACCGTTCTAAACACAAACATGTTCCCTTCTTGAACTAGGATCACTTCTGTCTTCTGTAAGCTGGTCACACTGCCATTTTTCAGGCCACTTAACTCACTGTAATTACTAATGTCTTTATGTACCAGTGGGCGTGACACTTTAAACAAGAACTTTACACAAAAACTCTCCCATTTTCCACTGTCTATCTCTGAATGGCTAAAGCGACTAATGACCAGTGCTGGAATGGAATGCCCGAAGCCTGTATCATGAGCTTGCTCATGTCTCCAGGGAGGAACAGAAAAACAGCTGCAGGCAAACTACAATTTGGGCTACTTTTGTGCAGTCTCACTTACTAATTTGTTTCACAAACCTCCATGCACACTTAGTATCCTGCTAAATTACTATGCTGTCTTGGTTTGGAAAAGCCTGTCATTTCTTACCTTCAGCTGCAGCACTGTGTGTATGTAAGTTACAAACAACATGATTTGCTAACATCGAGGGCACTGCATTCACATATAAATGGGAAATATACCCACTGAGTAGAAAACCATTAGAAAAAAGAAATTCTTATCGAAGTAAGAAGAGTGAGTCTGGTAAATGATTCATGATTGAGGAGGATACTCAAAATGTTCAATTCCCAGTGTGTGATGGGCACCATCCAATTAGAATGAATGCCTGGCCAGTAAGCACGGAAGTCAATTTTAAATGAGCAAGCTGGTTGCGGCCCCACATACCAGCTGAATGTTAGCACATGGGATACATCATTCTTTGTTGTGACACCTCTCCTCTTAGGATACCTTGTTTCATTTACAGGAAACCATACAGAATCGGCCTTCAAATGACCATCTGACAATTTTATAAATAATCATGGATGCTAAATATCTACTCATGGCGGCAATCTGTCAAGCAGGGAATCTAGAAAATATGAACAATGATGACTCTGTTGGTTCATGAGCCCACTTCCTGTCCAGATGAGTGCCCGTGGGGGTATCCAGGAGAGTGTGGGGATGACTTAGTGAAGTTCACTGCGTGGAAGTTCTTTTCATTAGGGAGCTTGAATTTAAACATTTTCTAAAACTATGGATATTGTACCCAGGGCCCTAAGTTGCAGGGGATCTAGCAGATGAGACAAATATTGACTCCCTGTTAAACACTCCGGGAAATTAAGCAGTTTGTCCAATCTACAAGAAAACATGCTGCTCTTGAGTTTTACGGGGCAATGAAAATTGGCAAAATTAGCAATTCTAAATACCCTCAGAAAAGACTCTTTGAAAAGAATCTAAAATTGCCAGAACAGATAAGGAACCCAAACCCCTCCCCTTTACCTTTCTTGGTTTCCACACCAGACCCCAGGGCCGCCGTGGTGGTTGGTCTGAGCTCAGAGCTGCTCTGTGGGGTCACGTTTGCTTTGGCAGTGTTGGCTTTTCCTTTCTTGTCATTCTTAGAAGTATCACTGGGCACATCTGCTATGTCACTCTGGAGCAGAAATGTTTATATTACCCTAATGAATGCCATCTCGCATTCAACTGTCTGGCACTTTCTCTATTTTACTGAATCCAGTTTGAACCACTCAGCATCTCCCCTACAACTCTCTTAACGGATCACTGCCTGGCAGGAGAAAGATTACATGGTTTTCTCAGGCTTGAGGCAAAGGATGAAGCCGAGGAGAAATGATGCCACTCTTCCACAAACAGGGTATGGTAAAGAGAGCTTTAAAAACAAAGGAACAAACAAGGCAAGTGTGCACAGAAATGGAGGAGGGCTGGATGCAAGACTGGTAAGCAACAAAGACACATAAAATGTCAATTTCACTAATTCACTGACTTGGGTTAGCTGGTATTCTCGTGTATCATGAAAGCATCCTATATGTGAAACATTCCTAAAAGCATTATGGATTTCCATTTCATTTATTAAATGTGTTTTCCATTTTATTTATTAAATATGCTACACTTTTACAGATCCTTGAAACTATTTTGTTGAATTGATAAATTCAATTTCAAAAACGCTCAAGTTTGCTATATGAACTTATTACTCTGTCTTGCTCTTAAAATCACTGACCACCAAACTTCTCCAACTTGGCTGTCCTTAGTCAACCATTGCTACTTACAGTTTCAATGCCCATAGCTCTCATTTGGTCTGCTCTCTTTTCCGTAATGGAAAGAAATTTCTTTGGATCTGACAAAGCATCCACAATATCTGAAAAAAAAAAAAAAAAAAAAAAAAAACCCCAAAAAGTCAGGCGGCTGTTGATTCTCTGTTTTACCGTACACACCCAGGAAAATTCAGCTAGTGAATAATTCATAATCCTAGACCCCTGTTATGTCTTCTGTGAAGTTCCTTCTCCTAGGATATGAGACAAAGTTAGGAAAGCACAGCCAGTTACAGAAAACAAGAAATAAGTAAGGGCAAGGATCAAAGGCCAGATGACTTTCTCCTATTTTCTCTTTGTTTTTTGCCCAAATAAAGATGACAGGGTGGCAGGGTGAGCCAAGTGAATTGCCTTGGGTTCTTGACCATTTCCTAATGTGACATTGAGCAGGTTGATTCATGTCCCCAGCTGAGTTTCTTCATCTGAAAATTAGGGCTGATACCACCCACTCTGAAGGGATAGGATGAGTATTCAATGAGATGATAAATGTAAATAGTACTTGGAACACAGTAGACACCACCGGTATCTCAGTCTTATTTTTAGATAAGGCGGCCAATACATATTTAAAGCCAATTTTGGTTCCATGGTAGTTAAAATGAAGTATTTCTCCAGCATCCTCTCAGCTACACCTTGCACTTAAAAACGGTAAAATTTTCATGTTTTATATAATGTCATTTGAAAAGTTCCAAGTACTTTCCAGGAGAATCTCATGTAATTTTGCATTATTTACCAATTCTACAGAAGTAATATTTATTCTCATTACCTTAAAACAGTACATAATTTACAATTTTCAAAAACTCTATGTATATCAATTTTCTCCAGTAAAATCACCCTCCTGATTACAGTCTTTAGATAATTATTCTCAGTTGAATCTTTTTCCTATTATAGTAGAAAATAATACACGTACATGATAAACATTCAAACATATAAGATGTAAAAATCTCCTCTCCTGCCAGTCCGACCCCTCATATACACTGTTATCCATTTCTTGTATCCTTATTTAAAAACAAAACAATTCCAAACGGGTTCACGTTTTCTGCACCTATTTTTTATTTTAAACTTCACATATCTTGGAGATACTTCTTTATCAGTAATGTAGATCTACTATGTTACTTTTAAGGGCTGCTTAAATATTTCATTTTCAGAATGGCTATGATTTCTTTAACAGTGTTCCTTATTGATAGACTTTTAGATTACTTCCAGTTCTTTGCTATTATAAAGAGTATTGCAGTGAAGTTCCTGGAATGTTCAAATCTCAGAGCAGACATTTGCAGTGTCCACAGCATAGATGCCTAGAGGTTAGAATGATGTGTGAGGGTATTTGTCCTTTTGGTAGCAGCATTGCCAAGTTGACCTCCAAAGAAGTTGCATCAATTTATTTTCTCTTACCAGGGGTATATGAGAAGGTTTGAATCTAGTTATCACTTAGGTCCCCAAAGAACTCTTTGTCTCGTAGTGGGGAAAATAACCAAATAAGCTGTTAAATCTTGCTTAGGAAAAATGACAGATAATCATTTTTTGGAAGTTAAAGTTCTAAGAATATATTTACAACTAAGTCCAAATTATGAACATTTTCAGGCATACACAGAAGTAGAGAGAAAGGTAAAATAACTCCCCATATATTGCTGAAACCGTAACAAACAGTCCACTACATCTACTTTACTGCCATCCTTCCCCCTTTTTCCCCCTCTCTTCTCTCTGCTGACACATTTGGGGCAAATTCCAGACATTATAACATTTCATTCCTAATTACTTTTCTATGCATCTCTAAAACGCATTTTCTTTCAGAACCAACCGTAAACTGGCACTGTATCCAACAAAGTTGGCAGTAATTCCTTACCATGAATATAATAAATGGCCCATCTTATTATTTCCCCTATTTACAATTTGTTTGAATCAAGATATAAAGCCCATACTATGTCTCTGATAACTAAGTCTCTTAAACTTAATCTAGATTAGTTCCTGCTACTATTTATTTTTCGTAATGCACAGATTTGTTGAGGAGACAGATCAGGTATCCCATAAAATGTCCCACATTCTGAATATCAATGCTTCCTTGTTGTGTCATATAGGCTTGACTTTCCCTTTTGTATGAAGACTCCAGAGGAGTTACGTTAATTTCATATGGGTCCCATACAAGATAAAGCCTGATTACCCCACTTGTCCTGCTGCTAAACTCATTGATTGGCTCAGGACTTTTAATCCATCTGTGTCTGACTCCCAGATGCCACCTCCTTATACTTGTCCACAAACTCACACTGTGCCCACTGAACCCCCCCGCCCTCTGTGGAGGAGACCTACCTGGCGTTGGCCTCCCTGCACACTCCTACACTGCATACACTTTGCTTGACTTCCCACTGGCATATCTCAGTGGAGGATCCACATGGCTGGCTTGTTAGGAAACAAGTACTTGCTTATTTCTTCAGTGATATACAATCAGGTCGAGGGCCTGGAGTGTATATGGCATTTTTCAGTGGTTACTGGTAGTCCTTTCAGTCGGAATCACAGATAACACTTACATCACTTCCAGCTGATTACAAAACCAATAAAGCAAGACCTTAAAGTGTGAAATGACCCATAATCCTTCCGAACAAACCAAGCTATTTTCATTTTTGTATACTCTTGTCATTTTTTCCACATGAATACATATTTTATATGGTTTATTTAAAAAAATTATATAATCTCCTTGTTTCATTTATTATTAGGTTATACCTGTATAGTTTTAAAACTTACTTTTATTGAATGAATAATGTTCCATTGAGTTTATGTACCAAACTATTCTCTACTGCTAGATATTTAGATGGCCTTTCAGTTTTTTTTTTTTTAACGAAAGATGACTTTGCAAGAAATATGTTAATACAGAAAGAGGTCATTTCCTTTTACCAGAGAATTTGTAGTTCAGATCCATAAGATAGCAACTTATATACTTGATGAGCATTACTAACAAAATTTGTTCCTCATAAGCTTTAAATAGTTATTTAAGAATAATTAATGGAAGGAATGAGTACAAAGAAAATATAGCAGAATTAAGAGGGTATATTAAGTTGAATAATGCCCTTCAAAATTCACGACTACTGGGGACCTCCGGACATGAGCTTATTTACAAATAGGGTCTTTGCATATATAATTAAAGACTGAGATCACACTGGGTGTGATCTTTAGGGTAGGCTCTAAATCCAATAACTGGTGCCCTTATAAGATGAGGAGAGGACACACAGAGACAAAGAGAAAAAGGCTAAGAGATGACAGAGAGAATGGAATAATGTAGCTAAAAGCCAAGGAATGCTGAGGACTGCCAGGAACCACCCAGGAGCTAGGAAGAGGCAAGGAAGGATTTCTCCAAGAGCCGACAACTCTAGGATTTCAAACTTCTAGGCTCCAGAACTGTCAGAGAATGAATTTCTGTTGTCTCAAGTCTCCCAGTTTGTGGTAAATTTGATTACCAATTTTTCTCAATTCTGAGAAAAACTTTGTTTTTTATTTTAAAGGAGATAGAAGTTTGGTGACTACACCGCAAGGGAGCTGCAGACAGCAAAGGAGAGACGGTCTGCCATGAGGCGGTGGTAAGGGGTCACAGTTATAGGGCAGAGTGAAGAGGTATGGGAATATATGGAATTTCCCCGTTTTTGGTAACTGTGCCTGCTTGGGAGTAGCCCATTGGTTAGTTAGGGCCTATGGCTCTTTTGAGGTAGGTCGCTTAATGAGCCTGTTTGCATCAGCTCTGGGCCCTTTTGCCTTGCTCAAGGCTCTATTGCTCAAGCCTGTCGCCTAAAAGCCTAAAAGAGCCTCTATATTCCCTCCTGACATATTGACAACAACAAATCTTTGGCATTTGGGTGGAGGTCTCATCTCCAGTAGCTTCTTCCTGCTGAAGGAGCAGTGGAGAGATGTCCCTACCTACGGGTCAACATTGGTCGGTTGGGAATTTATATGTAGGAATTACAAATGGCAGAGGCAACTGAATCCAGGGTAGACAACATACACGAATTTCCCTGAGTAGAAAGGATCATCTGTCAGCTTGAAATCATGGCAGTGAAGGGATCTTCTATTCTTGGGTGTATCTTCCAAATAAAGTAGGCTTTCTCATTGTTAACGGGGAGCATCCATCAGTCCCTGGAGACCTCTCAAGGACCCATCATGGTTTGATCAAAGAATACATCGAATCCCAGAGTATTCTTCCTGTTTCTTGCAGCAATGTCTTGGCCCCAGCCTTGAGGGCTGATTCTGTGCAATTCTGACTGAGAACATAGGCGTTATATTTTATAACATATAGTCATGAAACAATATGCAAACGAGATCATATATTGTTTTGTATTACACGGACAAACTGGCTAAGATGTTCTTACCAGCCATTTGCTGTAGGATTATGTAGATAGAGCCTAAATTATACATCAAAATAAGATGCTGTAGATTTATCCATTAGTTGAATAAATATCATTAATTAAATCCATCTTCAATTACCAATATTAACAATTCTAGAAGCTATTGGAGAATTATGTTCCCAGGTCCTGAAATCTTGCCTTGTTACTTGAATTTAAATGAGATGCTTTTTTCATAGTTATATATGCCTTTAAATTTTTTCTAGTATATAACTCAATATAATAGCGTTTTTGATCAAATGGCAACAAAAATACACAAAGTATAAGTAAGGCTTATTCAAACTGAATCACATGAGACAAAAAGGAGATGACGAAGTGCCTGGAACAAGGCTTAGGTTAGCCGATTACCTGAGACAGGCACTTCATTCCTGGCATTTTTGAATAATATATCAGATACTTCTAGGACACAGGATTTTGCCATGTGGTGGCAGGTGCTCGTTCTGCAGCTAGAGTAATAGATCAATGCAGAGGGCAGCAACTGGGATAGCTCCACCAAAATTTTTCAGCAAAAGGGTTCAGGAAGATGGAGTCAAGTCCGCTCTTGGCCTCTTTTAGGTAATTTTTCTGTAGGAACTTGGTTTCTCCTTTGACCAGAGCCATAGACACCTGACTTTTAAAGAATGCTTTATACACATACACATACATTATGCATGCACATCTGATACAGTTATATAAATATGCTGCATATCAAAAAAGGAAACTGATTTTTAATAACATTTTAAAATAATGTGTAACGAGAATGAGAAGCTGTCCCTCCAATCTCTCATACCTCTATGTGCTTGTATACCTCTATTAGAAAATGTTATTTTTCTTTGCCTCAGCCCAGGGTGGGAGGGGGGAATAAATCTGGCATATTCTTGGCCAAAGATTTGCATATTTAAGTAACCCTGTTATCTTTCTTTGGTGCCAATATGACACTGCATGGGGATCCTCCCTTTTATTGGAGGAACAATGTGGCTAGGTATATCCCACGTAGGTCTACATTCCACAGGACAACCCCCTGTGGCAAGAGTGAAGTTCAGATGCTGGTCAACATTGACTCGTGTGCTAGGCGTGTCTATGGATAGGACACACTGACCTTCTAACAGGGTAGAGACCTGTGCACACAAGCCTCTGATTCTGCAGAACCCACAGGGCGAGCCGAAACCTCCTGGATGCCTGGAGGCCATGGCACAGGCTCTGGAACTTTCTTTTTAAAAAGGAACCAGTTTGCCTTTTTTCATTTGCTTCTTTCTTCTGGACTTAACAGAAGTTTTACTTATTTGTACTTAAAAAAAAAAATACCATCTATTTCTAGGTTTAGTCCCATTTCCAAAAGTCTGGTTGCTCCTGGTGAAGACTTTCCACGTATATTTGTTTTTTTCTCCTCCTTCCCTCTACCCATCCTTCCTCATTTCTATACAGAGTTGAAAGCATCAATTTAAGCATACCCCCAAACTGATAAGAAGATAGCAAATCCTCAGTACAGACTTCCAGATACTTGCTGGCTTTTCAAGGGATCTCTGTCTTTTGTTTGCTTATTTGTTTAACAGTTGCTTTTCAAGGCATTTAATTTGGGTGCCTTGGTGGTGAGCACCAACCGCGGCACCTAGATGGCTTGGCTCCATGTGCTCACTCTTGGCTCAGGTTCCCTCCTGTTCTACACTCTACTGTTTCTATCTTAGCAGGAGGTAAAGGCAGCAGAAAAATGTATGTTCCCCTAATGGCTGCAAAGTGACGCTAATAAAAATCAACAAATCCTGTAAGTATGATTTTAGATGAGGTCTTTTAGCTTCCACCAAATGAGTAAGCATTTCCCAAACTGCATTTCTAGAATGTGAAAAGATACATGAGGTGTGGTGGGGTCAAAGATCCTGTGGTCAAATAAGACTCGGAAATGCTTATGTCTTCCCCTCTACTCAGGCTCCACAGCAGATCCCAAGGAATGTAATCAGGAGCCTGTTTAAATTCACCTAGCCAGGCAACTCCTGAGGTTATGTCGCTATAATCCATCCTGCCCTCTTCTCTGGAGCTTTTCTTCTTGGTGTTCTTACCAACATTTTCTGTAGTTCAGAGAAAGCCATCACAATGTATACCACTGCAATGCAAATCAAATTTTTTAAACAAATATTTGATAGAACAAAGCATTTTAGCGTCCCCAAAGGAGAGGACAAAATGGAAGGACTTTAAATTGTATCAGGAAATCCTGAGATCAGAGCCCAGGAATGGCATCTTAATTAACAATGTTCCTCCTCTGGGACTATGTCATGTAAGGAACAGCCCACTCTCTTTGAAGAGGGTTTGGAAAGCAACCCTGTGAAGATGCTGGGCATAGAGAACAAGAAACACCCACCCGCAGCTCCCCTGATGTATCTTCAATCACTAGGCAGGCAGAAACAGGAGTTGGCAAATAAACAAAGGGCCGCTTCATCTTTGCTTGCATTAAGACAGCCTAGGTGCAGAAGAGAAAACAAAACATCCAGCTACAGAAGCAGGGAATGAGCACTGCTCAAGGAACGAGTACCCAGTGGCTCACGCAACCCAGCTCAGAGCAACATTGCCATATAATGCCGACGAGCCCTGGATTCGGGAAGCAGGGCATCGACTCTCTCATTTGTTCTCCTTACCACTCAGTGATAATAAAAGCTATACAAATGATCAAGTCCATCAAAGGCAACAGTGGGTGGGATAAGAGAAAGACTAACGCTCATTTAATTGCCATCTGCTTGGGAACTGCTTCCCATCACCAGCAGCAGTGGCTCGCAGTGATAAAGCCGCGGCAATGGGTAAGCGCTGATGTCCTCCGCATTTGCACCTACAGATAAGGCAGCACAGACAACCCCAGTACTCCAAGGCTCAGTGGATTTGATGAAGGAAAAGTCGCCTTAGCACCTAACCTAGCACTTTTCTTTCGTATAGGAGTGTGTGTGGGGGGGGGGGGGTCAACAAGAGGGCTGTTTTACTCGATGTTCAGTAGAAAAATAATACTGAAGAAATTAAAGTCTTTTTGATTCATTCTTAGTCATCCCTCTCCAAATGTCACCATTTGTTTTTTCACGTGGAAGTTGAGTTTCTGATAGGTAAGAGCATTTCTTCGGCCCGGAGATATTTTACCACCACATGGCTTAGGAACAGAACTATCTGTGGAGAGAGCTCAGAAGGGTGAGCAGCCATCTTTGTTCTGTGTTTTCATGTGTGTGTGTTGGGAGATTTTATTTTTACAGCAATGAAGAGAAGCAACTGCACTAAAATTCCGTCTCTGTCTCCTGAGAGGGCAAGGAAAGAAAACAGGGAACCGACAGGAGAGGAGCAGGGTCAGGGTGGAAAATACTGGATTTAGACCCAAATCATGTTGGGAGGGAACTGGGGCAGCCCGGAGTTCAAGGCTTCTAAAGATCACTGTATGCAAGAAGGTAAGCCTAATTAGGGGCAACTGAAAATCTACGAAATTGTCTCAATCAGGACAAATTCCTCATCCTCTGGTGACCTCACAGCACAGAACCCCAATAAATGAGGGACCCAAAGCTCCTGCCAATGCCCAAGCCCTCCCTAAGGAATTGTCTTAACTTAGAAAAGCCTTTTAGGAACATTTTTCTTGTTTCTATAAGATGATGCCACCCACCTGATGTTACTGAGATTTAAAATACATTTAGGGGTGCCTGGGTGGCTCAGTCGTTAAGCGTCTGCCTTTGGCTCAAGTCATAATCTCAGGGTCCTGGGATCGAGCCCCGTGTTGGGCTCCCTGCTCAGCCGGAAGCCTGCCTCTCTCTCTCCCACTCCCCCTGTTTGGGTTCCCTCCCTCACTGTGTCTCTCTCTGTCAAATAAATGAATAAAATCTTTAAAAATAAATAAATAAATAAATAAATAAAATACATTTAAAAATCATGTAGAACATTGCGTTGCTGATGCTTAAAGAAAATCATGGGAAAATTACTAATGCATCAGAATTCTGAAACTTTGTAGTAGGCACGAATTAAAAGCTTTTTCTTAACAATGATGAATTGCTTATGACAGTTTACTGCGGCAAAGTAAAGGGCAAAGTTGGGGAGAAGAAAATAGAACCAATGGATTTTTCTTGAGCTTGTTACAAATAAAAAAAAAATTAATGGAAGGATTTCTGTGGTCAGGTATTATTCCTAAGCTGTGGCGCTCCAACCAGTGTCCTCACGTACCTGCTAAGTGGCCTCAATGAAACAGCATCCTGGCAGGCCAAGAAAAATAGACAGTGTTTGAATCCCTAACCATTACCTTCATGGAAGTTTATCTAGACATTGCAATATATTTGAGACCATTTTGGAAGTTATACGAGAGAGAGAGGGGACTTGGGAGTACAACAAAATTTGATTTAAACAATTACTTAAAAAATGAGAAACAGCCCAATTAAGAGAAAAACCCACAAAAAACCCCATAAAGGGCACTAGAGAGTATTTTTCAGGAAAAGGAATATAAATGACCAAGAAGCACATGAAATATACTCAATCTGACTCATAATTGTAAATACACAAATTAAAATGATGAGATACCATTTTTATTACCATTACTGGAAAAAAAATAATTTTTTAGACTCTAGAACTGGCGACGGTGAATGAGAATAGGCAGGCTCATAGATAATGGGTGGGAGTACACATTGATCCAACCAAAGGGCTGCATAAAGAGATAGTGGTATATACATATAATGAAATAGTATATTAGTATATAACCTTTAAAAATAATTTAAGTCTTATTTGCATTGGCAGGAATGTTCTCCAACATATATTAGGTAAACAAAGCAAAGCATAGAACAGGGTGTATTATATTATCTTTTGGGGTTTAATTAAAAAGGAAATATATGTGTGATACATACACATATACACACAGACTGTACATTTATGCATATACATATTTAATACATATGCAGATAGGCTTTATGTTTTATAACCTTATGATGTTTTAAGACATTCACGTCTTTCTTTTATTTAAAAATGTTACCAATGGGGGCACCTGTTAAGCATCTGCCTTCAGCTCAGAGAATGATCCCAAGGTCCCCACATCAGGCTCCTTGTTCAGCAAGGAGTCTGCTTCTCCCTCTGTCTGCCACTCCCCCTTCTTATGCTCTCTCTTTCTCTTTCTCTGACAAATAAATATTTTAAAAAATGTTATCAAGAACTATCTAGGTAGCAGGATAATAGATTGCTTTAATTTTTTCTAAATTCTCTCTCTATATATACATATATATGTATAAACTCTCCTTTGTGCTATTTTCATATTACACTGTTATAGAAAAATAGGGCAAAATAAAATTTTTAAAAATTTACAGAGGTTACATATGCTTACTGAAATGATCCAGAAGTAATAAGTAGAGTCCTGCCATATGGGATAGTGTGTTCTCTGTGATGTTCCCAGAAGCTGTCCAATGCAGTGGGCCAGCTCCACTAAACCCTCACCCCCATTCTCAAATAAATAACTACTCTTAAACTTGGGTGTATAGCCGACCAGAATTTTTTCTATCTACTTTATGTATATGTATAAACAGATAGCTAAAGGTCTTTGTAAGTAATTATGGGATCATTTTGCAATTTACTTTTTCTTACTAATAAATCACACCTTTCTGTTCTGAACACTGAGATCCAAGTCATTATTTTTTTTTCAAAGATTTTATTTATTTATTTGAGAGAGAGAGAATGAGAGATAGAGAGCATGAGAAGGAAGAGGGTCAGAGGGAGAAACAGACTCCCTGCTGAGCAGGGAGCCCGATGCGGGACTCGATCCTGGGACTCCAGGATCATGACCTGAGCCGAAGGCAGTCACTTAACCAACTGGAGCAACCCAGGCGCCCCCAAGTCATTATTTTTAATAAATACATGGTCTCTTACAGAATGGCCTTCCATATTTTATTGGTCTCTACTGATGGAATTTAGGTTGTTTCTGATCTTTTCTATACAAATAATGCTTCATGAAATTACAGCATGGATTAAAAAAAAATTGTTTGCTTTTAGCTATCTGCTTAAAGAAATACATAATTGCTAGGTTAAGTATTTGGTGAATTATAAAAGTTGAGATTTCATTAGCTTGGTCAGGCATAAGAGGTCTTACTTCTATAATTAATCTAAACTTGTGAAGTGATTTTGGACAAACTGACCCACCTAAAAGCTAAGAAAATATAATTCACCAAATTACTTAGTGTCCTGAAAATGTGAATATTTCCCTTGGGGTGCCAAAATTATTCACCAAGAAGAGCATACTCCTCTTGCTAAGTAACACCAGCTTTTCAGGACACATCATCAAACATGGACCAGAACTTTTCAGTTTTAGCCCCATATGCCCTACGTTTCAGCTTCCTCAGAATATACAAATAAGTCCAGCACTCTTCTTATCAAGGCCTTGGCCTGGGCTGCTTCCCTTTTGGGAGAGAAAATCAGTTTACCTCTCTGCCCTGAGGGACTTCATCTTTCAAGGTCCCAACAGCCACTGAAGGACCCCTCAACCCCACTCTGATTAATCACTTCTTAGTTCAAAGCTCCCAACATCTTCTGGCTTACTACCCTGTGGGCACTGATATAATAAATTACACTTATTTATGTATATGCACATGTATATGTGTACAAGGTTGGAAAATTCTTGAGGATAAGTGTAGATGATTTTTACAACTTTGTTATCTCTTACCCATAGAGTAAGTACTAAATAGTAATGACTACATCTTCTCCTTTGAGAAATATATTTTAAATACACTAAGAAATTGTTTTTACTGATTAAATTAGTAAATGTTAACAAAAGTTATATCTTATAGACTGCTGATGGGTTATTTGGCAATCTGTATCTAAAACTTTAAATATACATACAACTCTTTCCACTTCAAAGAATTCATCTTCAGGAAGTGATCAAGAGTATTTCCAAAGCTTTACATATAAGGTTCCTAGGCACAATATTTTTTATAAGAAAAAAATGGCAATGACTTCCATGTTTATCAATAACTGAAGTATGGATAATATATAAAATGGATTGCAGCTATAAAAATATTTCATGACGTGGAAAAATATTGTCTATTAAGTGGGAAAAAAATTAACTCTCTGAAGTAATGAGTCCAAATGACTATGTACAGTAAGATCTATTTAATTAAAATAGAAGAAATGAAATTGAAAGTAAAGAGACCAACATAGCAACAGAGCTCTCTCCGGGTGGTGGATTTATGGATGACCCTTTTGTTCTTTGGGCTGGAAGAATCTCTTTCTGATACATATACTACCTATTTTGCCTTTTTTTAAATTAAAGATTTTACTTATTTTCTTGAGAGAGCAAGCACATGGGCACATGAGCAGGGGGAGGAGCAGAGGGGGAGGGAGAGGGAGGAGAAAGAATCTCGAGCAGACTCCATGCTGAGCGTGGAGCCCAACTTGGGGCTCCATCTCATGACCCTGAGATCATGACCTGAGCCTAAACCAAGATTTGGATGCTTAACCAACTCAGCCACGCAGGTGCCCCTATTTTGCCTTTTACAGAATAAAACCTACCAAACATATTTGTGGAATGAATAAATCCATATTATCTTTCTTTGGCCATATAAAAATCTGAGAGCTATATCAACAATTTACTTTTTTATCCCCCCCCCCCGAAAATGCTGGCATGCAAGGCTGCAGAGTTTCATTTTGAACTTTTTCCTATGGAATCAACATAGACTATCAATGTTCTAGGGAACAGGGACTCTGTAGATTTCCTACTCTGCAGGCTCAGCACATACATGTTCAGAGCTGAATGTGGGAGCTTAGTTAGGCAGATGAAATAAGAACAACACACTGTGTAAGTCAAGAAGCTGTAAAGAAAATCAGAAAGTGAGAAAAAGACAGTTCTCATATTCTTATGTTGTTCTCCTCAGGTAAGTCCCTTAAGTAAATGCTCATGGTGCCTGCCCTCGGTTTCTTCACACGTAAAAGAAATGACTGAAAATTCTGAATATACAGTCTTGGAATGTCAAGTGGAGGTTAAAACATAAACTGTGGAATCCCACCCATGGTAACACAGTACAGAAATTTTAAAGGCTTCTGATAAAAAGTAAGTGACTACGGTGACATGTTAGGGAAAAAAAATATGTGAGACTATTTCTAAAGAGACTAATCTGAATCAGTACATGCACAAATACTGACACTGGGAATGCACTGCACTATAAACACAGGTATTTCTTCAGCACAGACCTACATGCACGCACAGTCCTTCTCCACAACTTTCAGACTCTAAGGAGAGTGCTTGAGACAAAGTAGGAACTGGACAAATTATTTCTTTCCTTTTTCTATTCCAACTGCCCACTACCCTAGAATGAATTAGAGAGTTCCATACTGAAAAGTAACCCATGCAGAGAGAAAACCTGTAAGTCTTCCACCTATTTGTTTATACAACCACACACTGCCTACTTTCTAAGCTCAAGTATGTGGAACATGGTGGAATTCATCTGCTTATGCTCCTAAAGACATACTGTAGGTTTTTCCTCTCTCTATTCCTATCCACTTAACCAGCCCCACTGCATCCCACCAGCCTCTTTTTTTGTGCTTTTCTATCAGCTACAGTATGTTCTGGCTTCTAATATAGGCTTTCTTTTTAAATGAAAAGCAGAAGAGGAGGAGGAGGAAGGAGTCTTTATTCTGGATTTGGTAACTGAAAAAACCCTCATGGTTCACATCTCTTCTTGAATCTGCAATCGGGTTGTTAAAGCTGAGGATCAGAGAACATCTGCCCTCCAGAGATGCAAGCATTATTAAAAACAAAACAAAACAACAAACACAAAATAACCCCAAATTCCCCAAACAAAACTGTGATGTGTCCCAGCATACTACAGAAATTATGTCTGTATCAATAGTACACATACTTGCATGCACACATTTCTGAGCCTTGCTATGTCATATACTGTAACCATGAGTACTTCACAAGAATGCTATGAGGGAGGTAGTAGGAGCATCTTCACTTTTTAGGCCTTGGAATAAAAGTTTGAGAGGTTGTCACTGTCCCACGGTCACCCAGGCAGGAGTAGAGAGTTAGAATTTGCATCCTTGGTTATTTTGACATAATCACTCTGTTTCCTTAGGGTTCAACAGACTGAGAATACAGAAGATCTTAATCTTCTTTTAATCTTCTTGGCTTAACTGATGGTTATAAAAAGTTAATATGTTTGGGTATAAGCAAAATCCTATGACTTGGTCCAGGTTTTGATTTCTCCCATTGATTACCTTAGTAAAACCAAAGGTAGTCTTCTGTGGATGGATGACCAGGACTTCTTTGTGAAATTGAACTCGCTAGTGGATTTGGAAGAAAATCCAGCCGTGTTGATATCCGAGTTCAATATAAAATTTTTAGGGATACCAAAAGATATCTATGGGTTCCATTTTACTTACGTCTTTTCTCCCTTTGGATGACGGTGTAAGGAAATCCTTCACAAACATATTTGTAAACACTGATAAACTATATAAAATTACAGTATTTTAAAATAAGAAAGAACCTTAAAGATAATCCAGGCTTGCCCTTTCATTTCTTCCTAGGAAATCTGAAGTTACTATCTATCCTTGATTTCTTCGAGGCTACAAGGCTTGGCCGCTTTTTTTTTCAACCACTGATGAAATATTTTATAATCCTATAATTTAGGACTTTTGTACTCAGATGTCTAACTTACCTCCAAATCCATCAGGCACATATGTTTTAAGAACAATATTGCAGAAAATCGTTGGCAGTGATAATGGTTTATTTCCCTCATTTCGAAGGGAAATGTGTCGATAGCCTGCCTGGAGGCCATCCAGCGGAAGAATCCTCTGGCCTATCAGCCTGTTGTTGTCATCATACACTGCTATTCTCAAGACTGCCAGGTCAGGGAGGATTACCTGCAAACAAAGAATGGTACCTTTCATGGGTATTTTGGAAAGCAGCTCCCAAGAGCCCTGATTCTGGGAATCTGAACCATATCCACACCGTTCTTCAATGTGCCTTTATGGTGAAAGAGGCCCATGATCGATTTGCATTCCTAAAGTACACTGTCCAAGCCATTGAGAAAGCAATCGAACAGGCTCACTGGAAATCATCTCCTTGAAAATTTTAGATGAAAGGGATGTGAAAGATTACTGGTCCAACCCTTGTCATCTTTGCCCATCCCCATGCATATAATGGACAAACAAAAGGAGACCCCGAGAGATCAAGTGACTTTCCTTAGTCTCTGAGATTGGGACAGCTGAGCCTGGAATCGGGGCTCTTGCCTTTGATGCCTGTGGACTGCCTCATACCTGGGCTGCTTCCGATATCTAGCTCGGCCTGTTTTTAAGAATATGGAAAGTATCTTTGGAGAAATGCTCTGTGTATAAAGGAAAATGTATATAGAAATTTGGATTCTCCCTTTTCCTTGCACTCCTCAGTTTTTAATCTATTTTTGGGATATTAAATACAGTGAGATGGGGCAGCTAGAAACATTAACTTATACCCAAGACATCTACCCTTGCCATCTTCAAAAGGAATAAATTGACATAAAATCTGAGCTCAGACAGAATCTTAATTCAGATATAAAATAGCAACAGGACACAAGAAAATCCAATGTTTCAAATCAGAAATGACTTTTCATTGGCTAAGAACAACCAAGACATCTTGGCTAATTTGAGTACTGTATCTAAGGCTAGACAATGGATCGGTTGCCTAGCTATGTCTAGAGATTATAATTTAATCCAATTTTGTGATGATGAAGAAGAGAAGTTAAAATTCATCCAATTTCATTTACTCTATTGTTTCTCATGTGGTAAAAGGGGGCTTGCCTTGTGAATTAGTGCAAAGAACAAAAATATTAAAAACAAGAGAGAATAAAAAGTGAAAGTAACTTGGTACCAATGAAAAGCAATTTAACTTCCGAAGAACAGTGAAGGATGCAGAACTGGCATCTTATTTCTGGGGCCAGTAATACTGTATGTAAAAACCAACTTTGATGTCTCCTTACTCATCAAAAACAAAGAACATTTGAAGTCAACTTTCTGAATTTTTAGAAATGTGTCTAGGGATTATTCATTCTGCCAAAGAACACTGGCCATACTGACAACAGATCCAGCTATAACAAACTATAAAAAACCTGGGGGAAGAAAAAAGCCCATGACAGCTATGTATGCAATTTACACCACACTCTGTAGGAGAAAAAGTCACAGTGGGGGTTGCATGGAAATAATGGTGTTCACATAACAGGGAGAGCCTGAATCTCACAATGGCTCGTTTCATTGAACTACTGATCTTCTGTAATCTGGTTTCTGTAAATCAGTTAGCCTATTCTGAAACTGCTAATCCCCACTTCTGTTAAACTAAGAAGCCAATGATCTGTGTTGCAGGACATACACATGGAGCAGAAACACTGGAAACCCGGTGCCTAAAGAAACAGCAAGAAGCTATTCTGGTTCGGATAACAGAGCAAGTGAGAGAGAAAAACAGCTCTTCTTGGACACAGCACTACCAATGCATGGATTTTTCAATACATCTTACACTGACAAAAGAGAAAGGGAAAAAATGATTACAAGATTAAACACTGAATCATTACAGCATATGACTCTGATTGGTCTGGAGATCAAGATACAATAGTAGGAACCCCCCCCAAAACCCAAAATAGCACATGAAGCACAGACTGTGGGGGTGGCAACAGGTACCACAATCCCAATTGACCTATTTAAGGACATATATTGGCCTTAGTTTTGGGTGCACGATCCTACCTGTCCTCTTGGCTAGGGGAGCATTGCAAGTTACCAGCTGCTGCCAAGGCAGAAAAGAACTCTCCAGTGTATGATGATGTCCACCAGTGAGGACACATTCTAAGGAGACTGCCCACCTGGAACTTGAGCATTGCCACACAGAAGGTGGGCTCCTTGGAAGAGGAAAGAAGAGCCAAAAGGATCAGAACAGACAGAAGTAACAATCATGATATCTATAGAACTTCCCACTGGAAGAAGAGAAAAAGAAGGTATTTGGGGTTGCATAACTGCCCCTATATCATGTAGTATCTATGTAATCTAAGCACTAAAATGTAGCCCCTAAGTTAGCACACACTGAAAGTGCCCTACCTTCCGAAACACAAATGATTCCTCATTGTAAACTGGATTGAGTCCATTGTTCATCACCATGCGAGTTCGGAATTCCTTACGTATGGTGTCGGTGGGCAACCCATACATATCCACTTCTACGTATGTACCGATTTTCTTATCTGATAAAAACTGACCTGATATGACCTGCAGCAACACAGAAACAGGGTGAGAGAGAAGTCAAGTTTGTATAATTATCAAGAGCAATGAATAATCCAGAAGTAAGAAATCTTCTGTTCATCTTTAGAAATTTTAATTACCTATAGAAATAACGTATTCATTCCTTACTAAAGTAAAACATTATTGAGCAACTACCCTACGCAGAAAAAAAAAAAAACCCAAACTGCTCAAGACACAGGTTCTGATGTTGAGAAATGTCTATAAAAAGAAAGAAAAAAAAAAGATGAATCCTATTATACAAAGAAATAATGTCCACAGCAGCTTAATTCCACCTAAGTGCCCACATCTATGAAACAAAGTGATGGGTTCAAATATGTCCTAAGATCCCATCAGAGCTCTGAAATTCTGCCCTCTCATACTTTACTGAATTCTTTTATAAGTCTTGGAAAGAGACTCACTGAAGAAAAAAGTAATGCTAAAAATTGCCTGTTGCCTGTTATCCTTTACCAACATTGACGATGGTCAGTGGTATATATTTGTAAAGACCATTAAATTCCATCTATTATAAAGCCATGGACAGACTATTTTTCACGTACTTTCCAAAGGACGATAGCCATTTAGCAGGGATTTTTTTCTGTATTATTGAATAGATCATAATTTTGAAAGTTTTATGAGATAAAATTTGACATACAATAAACTGTATGTTCTAGAGTGTACATAAGGTCAGTTTTGACATATGTGCACATCTGTGAAACTGTCATAGTTTTCACTTTTCCAGAATGTCATGTAGTTGGAACCATACAATATATAGTCTTTTCATTTGCTTTTTTCACTTATAATATGCACGTAAGTTTCCTCTATGTGTTTTCATGACTTGCTAGCTCATTTCTTGTCAGCACTGAATAATATCCCATTTTCTGGATGTGCCATAGTCACCTAATGAAGGACATCTTGGTTGTCCAATTTTTGGCAATTACAAATAAAGCTGCTACGAACATCTCTGTGTAGGTTTTTGTGTGGATGTAAGTCTTCTATTCATATGGGTAAATACCAAGGAGCACGATTGCTGAATTACAGGATAAGAGCATGCTTCCGAAGTGGCTGCACCATTTTGCATTCCCACCAGCAATGAATGAGAGTTCCTATTGCTCCAAGTACTTTCTTGATCTGGTGTCTTTTGCTAAAAGTAGCTAATAAAACTATTAGCTATTTATTAGTGGCTAAAACTATGTACTACTAGTGAATAAAATGTATCTCTTAAGAAAAAAAAGGGGGAATCACAAAGTTGAGAGTAACACATGGATCTTGTAACCTGACATTAAATATTTTAATGTGATTTCTTAAGGCTTCGCCAGGACCATCTGCACACACATTTTTACAATTCTGTGACAAGCAGGGGCCTTACCTGCACTGAGCAAGTGGCTGCAATAACCCCATCGACAGGAGTTTCAGAGAAGGGATCGAATGTTCGATCGGGCCGTCTCATGAAATCTGGTTTGAGGAGGTATCTGGTGGGACAAAAGCATAGAAAGAGTTTATCAGCTGTGTTTATAATGACTAAAACACTCATGCTTCAGGACACTAAGTACTTCCTTTCCCCCATCTCTAATTTAGGAGCTAGGCTTTTAGGAAGAGCATCCTAAGGATTGAAGAAACTATTCCTTTCCTATGGATAATCTTGAAGAGAAGCAGGAAAGAAGGAATGTTTTTAGGATTCCAGGCTCAGTGACATCTAGAGCTGCCTGATACTATTACATTCTCTTGAACTTTTTTATGCCATGGACCTCTTTAGATACTTACTCTGATACGCACAAAATAAAATACAAAGAATAACAATGAAAAACCAATTACATGAGCTCTAGTTGTTAAAATATGGAGAGCACATGATATTCTACTTTATTGTGTTTTAATTACTGCATTGAATTATGAGATATGATGCCAAGTTGATAACTATAATTTCAAAGTACTGATATGCATAAAAATATTTTGTGAGATGATATGAAAATATCTGTGATTTACATTGGTGTCAGAGTCACAAGTACTGTTACTATTACTGTGGATTGTTGTCTATTTTCACAGTCAAAAGAACCATGAAATATCAGTTAGAGGGAGGTGAACTTAAAGATGTAATTATTTCTCTATTTCTAGCCAGTGTAATTAGGCAAGAAAATGAAATAAGAGGTATTTAGATGGAAAGAAAGAAGTAAAACGTCTCTTCAGAGATGACATGATCTTGTATATAGAATCTACTTAAGGAATCTACCTAAGGAGTCTACTAAAAAATGATCAGAGGGGAGCCTGGGTGGCTCAGTCAGCTGAGTGTCTGACTCTTGGTTTTGGCTTAGGTCATGACCTCACGGGTCATGAGACTGAACTCACACTGGGCTCTACGCTCACTGGGGAGTCTGCTTGAAGACTCTCTGCCCCTCCCCCCACTCACACTCTCTTTCTAAATCCTTCTAAAATCTAAAGAATAAATCTTTAAAAAAACTGATCAGAACTAATAAATGAATTCAGCAAGGCTGCAGGATACAAAACCAATATACAAAAATCAATTGTATTTCTAAATACCAGCAATGAACAATCCAAAAATGAAGTTAAGATTCCATTAACCATAGCACCAAAAAGAATAAAATACTTAGGAATACATTTAACAAAATAAGTGCATGTACTTTGAAAGCTACAAGACTGTTGAAAAATATTAAAGAATATCTAAGTACATGGAAAGACATCTTCTGTTCATGGATCAGAAGACTTAATATGGTTAAGAGGGCACTATTCACCAAACTGATATACAGATTCAATCCCTATCCAGAGCCCAACTGGCTTCTTTAGAAATGGACAGGTGGATCCTAAAACTCAAGGACCAAGAATAGCCAAAACACCCTTGAACAAGAAAACAAAGTTTAAGGTCTCATAATTCTCAATTTCAAAACTTGCTACAAAGCAACTGGGAGTCCAGAAATAAATTCATGTATCTATGCTCAGTCGGTTTTTGACAAGGATGCCAAGATTATTCAAAGAGGGAAAGAATATTCTTTTAAACAAATGTTGCTAGGACAACTGCAATGGCCACATGCAAAAGAAGAAAATTGGTCCCTTCCTTCACTTGATATACAAACATTAACTCAAGATGGACCAAAGACTCAAATGTAAGAGCCAAAATGATTGAATTCTTAGAAGAAAAAGTAAGGATAAATCTTCATGACTTGGTAATGGGTCTCAGACATAACATCAAAAGCATAAGCAACAAGAGAAAAAAAAAAGATACTGGCCTTATCATAAACACTTTTGCACTTCAATGCACACTATCAAGACAGTGAAAACACAAGCCACAGAATGGGAGAAAATATTTGCAAATCAAATACTATGTGCTCAGAGGTTTGTGTCTAGAATATGTCAAAAACAAACAACCCAGGGGCGGAGCAAGATGGCGGAGGAGTAGGAGACCTGGATTTCGTCTGGTCTCAGGAATTCAGCTGAATAGGGATCAAACCATTCTGAACACCTACAAACTCAACAGGAGACCGAAGAAGAGAGTAGCAACAACTAACTCTCTGAACAGAGAAGCGACCACTTACTGGAAGGTAGGACATGCGGAGAAGTGAATCCAAGGCAATATTCAGGAGGATAGACGGCGGGGGAGGGGGCCTCCGTCGGCCGCTTCTGGCAAGTGCTAGAGCCGCGGAGCACAAAATTGGAACTTTTAGAAGCCGGCTCCGATGAGGGACGTCGCTCCAGTAGCTAAGCGGGGGGTGGAACCCTCACGGGACACTGTGGTCTCAGGACCCTCGGGGTCACAGAAAGACCGGGGGTGCCTGCGTGCAGCAGAGCTCCCAGGTATCGGAGCGGGGAAGCCGGCTGCAGAGACGGAGCCAAGGCGCGGGCTCTCAGCTCGGGGTTGCCATAAACTGTGATCCGCGGCCCAGTCGGGCCACTGCTCCTCCAGAAGGGACCCAACAAGAGGCAGATCCGGGGACACTCCCCTTCCTCCCCCGGGAGGAGCGGCGCAGGAGCACACCGCAGGGATCTGCTGGGTTTGGAGACTCCACACGGGGTCGGGCGCCAGACATAGAAATGCTCGGTCACAGGCCGGGTGAGCACGGAGTGCGGCCGGAGACTGGAGAGACGGGAGTGACTGCTTTTCTCTGGGGGCGCACTGAGGAGCGGGGCCCCGAGTTGTCAGCTCCTCCGGGCAGAGATTGGGAGGCCACCATTTTCACCCTGGTCCTCCAAAGCTGTACCGAGAGCTTGCAGGGAACAAAAGCTCCTGAGAGCAAACCCGAGCAGATTGCTTAGCCTGGACCGACAAGGGCGGGGCAATTCCGCCTCCAGCAAAGACATGTGGGGACCACGGCAACAGGCCCCTCCCCTGGAAGATCAGCACTAACACCCAGCAAGCCAAGACCAAGTTTACTGATCAGGGAGAACGGGAGAACTCCAGGGCTAGGGGAATACTCCACATAGAATTCATGGCTTTTTTACCATGATTCATTAGTTTTTCAAAGTTAATTTTTTTACTGTTTTTTTTTTTTGAATTTTTCTTTTTCCCTTTTTCAACCAACATCTTATCATCCCTTTTTTAAAAAAAAAAAACATTTGTTATTTTTCATTTTGAGAGTCATATTTTATCCCTTCATAGTAGTTACCTTTATTTTTGGCATATATATATATAAGTTGTTCTCTCTTTAAAATTTTGAGATACAGTTTCTTCTAACAAATCAAAATATACCCTAAATCACTAGTGTATGGCTTTTTTCTAATCTCCTGCGTGATAACATTCTCTCCCTTTTTCTTCCTTTTTTTTAAATCTTCTTTTTTTCAAACAACTTCTTATCTTATCAATTCCTTTTTTTTTTTTTAAAGATTTTATTTATTTATTTGACAGAGAGATAGAGAGCACAAGTAGGCAGAGTGGCAGGCAGAGGGAGAGGGAGAAGCAGGCTCTCTGCTGAGCAGGGAGCCGGACATGGGGCTCGATCCCAGGACCCTGGGATCATGACCTGAGCCGAAGGCAGCCACTTAACCGACTGAGCCACCCAGGCACCCCTCTTATCAATTCCTTTTATAAAACCTTTTATAATTTTCATCTTTACAGTCATCTTCCATCCCTTCACTGTATCAACCCTTATTTTGTACATATATGTCTTTCTTCCTTTAAAATTTTAGGAGGCACTTTCTTCTAAGAGACCAAAATACGCCCAAAATCTAGTGTGTGGCACTGATCTATGCACTAGCCTGATCATATTTGATCATATTCTGTTTTTTTCTGTTTTGTTTTGTTCTGTTTTTGTTTTTATCTTTTTGTTGTTTTTTTTCTCTTTCTTTTTTCTTTCTTTACCTTTCTTTTCCCCTTGTTTCATGTATTTTCTGATTTGTATAGAGTATATTTGCTGGGGATGTTGTTAACCTGTTAGCATTTTGTTCTCTCATTCATCTCTTCTCCTCTGGACAAAATGACAATATGAAAAAAACCACCTCAGCAAAAAGAACAAGAGGTAGTACCATCTGCCAGGGACCTACTCAATACAGACATTAGTACGATGTCGGACCTAGAGTACAGAATCATGACTTTAAAGATATTAGCTGGGCTTGAAAAAAGCGTGGAAGTTCTTAGAGAAACCCTTCCTGGAGAAATAAAAGAACTAAAATCTAACCAAGTTGAAATCAAAAAGGCTATTCATGAGGTGCAATCAAAAACGGGGGCACTAACTGCTAGGATAAATGAGGTGGAAGACAGAATCAGTGATATAGAAGACCAAATGATGGAAAATAAAGAGGCTGAGAAAGAGAGATAAACAACTACTGGATCACGAGGGCAGAATTCGAGAGATAAGCGATATGAAAAGACGAAACAACGTTAGAATAATTGGGATCCCAGAAGAAGAAGAAAGAGAGAGAGGGGCAGAAGGTATATTGGAGCAAATAATAGCAGAGAACTTCCCTAATGTGGGGAAGGAAACAGGCATCAAAATCCAGGAGGCACAGAGAACCCCTCTCAAAATCAATAATAATAGGTCAACACCCCAACATCTAATAGTAAAACTTACGAGTCTCAGAGACAAAGAGAAAATCCTGAAAGCAGCTCGGGACAAGAGATATGTAACCTACAATGGTAGAAATATTAGACTGGCAATAGACCTATCCACAGAGACCTGGCAGGCCAGAAAGGACTGGCATGATATATTCAGAGCACTAAACGAGAAAAATATGCAGCCAAGAATACTATATCCAGATAGGCTGTCATTGAATATAGAGGGAGAGATAAAAAGCTTCCAGGACAAACAAAAACTAAAGGGATTTGCAAACCCAAAACCAGCCCTAAAAGAAATATTGAAAGGGGTCCTCTAAGCAAAGAGAGAGCCTAAAGCAACATAAACCAGAAAGGAACACAGACAATATATAGTAAAAGTCACCTTGGGGCAATACAATGGCACTAAATTCATATCTTTCAATAGTTACCCTGAATGTAAATGGGCTAAAAGCCCCAATCGAAAGACAAAGGCTATCAGATTGGATTAAAAAACAAGACCCATCCATATGCTGTCTGCAAGAGACTCATTTTAGACCCAAAGACACCCCCAGATTGAAAGTGAGGGGGTGGAAAACCATTTACCATGCTAATGGACACCAAAAGAAAGCTGGGGTGGCAATCCTTGTATCAGCCAAATTAGATTTTAAAACAAAGACTGTAATAAGAGATGAAGAAGGACACTACATCCTACTTAAAGGGTCTATCCAACAAGAAGATCTAACAATTGTAAATATCTATGCCCCAAACATGGGAGCAGCCAATTATATAAGGCAATTAATAACAAAAACAAAGAAACACATTGACAACAATACAATAATAGTGGGGGACTTTAACACCCCCCTGACTGAAATGGACAGATCATCTAAGCAAAAGATCAGCAAGGAAATAAAGACTTTAAATGAAACACTGGACCAAATGCACTTCACAGACATATTCAGAACATTTCATCCCAAAGCAACAGAATACACATTCTTCTCTAGTGCCCATGGAACATTCTCCAGAATTGATCACATCCTAGGTCACAAATCAGGTCTCAACCGGTACCAAAAGACTGGGATTATTCCCTGCATATTTTCAGACCACAACGCTTTGAAACTAGAACTCAGTCACAAGAGGAAAGTCGGAAAGAACTCAAATACATGGAGGCTAAAGAGCATCCTACTAAAGAATGAATGGGTCAACCAGGAAATTAAAGAAGAATTAAAAAAAAATTCATGGAAACCAATGAAAATGAAAATACAGCTGTTCAAAATCTTTGGGATACAGCAAAGGCGGTCCTAAGAGGCAAGTGTATAGCAATACAAGCCTTTCTCAAGAAACAAGAAAGGTCTCAAATATACAACCTAACCCTACACCTAAAGGAGCTAGAGAAAAAGCAAGAAATAAAGCCTAAACCCAGCAGGAGAAGAGAAATAATAAAGATCAGAGCAGAAATCAATGAACTAGAAATGAAAAGAACAGTAGAACAGATCAACAAAACTAGGAGCTGGTTCTTTGAAAGAATTAACAAGATTGATAAACCCCTGGCCAGACTTACCAAAAAGAAAAAAATGACCCAAATCAACAAAATCATGAATGAAAGAGGAGAGATCACAACCAACACCAAAGACATACAAACAATTATAAGAACATATTATGAGCAACTCTATGCCAGCAAATTAGATAACTGGAAGAAATGGGTGCATTCCTAGAGATGTATGAACTACCAAAATTGAACCAGGAAGAAAGAGAAAACCTGAACAGACCTATAACCACTAAGGAAATTGAAACAGTCATCCAAAATCTCCCAACAAACAAAAGCCCAGGGCCAGATGGCTTCCCAGGGGAATTCTATCAGACATTTCAAGAAGAATTAATACCTATTCTCCTGAAACTGTTCCAAAAAATAGAAATGGAAGGAAAACTTCCAAACTCATTTTATGAGGCCACCATTACCTTGATCCCCAAACCAGACACAGACCCCATCAAAAAGAATTACAGACCAGTATCCCTGATGAACATGGATGCAAGAATTCTCACCAAAATACTAACCAATAGGATCCAACAGTACATTAAAAGGATTATTCACCATGAGCAAGTGGGATTTATCCCTGGGTTGTAAGGTTGGTTCAACATCTGCAAATCAATCAACGTGATACAATACATTAACAAAAGAAAGAACAAGAATCATAGGATCCTCTCAATAGATGCAGAAAAAGCATTTGACAAAGTACAGCATCCTTTCTTGATCAAAACTCTCCAGAGTATAGAGACAGAGGGTACATACCTCAATATCATAAAAGCCATCTATGTAAAACCTACAGCGAATATCATTCTCAATGGGGAAAAGCTGAGAGCTTTTCCCCTAAGGTCAGGAACACGGCAGGGATGTCCACTCTCACCACTGCTATTTAACATAGTATTAGAAGTCCTAGCCACAGCAATCAGACAACAAAAAGAAATCAAAGGCATCCAAATCGGCAAAGAGGAAGTCAAACTCTCACTCTTTGCAGATGATATGATACTGTATGTGGAAAACCCCAAAAGACACCACCCCAAAACTGCTAGAACTCATACAGGAATTCAGTAAAGTGGCAGGATATAAAATCAATGCACAGAAATTAGTGGCATACCTGTACACTAATAACAAGACAGAAGAGCGACAAATCAAGGAGTCGATCCCATTTATAATTGCACCCAAAACCATAAGATATCTAGGAATAAATTTAACCAAAGAGGCAAAGGATCTGTACTCAGAAAACTATAAAATACTCATGAAAGAAATTGAAGAAGACACAAAGAAATGGAAAAACATTCCATGCTCATGGATTGGAAGAACAAACATCGTGAAGATGTCAGTGCTACCTAGAGCAATCTACACATTCAATGCAATCCCCATCAAAATTCCATCCACTTTTTTCAAAGAAATGGAACAAGTAATCCTAAAATTTGTATGGAACCAGAAGAGACCCCGAATAGCCAGAGGAATGTTGAAAAAGAAAAGCAAAGCTGGTGGCATCACAATTCCGGACTTCCAGCTCTATTACAACGCTGTCATCATCAAGACAGTATGGTACTGGCACAAAAAGACATATAGATCAATGGAACAGAATAGAGAGCCCAGAAATGGACCCTCAACTCTATGGTCAACTCATCTTTGACAAAGCAGGAAAGAATGTCCAATGGCAAAAAGACAGTCTCTTCAACAAATGGTGTTGGGAAAATTGGACAGCCACATGCAGAAGAATGAAACTGGACCATTTCCTTACACCACACACAAAAATACACTCCAAATGGTTGAAAGACCTAAACGTGAGACAGGAGTCCATCAACATCCTAAAGGAGAACACAGGCGGCAACCTCTTCCACCTCAGCCATAGCAACTTCTTCCTAGAAACATCGCCAAAGGCAAGGGAAGCAAGGGCAAAAATGAACTATTGGGATTTCATCAAGATAAAAAGCTTTTGCACAGCAAAAGAAACAGTCCACAAAACCAAAAGACAACCGACAGAATGGGAGAAAATATTTGCAAATGACCTATCAGATAAAGGGCTAGTATCCAAAATCTATAAAAACTTATCAAACTCAACACTCAAAGAACAAATAATCCAATCAAGAAATGGGCAGAAGACATGAACAGACATTTTTCCCAAAGACGACATCCAAATGGCCAACAGACACATGAAAAAGTGCTCAACATCCCTCGGCATCAGGGAAATCCAAATCAAAACCTCTAGGAGATACCACCTCACACCAGTCAGAGTGGCTAAAATTAAGAAGTCAGGAAATGACAGATGTTGGCGGGGATGCGGAGAAAGGGGAACCCTCCTACACTGTTGGTGGGAATGCAAGCTGGTGTAGCCACTCTGGAAAACAGTATGGAGATTCCTCAAACAGTTGAAAATAGAGCTACCATACGATCCAGCAATTGCACTACTGGATATTTACCACAGAGATACAAATGTAGGGATCCGAAGGGGTACGTGCACCCCAATGTTTATAGCAGCAATGTCCACAAGAGCCAAACTGTGGAAAGAGCTAAGATGTCCATCGAGAGATGAATGGATAAAGAAGATGTGGTATATATACACAATGGAATATTATGCAGCCATCAAAAGGAATGAGATCTTGCCATTTGCAACGACGTGGATGGAACTGGAGGGTAACACCTGAGTGAAATAAGTCAAGTGCTGAGTGAAATAAGTCAATCAGAGAAAGACATGTATCATAGGACCTCACTGATATGAGGAATTCTTAATTTCAGGAATCAAACTGAGGGTTGCTGGAGTGGTGGGGGGTGGGAGGGAGGGGGTGGCTGGGTGACAGACATTGGGGAGGGTATGTGCTATGGTGAGCACTGTGAATTGTGCAAGACTGTTGAATCACAGATCTGTACTTCTGAAACAAATAATGCAATATATGTTAAGAAAAAAAAAAGAAGAAGATAGCAGGAAGGGAAGAATGAAGGGGAGTAGTTGGAGGGGGAGACGAACCATGAGAGACGATGGACTCTGAAAAACAAACTGAGGGTTCTAGAGGGGAGGGGTGTGGGGGGATGGGTTAGCCTGGTGATGGGTATTAAGGAGGGCACGTTCTGCGTGGAGCCCTGGGTGTTATGTACAAACAATGAATCACGGAAGACTACATCAAAACCTAATGATATAATGTATGGTGATTAACATAACAATAAAAAATAAAAAAAAACCCAAAAAACAACCCAGTTAAAAAATGGGCAAGTGATGCAAATACACGTTTGTCCAAATAAGAGAAACAAATGGCCAATAAGGACATGAAAAGATGCTTGGTATCATTAGTTATCAGAGAAATGCAAATCCAAATCACAGTGAGATGTCACTGCACACACATTAGGATGGCTAGAGTAAAAAAGTCAGATAACAGTAAGGGTCGACAAGGACGTAGGAATATTGGAACCCTCATATATTGTTGGTGGGAATGTGAAATGACAGTGCATTGGAAGACAGTCTGGCAGTTCCTCAGTTAAACAGAGTTGCCATGTGACCCAGCAATTCCACTCTTAGTATATATCGAAGAAAAATGAAAATATACCTACACAAAAACTTACATGTGAATGTTAGAGCAGCATTATTCATAATAACCAAAAGATGGAAACAATCCAAATGTGTATCAACAGATGAATGGATATATAATATGTGGCATACCCACACAATGGGAATTTACTCAATAGAAAGAAATGAAGTACTGATATGTGCTACAACATAAATCTTGAAAGCATAATGCTAAGTGAAAGATGCCAGTCACAAAAGACCACATACTACATGAATCCATTTCTATAAAATGTGCAGTATATACAAAGACGGAGAGACAAAGAATAGATGGTGGTTGCTTATGGCTGTGAACAGGGAGCAGGGGATACTGGGAGGTGACAGCTAAAGGGTGTGAGTCTTCTATTTGAGGTAAGGAAAATGTTTTGAAATTGACCCAACTATACAATGTCTGCTCCTTATGCCCTTTGGTTACAGTCACATAATCAGACCTCCGTCAGATTCCATAACTGCCCTGAACCTGTATCAGACAACTTCATCTAAGAATTTTTTTTGTTAGAAAGGACTATAATCACAGATAGAAAAATTCCATACTAATATGAGCAGCAGATAAGGGACAATAAAAGCACTTTCCCCAAAACTCAGAGTTTACTTTTAAGTGTAAAAGAATCAAAATTAGAGGGATCAAGTAAGTCTTTCCTATTCTTTAGGAGCATGAACTTTTACTGACTTTAGCTCTAGATGATGTCAAAATTTATTATCTTTTAAAATCCAACCAGAAAGAATTCTGGGGCATGACTTTACTCCTTAAAGAAAAATTCCAAGTCACATTTTTGTGGTTTTGACAAACTTGTCATTCATTGCTATCTTCTAAGTTTGAACAAGAAAAGTGTTAAAGAAAATAACCCCACATTCAACTTAGATGTAATCATCAGTAAAGAACCTCCAAGGGAAAACACTGATTTTTAAATCAAGGATATAGAGAGTTTTCAGAATCATTCAAATATTAAAGATGATTTGGAAATTTCTCCTGTCTCCAAGAGAATGCAACCCGAAATAATAATTTAAAATCTCTCTAACTGCACAAAAGAGATGGTTTCCTATATTTACAGAGATTTGGGCCTTTTTTGTGGCTAGTGTTAGCCACTGGAAAATAGGATGATACAGCAAAAATCGAAGCCTTAGGATGGAAAGTAGATGAGAAACTACAATACTACACATACTACTTCAAGTGAAGCCTACCAGCATTGGCAAAGTATGGGACGTTAGCTCCAAGTGGAGGTAATGGATGATGGTTCTGCCTGTCACAAGAGAGGGAGCACTTGGGTTCCAGTTGCATGGAATGAGGGATCCTGCCTCCTGAGAGCAGCAGGGGCAGGGTTTTTTTGGAGATTCGTACTCTCCATTCCTGGCAGCCATTTCTGAAGGGACCCTTCTCACCAAAAATACAAAATTGTGATATTGAAGATTTCCTGGTGTCAAAAACATTCTTCCATGTTCCCTCCTTCCATATCTGCTTAGAAGAAAACTTATCTTTGAGAAAGTGAACTGATCCAAAATAAGAAGTACCAGGGGAAAGGGGCAAGAAACCGGAGTCCAATTCTCCAAAGCAGGCAGCCTTCAGGTTTAATGCTCTGCAGCCACTGTCTCGAAATGCTTAAAAATCTGTGAACAAGGAAGCCTTCATTTTCATTTTGCACTGGGCCCTGCAAATTATGTAGCTGGTCCTGCCTGGTGTTTTTTGGTACAGAAAAGAAATGCATTCCCAGCATCCAGGTCTGTGTGGTGGACGTGGGCAGAGGCCAAAGCCAGTGAAAAGTGAAGGGATCCAAGGATTTCCTGTGGCTTTGTAGGATCTCGGAAGGCAAGAGAGGAAGAGAAGAAGGGCCTTCAGCTAGGTGGGTGGACCGGAGCCACAAGAATCAGAGGATGGGGTCATAATAGGAAGGACAACCTATTTCATCACACCCAAGATGGCATCAATTGTTCAACACTCCATTATCTTCTTTACCAGCAGGAAAGCAAAATGGCTGATTAAAATTATAAGGTCATGGATTTCGAGACATATTGCAACCTGAGAAATTTCTACAAAAAGTGTGCATCTTTGAATCATAAATCATCCTACTATGTTGATATCAGCCACCCCACTTTCCTCTGAAAGTATGCAGACTTGAGAAATTAACTTGCTCTATCTTGTTTCATTAGGAATTATAGAAATGCCTCCCATTTTTATACCATTACAAAGGAGTCTGCCATAAACTACTGCTCACTTTCCTACTAAAAATCACACTTACTGAGCCCAATGGCATGGCCTCCCAAAAGATCGGCCCAGAGAGCAGACAGGGATTCCCACGTAGGTTCCCAATGTTTTATTAGCATTGATGGGTGCAGAGGGTGTCCACGTGCTTTGCAACGCTGATGTTCTCTATGCAACAGCTACTGTTTGCCACCCTAAGCCTAAAAGGCACAGAAGGCCTCTTTACAGACGCCCAGCCCTCAGACATGCCAACAAGGAGTTTCTAACAAGTCCCTGAAGGTGGGTGGGTGAACAAGGGCAATGTAGTGAAAGCCAGAGCATCCTAGATGCCCTTGCTCCACGGAAATGCACCTGCGTGGCCAGCCCTGTATCTACCAGCTATGACCACTCCATCGTGGAGAGTGATGGGACCGGAGAAACACAACTGAGGAAGATTTTTTCCCTCTTCCTGTCGGCGATGAACTTTGCCTCCAGGTGAGGAAAAGGGAAGGGTGGGGGGGTGGCGACACATGACTGAACACGACTGTCAATGCCTCTTCAAGGCGGGCTGCCCCACTGAACCATCCTATTTTTCTAGCCCCTCTGGCAGGACTTAGGTTTTCCGTCACACCACTCAAGCACTTCAGCACAGAATTCAGGCTCCGGTAGCACTGTCCTTGTCTGGGAACATATTTTAAAATAAGCAATGGTGCATAAAGGGAGACACTGATCGTGTGAACCAGGGCGAAATAGAAAGTCCTGCAGCGAAATGGAGTGCACGCATACAACTCCTGTTGGGACCTCTTGATCTGGAAACAGTCCCCCTCCCTGTGGAAGTACTGGCTGCAGGACAGCTGAGACAAAGAAGGCAAACTTTAGCGTCACTGGGCCACACAGAAGGCTCTGAGGAGGGAGCCCCAGCAGGGCTGGTGTGTCTGGTATGAACCATGAAGGCTGGGCTTCAGCCTTGAGCTTTCATCCCCACTCCAGCGCTGTCCCCTGCAGCCTCGCTGCCTCAGCTTGCCCGGGGGGGGGGGCGGCCATCAGTTTATGTGCACCATCTCCTGGTGATGAACACTGTGCATTAAACAACAGAGCTTTAAAAAATTCTAAAACATGGGGAGCGCCCGGGTGGCTCAGTCGGCTGAGCGTCTGCCTTCGGCTCAGGTCATGATCCCAGGGTCCTGCATCTGGCTCCCTGCTCAGCGGGGAGTCTGCTTCTCCCTCTGCCCCTCCCCCCTGCTTGCATGCTTGCTCCCTCTCAATCTCTCTCAAATAAAAATCTTTTTAAAAATTCTAAAATGTGTATTTAGCGGTTTTCTTTTGAACTACGTAGTTGTTACTTCTTTCTGTAATTGACATATAACATATTACTTTACGGTGTATGATTTTAATTTCCTTCAAAGCACACAGCAGAGGAAAACATAACACATGTGCCAGCTATATGTGCAGTGAGTCACTCATGGGTGGAGGTGCATGGGCAGAGAACCATCCGGCTGGAGGAAGGGGGGGTGAGTGCGCACTCCGAACCCACGACTGCTGAAAAATGTTATTTTGACTGGCTGTTTTTAGTGATAAAAATGAGGTATTCAACCAGGGAGGCCAAGAATTTCCTGACAGTATTATGGATGGGATGGCATTCCACTGGATTAATTTAGAGGCTTGGGGACAGACGCATGGAGAAAAAAATGGCCACACCCACACCGGTTTTTCCTCTACAGAATTTAACTTCACATTTTCACTTAACCTTTCCATGTTCCACATTATGAAATTAGGAAATTAACATTTCCTACTTCACTCCCTGGTTCACAGATTTTAAAGAATGCCAGTTAAGTAAACTAGAACAATATTCATAGCATTATTTTTTGGTAACTGCTCTTTACAAGACATGCAAAAGAATCATGACAGGACAAAGCTTTCTTCCTAGGTGTATTACATTCAAATTGACCCTCATAACTTCATTACATACTAAATCAACTTCATTCCTCTATTTGTCTTAGGCAAAATACATATGTTTATTATCTATGTTTCCCGTTAGTGTCCAAATGATCAGGGATCATTATCTGTCGTAGCTATAAAAACCCTTGAATTTAAAGTGAGAGAATTAAACTCTAGAGTGTGTATGATAAACTGCTTAACTTATAATGTTTTTATTTTTTGGAAAATTCTGCTTAGCAAACCGGGTAGATAAAGAATGTATACTTGCAAATATAATCTATCTAGGGATTTCAATTGTTTCTTCTCCCATCCCTCAAACTCAGCTTAAATTGAGCAGCCCCTAATTAAAAATGACACAGTTTCATTACAGCTGTAGTATGGAGTTCAGGAACACGGTGACAACAGTTTAAATCATATTACTCACCCGCATGATCCATTATACTCAAATTTTCCCTGATTCAATTGCATCGCTAAATCTGTCAAGAGACAAAAATAATTTAGCATCTCATCTCCCTGGACAAGGAAAACCACTATGGGTGATTTTAAACAATGGAAATCAGATACCAATCCTAGGCTGAAAGGTCCTTTTTAACGGGGTCTGTTGAGAGCACACAACTCTCTTCCCTGTTGAAATCATCTCGTGTTGAAGTCAAACATAAAATGTGTTTTCATAAAGATCATGCTAGAATTGCTTTAAAAATTAGATTCAACATATGAGTCAAATGATTGTTCAATTAGTGTTGAGAGTATAGATGTCCAACTGGGGAGAATGAGCCTTATGTTCACAGAGGAAGGGTAGGCTGGGGATATCCAGTAGGGTCACAGGAGTACAAACTTGATTAAAAACAATAAAACAATAAAAAATAAACTAGGTAGTATCATGGAAAAATTAGTGGCTTGTTCCTACTTTTAGACTTAGGGAGCATTCTACACTGGTTTATGGTTTATGATTTGGTTTATGGCATGGTTTATGATTTTTCTCTTGTAAGTGGATACAATCTTCTCTTTTTTCATTAGCAAAAGAAAAAAAAGAACAAGCTGGTAGATTTTTCTTTTTTCTTTCTTCAACATGTTGTGGTTGATCCTAATGTTATAGAATAAAACATAAGCTGACCTAGTGAATAAACTGGTTTAGGATCATTTAATCCATATAATGGATGGACAACTGAAAATACAACTTGACCTCCCATCCCCCCCCTTTTTTAAAGTAAAATCAGCAGTACCCTTTTATTTGGTTTCTGCTAGAAATACTATGGGATTGTACTGATATCTGGTCAAAGTTCAGTATAACAAGGACTGATGCGGATGCTGTGCAGACATTTGACTCCAGCTTCTGGTCCCTGAGAAGGAGCCACCAAGGGGAGGGAAGTACAATCAAGGCCACATTTATGGCAAAGGGATGGAAGTCAAAAGACCTTTCAGTCAGTCCAGATAATAGGGAACAAGGTGGATAGAAACTCTCAAAGTATGGTGGATGGACTAGAAAAGGAAAATGCCCTCCCAAATCAGGAAACATGGGAGGCACCCTTCATATAGCAAAGGACTGAGCAAGAAAAATTTTTGTTTTGCTTTGTTTTGCCAATTTTAAGGACCAGGCTATGGAATTAACCACAGCACATGAATCGGTTTTGTGGCATATTTCTTACCTCTTTTAGGTAAATAACTAGAGCCCAGTACTTTTCTACCTCTAATCTTAAAATTGTGATCCTCGGCTCTTAAACAGACTTTAAAAACTTAAAAATAAAATTGTTTATGCATTTTAAAAATTTACTCCTCTCCTTCCGGGGAGGGGAAAAGATCATATATTGGAAGCCTGCCTTTGAGTACACTTTGGAGGACCAAGTTATGGATTAGTGCCTCTAAGAATATATAAATCCTTACATACTGTTTTAGTGGAGTCTACTCTAGAATATTCTGTACTTTTATGATGAGGTGCTGTGTTACTGATACCCACTGAATGTTAACAGAGGAAGGGTACTTTCTAAAGGAGAAATGAGTCATAGTTACTGTACAGAGATATTCAAATTTTTTTTCTCATTTAATTCCGTCTCTGGAAACGAAGATAAGTTTGATCCAAAAAGAAGAAGAATTAGAAATATTTTGGAAAAGGGGACAATGTTTGGCAGATTAGTTGTGGTAATTATGAGAGGAAATTCAATTTAAATCAAAATATTTTGTCTTCCACCCTTTTTATGGCTTTTATTTTTGGCTTTTCATATCTCACCATTACATAAATCCAACATCACATTGTTTTGCCATATGTCTGCTTCCTTTAAAAAAAATGCCCACGGCCATTGGATGGCAACTGTTGGCACCATCCTGTCAAAGTGTTCTCCTGGAATTTGAGGTCACTGGACATCAGTTCCTACCTGGGGTTTGATAGTTCAGTGAAACCATCTGGCAACCAGCATTCCAGAAAATCTGAGGCATGTAATTACTGGAATCGACCCGGCCTCCCTTGGGGTAAATGCGGCTCATTTGCCGTTTGTTATAACTGTGTAACTTATTAAGGAGAATGGCAGAAGAAAGAATATTCCAGAAGTAATAAATAAACAACAAAGGTCTAGACCGGCAATGAGAAACACATAGATAAGAGAGAGCAAATTTCACATTTATGAATGATGCCGAGGAGAAAAACCAGAGTTCACTGTGTAGACTATAAAAACAACTCACATTTGGGCAGATTTTCACAGTTGCTGTGGTCTTTCACACATATTATTTAAATAGCTCTACACCCACAATTATCTATTAGCCATTTATCTATTTTAGAGACTCCTGCCAAACCCAAAGTGCACCAGCCGTTCATTCCATTCACTACATAAGGATACTTCACAAATTCAATTGCGTGTGTCTTCAAGTAGCCCAGACCGACGGACTCGTTAAAAGAAGACATGTTATAATGGATATTGCGCTCTGGAAAGAAAAATAAAGATGCACTCAGCAATGCTCCCATCCAACCTTGTGGAAAGACAAGCAATAAATATAATTACATCCCAAATCACGAGGCTTTGGAGGCCGATGTTCTGTCATCATATTACTAGCTCCTACTTTCATTAACGTCCTGTGGATAGAGACAGCTGACTTAAATATTGATGGATTAAATTTGGAGTCATTGAACAAATTATGTATATACGTCCCACACAGCCACCCCTGAGGTATGTATATATGATGACCGATGGTGGCTTCTCCAGCCCAAAAAATGGTCATGAAAGTTTAAAAATACCGTACCCATTTTTGGAGGTCGCTTTTGATTAAAAGCGGTCTTAGGAAAATACATCGAATGCAAGAAGAGATACTAAGCTCTCCTAGTGCTAAGAAATCCAGTCTTTCAGAGCCACCCTGTGGATGATGTAGGGAACGACAAGGCAATGCCTCTGCATGACAAGGACACACGAGGCTACATGCATAGTCTGTGATGCAAAACAGGGTGAGGTGGAACAGGGCCCGTGCCCAGAAAAGAAAAATGGGGACAAGTCAGACCACAGCTCATCAGCATAATAAAAGAGAAGCAGACAAAAAAAGGCAATAGAATTTAACCTTTGGTGTTACCTTCAGCCACATGGAAGCCTTGGAACTTTACGGGCTGTGCATAGTTGATCATTGTAGACAAATATGGATGGATATTAGTGGTAGCACCTACGTATTTATAAGATGCCATCCATGCCTGTTCATCTTCCACAGTAACCAGGCCCTACAAGCACAATGAAAGGAATATGCGTGTTGAGGACTTCGGTGGGACAGGTACATGCTACAGACATCCTCACTAAAGATGATTTGCACACACAAATTGAAAGATAAAGACCCTTTCTTCCTCAATTTTGCTACTAGGATAATTTTAAAAGTTCCTGTCTAGGGGTGCCTGCCTGGCTCAGGTAGTAGAGCAAGAGACTCTTGATCTCAGGGTTATAAGTTCGAGCCACAAATTGTGCACGGAGCCTACTTAAAAAAAAAAAAAAGTTCATGTCTATTATAGCCCCTAATAATATAAAAGGGGATAATAACAAAATATAAGCCTTCTCTCACATTTTTTTAAGATTGCCAAAGGACTTTAAAATAGTCAAGAAAGTAAACTGAGGTTCACAGCAATCTATGGAAATGTATAGCAAGTATTATCATTTATAATTTCATAAACTGTGGCACAAAATGGAAAAACAACTTCAGAGTGTATCAGAATCCCCTGGAGGGCTTGTTAAAACATATGTTCCTGGACCTCATCCTCAGAGTTTCCGATGAAGTGAGTCTGGGGGGAAGCCCAAGTATTTCCTTTCATCTAGCTCCTAAGTGCTAATGATGGGGCCGGTCTGGGGACCATACTTTGCTTAATACTGGTCTAGAATTTAAGCCACATACATAAGTAGTTTATGGTACTTTTTCAAAAAGCTTATTCTGAAAATAATCTGATAAGCCACTACAGAGGACATGTCAAAATTGCATTATTTTACATAGAGGCAAATTATTTTGATTTATTTCTTGGTAAACCGGAACGAAATAAACAACAAAAATAATACTTTCAAAAATGATCCACATTTTGTTGAGAGCTAACTTTGAAAACCCAATGAAGACTTACTTCATTGGAAAACTCGGAGGATGAGGTCCAAGAATGTATGTTTTAACAGGCCCTCCAGGGGATTCTGACACACACTGAAGTTGTTTTTACATTTTGTGCCACAATTTCCTGCATAGATTGATACAGGTAGATGAACCACTTAGTCCATTCCTATGGACTATTTACAGGAATGGACTAGTTTAAAAAAATGGTCAGGCTGTCTTATTTGATGATTTAACAATCTGACTAAATCCTCAAACTGATTTCACCAATAAAAACCTGAGATAATCAAATAATGTAACTTGTTTTTATTTTTAGTCATTTCTTTATATGTCCTGTTCACCTAAACAAGGGCAGAGGCCATGTCTGACTGCTTTCTTGAGTATTTAATGATGGTAAGTAACACCAGGACCATGTGTTGGGCACTGGGCTGAATTCCTGCATGCACAACTTCATTACTGCTAGTAATCATGTGGAGTAAGGATTAGAGTCCCACCCACTGACCATGTGAGAAGACTGGGGCCTTGAGGATTAAAGCAATTTGGCCACAGCTACTTAGCTAATATATAGCAGTGACCAAATACCAACCTCTGCTTTGTTGACCTCAATAGCTTCCGAAATTCTAGAAGAGCAGTTCATGAACATCATGGGAGGGATTGAGATCAGACTTACCCGTAACTATTCCAAACTCACTATTTAGACAGTAAGAAGATAGGGTATCATTCCAAATAAGACAGGGCCCCACAGATAGCCAGACATGATGTTCTGAAGCTCTGAAGAATGGGAGTCAAATTACAAGGCAAATTTCTGCCTGCAACGGCCACCAGTCTCAACACCATGATAAACCATTTGCATTTACTCTATAAAACCACTGTGGTATCATGAAGAATGTCAAAGAGGACAAAAGAAATTAAAAATTTAACTTATAATAAAGTCAATATCTAAGAACAGCAAATAAAAGTCCTAGAATGACTGCAGTGTGAAATTAACTAATGATCTTTTAAAATGCCAGTGTAGTTGGAAACAAGACCACCTTTCTAGTATGCTGGAACATCTGATGACCTATTAGGTCATTTTTATTTTCAAATTCAATGTGTTGATGATTATGCACTCCTATTATAGGAATGAAATCTCTAATGCCAACTAAGGGCCTGACTGCACTAAACACTTTTTTAAGGAAAATCATCTTATTCACCTGCCCTAGTTTTGTGATTTTTATCAGGATTTAATCACTTCATCACTGTGAATAATTCTTTCTTTCAAAGACTCCTGTAATTAGATGCATTAAGCATGTGAATATGATAAACAGTAAGCCTGACATTCCATGGGGTGAGGTGGGAGGGGGAGACAGAGGTAACATCATTTAATACAAACTGTTCAATATTAGAGGGGCACATATGGTATTTTGTAATGAAAACAAATTGTACCAGGTAACGATTTTCTTACCTTTTTGTTGATTTCATGTTCAAGGTCATCTGAAGCCTAAATTAGAGGAAGATAATAATTTGTTTACTTCTCTAAAGGGCAAAATCCCAATTTTACTAGCCATATATATATATTTTTTAAATATATGTAAGCTTATTATTGTATTTATTTGTGAAGGTGGAAAATCATTGATGACATAAAGCCATCAACAAAATAAGTACTGGAAAGATACAACAGCCTGACTTACATACCAGAAAAAGAAATCTTAATATTATCTCCCCTCCTTTGTTGATGGTCTTTCCTATTTAGATGTTTCCTTACAGTAGTTTAATTATTTCATCATGGGGCTTGGAAAATAATTTGATGTGGCCACCTCTCCTGATCTGAAAAGGGCAGGCAAGCATGAACGGTTACTCGATTCAACACTCATGTGTGGGTACTGATAAAGGCTTTATGTGGTAAGGTAGCAACGAGGTAGGCACTGAGTCTTAGTAGGCATCCAAGAGTCTCCAAGTAGTGGCAATACTCTCTATCAGAAGAGGGAGGGTGTAATCAAAGTGTTCCCTAGGCTTTGCTTTTCAAACACTCTCCAATTCTCAACTACTACCAAATGCATGCACCTTACTGGCATCTTCATCCACTGTCTTCAATGATTAAGAATCCCTGCCCCCATCAAAGACCACACCCTCACATCACCATGGATACCATCCACTCTGACCTTCTCCAGGAACTCACGGGCAGTTATCCCTTCTCTCTCTTGCAAGACTCATCTCTCCCTCTCTACAGCACCATTTCCAAAAGTTTGCAAACACACTCCAGATTCATTCATTCTAAAAATAACACTCCCTTGACTCCTCAGACTGCTATGGCTACCAGCCTATACCTTGCTTCCCTTTATAGCAAAACTTCTCAAAAGTATAGTCTCTACTCATTTACATCTGTTTCAGTGGCCCCCACCACACCATTGAAACTTCTCTTTACAAGGTTACGAATGACCTCCATGTTGCCAGCAATGGACACTCTTGAGTCTTCTTAGTGAGTTTATCAACAGTGGTCAAAAACCAACCATTTTGCCAGGGGCCAGGAGGTGGGAGAAATGGGGAGGTGTTGGTCAAAGGGGACAAAACATCTAGTTATAAGAGTAGTACGTTCTGGGGATCTAACGAATAGCATGGTGTCTATAGTTAACATTCTACTGTATACTTGAAAGTTACTCAGAGAGCAGATCTTAAATGTTCTCACCACATGCACACGCGCACGCACACACAGAGGTAATTATGAGGCAATGGATATGTTCACTAACCTTATTGAAATAATCATTTCATAATCTATCAAATCATCACCCATACATCTTCAACTTACACAATGTTATGTGTTAATTATATTTCAATTAAGCTGGAGGGGAAACAAAAAAAACCACCTTTCTTTTCATCTTCCCCCTGGTTTCTTGGCTTCCTTGATCTCATCTATTTCCCTCCTACCTCTTGGGTCATACCTTGCTCTTCTTTTCCGGCCTGCCTTCTCTGCCTCTTCCCATGGATCATCTCACTTATTTCGACGGCTTTAAATCCTATCTCCTGAATTCCCAGTTTACATCTCCAGCCCCACCTCTCCTCTAATTCTAGATACAGGCGATGATGATGCTCACAACAATGGTGAAGATGAAAATGATAATAAAGCAGCAATAATGAATGCCTTAATGGGGATGACCATGTGCAAGGCACCACCGGGAGCTCTTTACATATTCTAGACCCATCGACTCTTCACAACAGACCCATGGGATAGGTGTTATCATCTTCATTTTGCAGCTGAGAAAACCGAGGCAGTGGGAGCTTCAGTGACTTACTTGAGGTAACACAGGTAGGAAATGAAAGCAGCGTCATGGGTCAAGGCTACAGGTGCCTAGGCGGCCTGCCCCTGGAGTACCTCATGGGTCAAGGCTACAGGTGCCTAGGCGGCCTGCCCCTGGAGTACCTCATGGGTCAAGGCTACAGGTGCGTAGGCGGCCTGCCCCTGGAGTACCTCATGGGTCAAGGCTACAGGTGCGTAGGCGGCCTGCCCCTGGAGTACCTCACTGGCCTCAAAGACCCTGTCCCACTTGAGACACTGAGTTCTTTCTCTTCCAGTCTTCCCCCCTGTCCACCCAGCTCCTCAGACTCAGACCCAGAGAGTCATCTCATTTTTATCTTTCCTCCTCACTTGCCCACCTTCAGTCCATCAGCAAGTTGGATCATTTTTGTTTCCTCAGTAGACCTTGAACCCACTCAGTCCTGTTTCTACTGTCCGGTTTAAGCCTTGGGGGTCTGGCTAAGTGCAACAGCCTGGCCTAACTGCTTTTCCCGCGTCCACTCTTGCTCCCTTCTAACCAGTCTCCATAACGGTCACACGGAGTGGTTTTTAAAAACTCCTATCAGGCTGCATTGCTCCCTTCTTTAAACGTTTTCAGTGGCTTCAGATTCCACTTGAATTAACATTTGAGTTTCTCCTAGTAGCTTCCCAAATCCTGTATCATCTAGTTCCTACCTGCCGGTACAATCTCATCTTGTTTCCCTCCGCCCCTCACTCAGCCCACTCTGTTCAGTGTCTCTGTTGCTGTTTCTCTCATAGCTGGGCCCTTCCTCTACTTCTGTGCATGGCTGGTTCCTCTTGACCTTTGGGGTTCTGGTGTCCTTATTCCCTCAACCTCATGATTTTCCATTCTAGCACTCGTTTTTAGTTTCATACTAGCACTTTCACAAATTGTAATTATATAGTTGATGGTTTGTTGTCTGTTTCCTACTCCCTTCCAATAAGCTCCCATCAGACTATAAGCTCCATGAGAGCAGAAACAGCCTGTTTTGATCTTTTCTGGGGTTGTTATGGCCTAGACTATGCCTTGCACACAGTAGGTACATAATGGCCATTTTTCTTGGCTAAACAGTTGGATGGATGGAAAAATTTCCATGTTTATTCTACATTATGAGGGAGAGGAGATATCTAACTGGTGGGACTGGTTTTCTAATGAGGACTTGCTTGAGATAATCGGGTGGGTCAACAGGCTAACCTCTGTTCCCAGGTTGCTGTTGTCATCTCCCTATTCACCTACAATAATGCAATAAATGATATTACTTAAAGGATACTGGACAAATAGGTGGTGGTCAACACTGGGCATGGCTAATGAGCAATTCAAATGTCCTTTCTAACTTATTATTATGCATAGCTTGCATTAAGATACTGATTCTGGTCACCGAACATAGAAGGGGAATTATAGGCTACTTTATTTTCTTGTGGTTGTCACATTTTTAAAATTCATTAACTACTAGCTACTACTTCTTGACAATCATGAAAAAAGGGACACCGAGACTCTGACCTTCTTGACACTGTTTGCAACAGCCTCCTTGTGACCCAAGTCATCAGCAGAAAGTTCATTTCCAAATTTGTATTCAGGGTGAGCTTCCTCCTCTTGGTCAGCTGTGTGAAAGACAAAAGGAAAATCCATGAAGCCAAATTACTGCCCATTAGTCAGATCTTCTTCAGAACCTTGGGTGGAGCATAAACTCCTTCAGAGGGCGAGGAAGCTAAATGAAGATGGGAACATTTAAATAGGCAAACTTTTTCAAGTAAAACTCTCGCTAGCTCTCAAGGCCAAGGAGCACATCTTGTTAGCTGTTATTTCTCTCGCATCTAGCCTGACATTTGACGTGCGTGTTGCTTAATGCATTCTTCTTAAGTGAGTGATGGATGATTTCCATCCCAGTGCACTAACTGTAAAAATTAAAGCCTCAAGCACTCAGGAATATCTGTGACTTGCACAGGGTGTTTTGAGCTTCCCTGGGACTTAGGGAAAACACAAGGAAGATACGAGAAAAGGAAAATACACTTGATAATTCTAAAAAAGAGACTAAATGTATATTTGAATGTTGCGCACATAGTGACTTGTGGCCGGGAGTGGTGTGACATAAAAGACAAAGAGCTTGGGAGGACTGGACCGCACCTGTAAACCAGCTGTCAACCCTGGCTTGGGTTTCAGAGACATGAAAATCATTCCTAGGGCTCATGCTAATTGGGAGGCTGGAAGTGAGTGCTAAATAAAGCTGATGCCCCAGGAACATGGCCCTGGCTGTGAAAGGAGGCACAGGAGGACTCAGACCACCAGTCCAGAAAGTGACAAGAACTCTGGTATCTTCCCAAGGCTGGTATCATCCCAGGGCTGTCAGGGGACAAAGAATCACCCACATGCTGGTGTGAGATCTGGATTCCCATGATTCCCCACTCCGCAAAAAAGCTCCCAGGTTAGGAATTTGCCTAAAAACTTGTCAAGATCAGGAGAAACCCACAGGCCTCAGGACAAGGCCAACACAAATTCACACTGTCACAACACAGGGCATGAGTGATCCCTACTGGAAAAAACAGTGAAATAATTTCTGAGTATGGACTCCTGAGAAGGGGAAGCAGACATGTAAGAATTGGAAATTTTTTTAAAGCATGTTTAAAATGTGCAAAGAACTCAAGAACAAGAATCAATGAAAAATTATTTCATCAGTTCTAAGATGCATTTTTTTCACATAGTAGTATTTCTGATGTTGTAATGTGCTCTTTAATCGATGCTATTTTACAATTACTTGGAAGCATTTTCTTTCCTTAGTTATAAAATAATGGTGTCTTTCAACTGATGGTGTCTTAGATTTGGAATTTCTTGAGGGACTGCTTTTGGCAAAGTGTTATTCCAGACATGGAAAAAAAGTGAGGCAAGACAGACAGACACCCTCCTGTTTTGAAACTGGTATTTTGATGGATGGATGAGCGGAGGTAGATGATTACAAAGAGAAAAATAAAAGGTCATATAGGCCTTTGGCAGGAAAAAAAGGGTTTAAGGAGCTGGAGTAGGTCTTTAAAAAATCTAGTCCAGTGTGTCCACTTTACAGATGAGGAAACAGATGCAGAGATATGACTTACAAATCCAAGGTCACAGAGTAAGGTATGGACCTAGGTTTCTCTGGATTCTTAGCACAGGGCTCTTAACATGACACTGAGTTTCCCTGACCACTGGACTTCCATGACCTACAGTCTGTAACCGAGATTTTGAAACTTCCCAACATTATTAGTAAATTTCCAGTTCATATATCTCTTAGTCTAACCTGGCCAGCCAGATATAAACTACTAGACGTCAAGGAATGTGTCCCATACAAGTGGTAGAGACTTGACTTTAAAAAAGTTGTATGAAAAGGGGTGCCTGGGTGGCTTAGTCGCTTAAGTGTCTGACTCTTGGTTTTGGCTCAGGTCCTGATCTCGGGGTCCTGAGATCGAGCCCTGCATCGGGGTCCACGCTCAGCATGGAGTCTGCTTGTCCCTCTCCCTCTGCTTCCCCACCTCCCTCTCTTGCACGTGTGCGTGCTCTCAAATAAATAAATAATCTTTTAAAAAGAAGAAGAGTTGTATGAATGAATGTTGCCATCCCTTGATTGTGCAAGGATACACAAGACATACCCACAACCACAGGTTTGGCATTCCCCACTGCTTGTCACGTAGTCCTGGAAGCCATGTGTCCTTCTGAATCTAAATCCTGCCTAATGAATGGGCACATGCTTTCATTGACTAGGGGCCTTTTCTATTTTCTACAGCCTCCAGGCAGGGCTACCCTTTCGAGCTATGCTTGGTTTCCTCTTGCCTGCTGTGTTGAAGTATTTAAATTAGAGACTGTAGTCATTCATGTATAGTAGGATCGTACTGTGACACAGGGGTAATTATAGGCAACTGGTTGACCAGAATTAAGCCAGGCCTCACTGAGGGAACCTAAGAATATATAACTGGTATAGCAGAAACCTGTATACCCTTAAACAGAAATTCAAGTGGATGATTTTGTCCTCTCAGCTAATTTTCTACATGTATGCTATCCCACATGATTATTTCTGTTCACACTGAACAACATGGGAACCATCAGAGCCAAATATTTTGTAGGAATAATGAACATATGCATAAAAGGTGGGAAGTACCCTTAAGGATGATAAGTGGAATCACACTGACCCTCATCTTTGATTAGTGTGTGTTTAAGAAATTTCACATCTTTGACTATCATCAGTTACATTTTTTTCTCTGAGAAAAAAATGTTAACAATTTTGTGTATTTGTGTTCTCTTCGTATTCCTTCCTGTATATTAGAAGGGCAGTATTGTAAGGTTAAAAAAGGTCTTGAACCTGGAGTCAGGCAATTCTGGGATTGAATCTTAGTGCCATTGTTCATCAGCTGTGGGGTCATGTGCAGACTATGTTTACCTCTCTAAGCTTCAACTTCCTTATCTGAGAAATGAGTGTAATGATACCTATTTCATTGGGCCATATAAAGATTAGATAAGGTGGTGATGCAAACTGCTTTGTTCACAGTTAGTACAACAACGGTGGTTGCTATTCATATTATTATTTTCCTTGTTAATTTAGTCCAGTATTCTGCAGTTTGTTTTACTGGATTGTAGGATCTAGTAATGTCTAAAATGTTATAATATTCATCTTTTCAAATTTTAGAAGTATTTTATTGACCTTTTCAAATAATATTCTTAAATCGTGTTTAGGTTCATTATTTGCTAAAAAAAAAAAAAAAAGTGAAATAATAGGCATCGTGGTTGATAGCATTTTCCAAAGACAGCTCCAATATCCACTCTCCTACATGCTCTTCTAGAATGTGATCTTGCCACTCACCCACCCCCTCGAACGTGGGCGGGCCTTAATTTTGCTTTGAATGAACAAAATATACAGGCAATGATGATAGGCCAGTTCTGGGCATGGTTCTTAAAGTAGTTTAGCAGCTTCCGCATTCTGCCTCTTGGAACACTGGCTCTCAGCGTGCTCCATCTAGAAACTTGGCCGCCATGCTGTGAGAAGCCCAAACCACATGGAGAGGACACATGGAGGTGCTCTGGTCCTCAGAGCTGACCTCCCCACAGCAACTGCCAACCACAGGAGTGGGCCATCTGGGACAACCGGCCCAACTGAAACTTCACATGACTCTAGCTCTGGATGTCACCTGCCTGCAAATGCATGAGAAACTTGAGGGAGAAGCACCAATGGGAGTCCTGATGCCCCCACAGAACTATGAGAGAAAGTAATAAAGTGTTTTTTTAAGCCTCTAGATTTCGGGGTGGTTACACAGTAATAGATCATTGTAATAGTCACCAATTAAATAATTCCAGCTATCTTCACCCTCCTAGACACTCCCTGCCATATACAACATATGAAAATAAGTCAGTAAGCCTATTCTCTGGGAGTGGAGTTGAACCCCTGGTTTGGACATGCAACACACACCATCATGGTGAAGTCTGTTCCATAGTGAGTCATCTTTATTAAACCATTTTTATTATTGAGATTAATTCTCATAGCTTTCAGGTTTTCACCTAGAGTATCAAACTTTCCTAAAGTCTACTCGTATATTTCAGATGTTCATATAATAAGTGAAGAGAGTTTCTGCTAGTGTTTCTACATTATTTAGCCCCAAACCACTACGTAAATCCAAGGCACTGTCCAACCAATAGACACACAATGTAAGGCCAAGTCATTCTGCTAATCAATTTTCACACCACATAGTGGAGAAATAATTTTCTAAAACATTCCAAACCTTTCAAAAGACCCATTTAAAACCAAACATTACGGCTGTGGCTATATGGCCCAAGTAAAAATAGAAGCTAGTAGCAAATATTCAAATATTTTAAGCAAGGCTACCTTTGCTAAAATTACTTACCTATATTGATAATTCTGGTGAGTTGGTTATTTGAAAGAATTTTAACTTGAAATTTTAATACTGGCTTTGAATTTCCAGTTCATTTCATGTGTGCACACAAACCCATCATTTACCTGAGGGTCCCTACTCATGTTCCTTTCCTTGTAACTTGCCTTACTACTATCATCACTAACAACCCTGAAGTTTTACGCTTTTGTTTATAGGAAGGGATTACAAAACGTTCTTTTTATTCCAACCCCTTGCCTTCTACAGCAAGGATTCTCTGGCTGTGAATTTCTGCTGAGCAGCTGAATGCACAACAGGAAGGGAGATGATTAAGCCACAAAAATCTAGTACCCAGGTAAACTGGAAGGAACATTTGGAAAAAATACCAAAAAATACCAAAAGATTAAAGCTTGGTGCATGAATACACACTTGACTAATAAGAATTAAGCCATCACATTATATAAAAGAGTCCATAGAGACAAACTCATGTTTTTCTTATTTTAAGAAATATTTTTGTGGGGCGCCTGGCTGGCTCAGTTGGAGAGCATGCGACTCTTGATCTCAGGGTCATGAGTTCAAGCCCCACATTGGGTGTCGAGAGTACTTAAAAATAAACTTTTTTTAAAAAGTATTTTTGTGACACATAAATTAAAAGAAAACCAACTCACCACTTTCTATCTCCTCTTCATTATCATCCTCGAGGATGCTAACTGGGGCGGCAGATTCTCCAGCTTCCATCATGCTTTTCAAAGCCTCGAGCTGTTCTGTTATTCAAAACAAACAGGAGGGAGACGGTGACAGATGCTAGATGACTTGCAAAGCCGGAATCCTAAGATCAACACTGAGAAGGGAATGTATTGTCTAAGTTCCTAGTGGCTATGTTCCTAAGGCCACTGTCTCACCCGGACCTGCTGGCTGGACTTCTCACGGGACGTGCAACCATCACATTGTCTACACTTGATGAAGGAACTATGGGAGTGTGGGTGAAATGCCCAAAATTCTGGTCCTAAGTTTGAGAGGAAGGCTCAGTCACTGAAAAGGATTTAAGGCTTGGCGACAGAAGCCCATGGTTTGGAGACCAATGATATAAAAGTGATGGAAAAGAGACATGCACACTGGAGACTGACACAACTTCAGGAAAAAAATGTCTGTGACTGATAGACCCGAGATTATTCTCCTCACGTATAGAAAGCTCTTATTCATCAGTAAGATAGACGAAAGAATTCTGAAAATGGAAAAACATATAGAAGCACTTTATCGATACTGATATATCAAGGAACTACTTACTAAAAACATAACTATCAAAAAACTACAGTCTCGTTTTCCTTCTACCAGTCGGACACACACACATACAAGATGGCCAAGTGCCAGCAATAAGAATATCACTGGGAAACAGGCATTCTCCTGTATTTTGGTGAGAGTGTAAATTGGTACAATTTTTCTGAAAGACAGTATAACAAGATGCATCGCAATATAAAATGTATACATGCTTTGGCCAACCAGCTTGAATTGCACCAACTGATTCCAAGGAGAAGCTGCGCAAATGTATAAAACGAACACTGACACAGGTCTATCACTGTTTTTACAGTAAAATGAAAATCCATCAATTTGGGACCGGTTAAATGGTAGCATATCCCACATAATAAATTTTGCAGTGTTTCATACATTAAAAGTTAGTATGTAGTAACAGTAACCATAGTAGGAATGTAAGTATATTCAATTGGTTGAATTAAAGATAATAAAAAAATCAGTATATTTAACATGATCCCAGTTTTATCAAAAATGTATGTCTAAACATATAGCTATAGTACATGTATCTATGTGTAAAATATATAACTCAGTGCTATTTTATTATTTTCTTATATTTTTCTTTGTTGTTTTCATTTTCCTATGGTATTGCTTCTGTAATAAATAATAATTACTATAATTTAAAACTTAAAGATGCAGTATATACATATACACATATACACACACACAATGGAATATTACTCAGATGAAACCTTGCCATGTGCGAGTGCATGGAACTAGAGTGTATTATGCTAAGTGAAATCAGTCAGAGAAGGGTAATTATCCTATGATCTCACCGATATGTGGAATTTAAGAAACATAACAGAGGAGTATAGGGGAAGGGAGGGAAAAATAGAACAAGACGAAATCAGAGAGGGAGGCAAACCATAAGAGACTCTTAATCATAGGAAACAAACTGAGGGTTGCTGGAGGGGAGAGGTGTGGGGGGATGGGGTAACTGGGTGATGGACGTTAAGGAGGGCGCGTGATGTGATGAGCACCGGTTGTTATATAAGACTGATGCCTCACTGAACTCTACCTCTGAAACTAATAATATACTATATGTTAATTAATTGAATTTAAATTAAAAAAAAATAAAACTTAGAATACCTAGGGTAAAAACACAATGTAATCATACCAATATTTAATGCTACCAATTCACTGAATTAAGAGATTGGCCGAAAGGAAATATTTTCAAAGAAAATCTCCAGGGAAAATACAGGGGAAATATAAAATCATTTCTCTCTCTCCACACATATACACATTCACACATTCACCTAGGACCCCTAGATATGTATATCTCACAGAGGCAAACTGCAAAGGGAAAGCTTTTAAGAGGACTTTAAAGCATACTAAATGATAAAACGCTGGTTCCTTCTATCTTGATAAATTCTATAATGCCTCTTTCACTTTCTTCTCATTTTGCCTTGGGATCATTCCAAGTCCTGTATCCTATGAATATATGAATATGTTTTTCCCACTGCAAGAACCTACACTTAAATGTCAATGTGGCCACTTCACTCTGAAAAGTATATGCAACACTGCTATGCTCCCGTCCTCCCCCAAATCAGTGGTTTTAAAATAGATTTCATTTTAGACAGCTGAATTGTCCAAACACACAATGAGTGTGTGCTTCATCATTGGTGTGTGTCTTTGACTTACTTTTTTCAACCTCAGGTTTCAGCCGTTTATTTTTGATGAGTATTTTTCTTTTAAGGTCATTGGGGGATGGTAAGGGCCTGCCTGGTTCAAGCTAGAGATAAACAGAAAAGGCTGAATTAATGATGTGGTTCTTCAGTTTCATTCCCAGCCCAGAGTGAGCACGGAGGCCTGTTATACAGCCCAACATCCACTAGATGGCAGTCCGCACAGTTTTATGTTTTCATTCCCCAACCCCAATCAGCCTACTGAACGCAACTGTCTTAGACTGCAAACTTGACATCCACAGTCTCCCAGAGCTATGTAGAGCCACTCCACCTTCCCCAGAGGGAGCCGGGTTTGACCTGGGGTGCTGCTGGGGGAGGGCTCCTGCTCAACTTCAGGAGTTGAGCATCCCACCTCACACCTTGCTCCTTTTATATATCGGATAAAGTACAAGGGGTCATTGTGATAGCTGGGGTCCGAACTGCTTTCCTAGGCAGAAGTCGAAGGCTCCCTGATCCCCCCAAGGGTTAGGCTGTATTAGGAAGCCTGTTTACTCAGTAGGCTGATGTAACGCCAATACTTGGGATTGTGGTTTTGTAGGTTCAAAAAGAGAATCAAGAAGGGAGTGGTCAATTACTGAAACCTGACCTCTACTGCGGTTTCGTTTGCTTGGATTTGTCTGCAAAGGCGAAGTCCTTTCTTCTATGCCTCTGACCCATACAACTGTGCTATATCTAGCCACCCATCCCCCATTCTCCCATGCATCCACGTATGCACCTACCCACCCAACCACCCACCCATCTTTTCCATGCATCCATTCATTTTTTCCCAAAAGTAATCCTTTACTACTTATTACATGCAAAGCACTGTGCATTCCTATGTCTGTGTTGCCTCAAACAAAGCTCTTTGCCAAAATTCTGCTTCCGTCCAAAGCCTGCTGTCACTGGTTCATTCCCCAGTGATCTCTCTTGAACCTGGGTATCTCCAGTAAGTATTCACAGGTCACAGGCCATCTTCCTTTGTATAGTTTTACCCGTGTGTTCTGTGTCTCCCCCACAGCCCCCTCATGACTGAAAGCTTTTCACTTCAGGGAGGTCTAACTCCCATGTGCATTCATCTACGCTCCCCACAACACTTATCACGTACGTGCATATCACTCTACGAAACATACAGTGGTCTTTCCACAGAAGCAAGCACCTTAGCCCAATCGGAAAAGTAAACAGAGGGCCTAAGTAAAACTAAAATTAAAAAATCAGGGCTGTTCCTTAGTTTGGGTTCCCTCAGAATCAGTCTCTAAGACAAGGATGTGAATAGCCCCATAGTCTATTTGGGCAGCAGCCTCAGGAATGTCCAACAGGGGGTGGGAAAGTGAGAAAAAGGTGGCAAGCAGCCAAGCCCAAGGGGGTGTTACCAGACAGGCTATCCCCGAGGGGGCAGGCATGTGGTCCTGCTGTGGAGCCTGACTGCTCTGGAGCTGTTCCTCCTGCCGAGTGAGGGGGCCCAGGGGGAGGGGTGTGAGCTCTCTGGCACTTCTGGCCTGTCTTTCGCATATGGGCAGAGCAGGCTCCGGGGACCAGGGCACCCCACCTCACAGGAAAAGCTGCAGGCACTGGCAGCCGAAAGTCAGGCCAGCGTGCAGGGAAAACAGGGGATGCTGTGCCGACAGGGGCAGGGAGCCTGCAGCACGGCGTCCATAGGCTGAAGACAACTGGGGGGTGGGTGCAAAGGATGCAAATATCCCTGTGTCCTAGATTTTTTCCAGGTTTTTTTTTTTTTTTTTTTTTTTTTTTTACTACCGCAAAGTACTTTATACTTAATCCCGTTAGTTCTTTTACTACTCATAACATCTTGGCACAGTGGATCTTCACCACTTGGAGGTTATGGATCCTTGCAAAAATGTGATGAACTCTCTGGAATAATTATATACCCCCCCAAAAAAATTGTACGCAATTAGAATGAGGTCACAGACCTCACAAAGCCTATCTATGGGCCACAGGTTAAAAGTTCTTTGCTTTATGAAGCAATTTGCGGGTGTAAAAATTAAGCTCAAAAAAAATGGATGTATAACTTTCCAAGTATTTGTTTTTTTTTTTTTTTTTTAAAATTTTTTTTTTTCTTAGAAAGAGAGAGTGAGACAGCACGCATACAGGTGCACATACAAGTCGGGGGAGGAGCAGAGGGGAAGCGGGGGAAGCTCTCAGGCAGACTCTGCGCTGAGTGTGGAGGCCAACGTGGGGCTCTATCTCATGACCCCGAGATCATGACCTGAGCCAAAACCAAGAGTCGGACCCTCAACCGACTGAGCCACCCAGGCACCCCCCCAAATATTTGTTTTGGAGGTGGGAGCTTGAACTTCAGACGCTTGTGACTTCAGTTTAGGGGACTTCTAAGAGCAATGGGCTCCCATGGGTGCTGAACCCTACGTGCACATTGGATTCACCTGGAGGGTTTTTTAAAAACACCACACTCAGGCCTTACCCAGATCAATTAACTCAGAATCTCTGAGTGGGGCCCTGGCAAAGGTATTTTTAATAGTCCTTCTAGATGATTCTATCATACAACCAAGTTGAGAACAAATGCTGAGTATAGACCCCTGGCCCCTGGGCATGTTATAAAACTTTACAACAGAAATCTCAAAAACCATAAAAGACCTCGAGACCTTCTAAATTAAATTGAACCAGATGTTTATTTTATGTCTCTCTACACATCTGTCTGAAGTGCAAAAGCTTTCCATACCAATGAATTTAAGTAAATATGAAGATCTTTAGTCCTCTAGCACTACTTGACCCTTTAGAAATGAATTTCAAAACAAATCCATTCAGGTTAGAAATATGGTTTGCTAAAAATACATACTGGATGTGATTCAAGTGCTTGTTTCAACAGGAGATCCCCAAATAGATCTTCGCAATATTTGGACATCTTGTACTGTTGATATTTGCTGGAGAGAGAGAACACTGGCATTTATAAATTCAAACATCCATTAACCATCCAAGAATAAGAAACATCCATTCCTAGGTGATTAAAAACTCCCACTCTGCAAAATCCACGCTTGTCCTCTTGATGCTAAGTGAGATGCTCGGTTACATACCACAGACTTTAACGTGTATAGTTTCAAAAGTAGATTTGGCTCCCCCAAAATAAGAGCTGGCAAACAGAATAAAAAAATGGCTTTCAAGTTCATCAAGTCTGCTTTCAAATCCATTGCCAAATCTTCCAACTCAGTGGAACTTTGAGCAAGGTGTCCTGATCTCTCACCTTTTAGAGGAAGCATCTCTAAAACACATCAAGATGACTTGTTTTTTCCCTTTGTATTTTTTTGGGAGGTGGTGGTGGGGGTAGTGGTTTGGGGTTTTTTTTCTCCCTCTTTTTTTTTTTTTTTTTTTGCATAAGACCGTGTCCTTACCACTTCCCAAAACTATTCAGCTATTTAAAAAGATGTACAGCAGTGGGGATTGAGTAGTAGATACTTTGAGTAGAAAGCATCATTATACCTGCAGTGATTTTCAAAGGAGAGAATTACAGGATATTCGGATGTGACAAATGCAGTTTCCTTGATGGCTTGAATAACATCCTTTAAAGATAAAAAGTGTTAATGAGAGAGAAAAGCAAAAAAATAAATTAAGGTACCTGAAACCATTCAGAGACTATTAATTTCAGCTCTTCCAAAAGTCAGTTCTGGCAATTAAGACCTGGAGAACCCATTCACCTTGACACCTTTACAGGTGGAGTCTCCTTGTGATTAGACCCAAGTGCAACTAATGGTTAACGACAATTTATTTCAAAGCTAACTGTGGCTTCTCCAACATTATGGCACCATTAACTGGCAAGAAATTTCATCTCAATGGCATGCTGGTTCCTTGCTCAATTACCTGACAAGACAGGTTCAGAGCTCATCTTTCTTGCTGAAGAGCAGGTGAGGTTTTGGCTACGTTTCATTAATTCGATGAAGAGTCCTGTGACATTTGCAACATCCCTTGTTTCTTATTAGCCTGATGAAAATGGGGGGGGAGGAGGTGACGAGGGAGGGTGCTCTCCTTGATCAAGCAACATGTGAGGTGAAACAGGAGGTGTTCTGGATGCCTCTCTCTGACCTGGAAGCTCAGTCATTTGAAACCTTTGAATGAGCTGAGCATGTCCTTCCCACAGATGGCTGGCCTTGCTCTCTGCTTAGCTTTAGAAAGCATGGTTTCAAACCAATGTTTCTACAACCACAGCATCATATTTGATAAAAATCCCCAAATTCTTACTGGCTTATCGTTAACCACAGGAAAAATTCAGTTAAATTGGAAAAAATTTTACAGTAATCTAGGGAAGTCCATTTGAAACCCATCTAATGCCTTGGGTTAGATAATCCTGGAGTATTTTAGTGAGCATCCTTATGGTTTATTCTTGCTTAAAGCTTCTTCACAGGTGAAAACTCCTGTAACCTTGATTGTCCACTTGAGTTGATCAAAAATTAGTCCTTGAGGAAAATTTTGGCTCTGCCCATGGGTTCTCCTTTGCTCACCTCTGAACTGAGAAGAAATAGCCTTCTTTTCAGCTAAGCCTCCTTATTAGGCTCCTTAATTCTCTAAAGAGGACAACCCTTCCTGTCAGTTTGGTTGGCTGTGCAAACTCATGGCTTCCCACTTGAATATATTCTTGATACTTCTCAGGGAGTATAATTCCTTTTCAGGGAACATAATCTTGAATTCACTGCTGCTCAAAATTCACCAACATCTGGCTAAGAGAAATGGTATGTGCATGGAGTGTTATGGGTAAAGGGCCTAGGCATCTGTTTGTACAAATACCTCTGGTGATTTGCCACATGTAGGCAGGGTTGAGAACCACTGCTCCAGATGTTGCAATAACTATTCCAAGTTGCACCAAACTGACAGAGACAGATGTACCTGAATATTGGCCAACCACAGAATTTCATTTTTTGACTTGTCTTTTGGCAGGCTATCATTGGAGCATATTGAAGAGTGTTGTAAGAAACTAACCTTCAAACTGTACATAGAGATCACCAAAAGGCCATTACTGAAAGGCCTGTTTGTAAAACTGTAGATGCCTCTCTTTGAGGGTCCTTGGGGAAGAGTCTTATCTCTGGCATCCGGACCAGGAAAAACTATGCTTCTTTGGACCAATGGCTCTGTTTCTAGTTTACAAATCTTGTGAATCATCATGTTTCTCTCCTTGCACTGAATTCTAGAAAGTTTGGAGCCCATTTGTGGCATGGCTTGGCAGTTTATAGGACTTCTTATGGAGGATTCATAAACTCTCACCTCACTCACTTAGCTTCTTGCTCTTACAGGCACTATTTATAATCGATTTTATTTTATGTATTCTATTTATGTTTTAGGCCCATTTGAAGTCCTTCAGAAAGAATGTAAAGTAAGCAAGAAAACAGAAGACTGTTTTTAAAGTAATTAGAGTCTGGGGACTCTGGCAGAGAAACCTCATTATATGGTGCTGTCACCATTTGAAAGCAGCAAAGTTAGAAAAAGGTGGTGCGATGAAGTGGAGAAAACAGTTTTCTTGACTTTCTCTTCAAAACTGGAGGAAAGGAATATGAAGGCAAAACACTTGAGAAAATGAATCATTTGTTTTCTCCACTCCATCTATCTCTACAATAGTTTGGAAAAGACTATGGCTATTTTGAAACTTACCTTAAAAAGGATATCTGTACACATTGCTTTCCCATGAGTTATTATTGGTTCTTGGTCTTCACCTTTTCCGTCCCAACAGTCAAGTTCAACACATCTAGGCACACAGTGAAATTACAATATTGAACCCTTACAATAAAATAGTATGTGTGTGCAAATTAAAAGAAGAGACATCAAAATAAGTTGTTTTCTTATAGAAGTAGAACATGGACTGAGTTAAATAACATGATTATTTCATGGAGTATGCAGGCCAAAATCACATTATATTCTTTATCACGCTGGTGTCATCAAAAAGGAACTGTCAGAGATTAAGACAGACTTAGGAGATACAACCACCAGTGAAGTTCTGGATGAAATTCAGTATATACTCATGATACTCTCACCATATATATGACAAAGGCACAATGAAGGACAATCTGGGGACAACTGGGAACATCTGAATACGGGCTGGGTTTTAGATGATGTTGAACAATTTTTAAAATTTTATTCGGTGAAATGATGTAACTTTGGCCATAAAAGAACATGTTCTCATTGTATCAAATATTCAGAGACAGAAGTAGTGATGTCATTTCCTTAGTGTCTCTCCATACACAAAAAACAGTGAGTTATTAAAAAATAAGGCATGGTTATTGATAACCAAGAAAAAATATCATAATGTAACTACATTTCTTATTTTTCACTTTCAGCATTTTTCCATATTTTAAACCTCAAGTATTTGCCTATTTCCATAGAAGAAAAACCATTTTCAATAATCTTTATTCTCAGAGAATGACATTTTAGAACTTTTAACATTAAGTAGAGCTAAATTTGCAAATGTTTCAGACCAATAAGAAATTTAGCATGACTTCTTGAAAAAAAATTTTTTTTTGCAATTTTGATCAAAAGGGGGGATAATTAAAATTTACAGTAAAAAATGTCTCTTGGCCCAAAGGAGGATTCTAGAACTTTCTGGAGCAGAGATTTTCTGTTCTTTTTCAAGGTTATATGACCAGGATAATCAATTAAAGAGAAAGAAAAAGGTCCTTTTCATTCTGAATACTGCGTCCTATTTTTTTTTTTTTTTAGAGAAAAGTCAATTAAATTGAAGGGCATCATTAAAAAAAAAAAAAAAAAAAAAAAGCTGTCCTGAGTTTCTGACCTGCAACCAGCCAGGAGAACCTGTCTGTACATTTCTACTGAAGATTTCCCGCCAAACTGTCGGCCCGTGAGATAGGTATTATGGGAAGAACTGATGAAGTAGTGGGCCAGAGGATGGTCCATTTCTTGGTAAAGTTCTAAACGATCCAGGAAGACTGGGGCATTTTCATCTGACATCAGATATCTGCAAAACCCATCACTTGATATGAGGCCTAGGGGAAAAAAAGAACAGCTAGTAGACATGTGGCTCAGAAGACACACCTCTCACATTTTTCTTCTTGAAAGTTGAGGCAACTTAATTAGGAGTAAAAACTTCTCATTCTGGTTCCCAAGGACCTTCATCCTTCAGAACCTGAACAAAATAAGAGCTGCACATTACAAGGAACCTAATGCATTTCAAAAGACAGGTGGTGTTCTGCTTTTGTAAGTAGGACGGCAGAAGCACACAATTCCCTGAGCTCAGAAGTGCAGCCCCAGGAGCCGTGGTGACCAGGGGTCAAGGGGACCTTCATCAGTTCCATTTCTACCACTCACTCCTTATGTTCTTGGGTCTCAACCTCCTCTTATGTCAAATGGGGGGAAATCCTGGCCACATCTGCTTTCCAGGACTGTCACGAATGGTAAAGAAGAATACATACGAGAGGGGCTCTTAAAATAGTGGAAAACAGGGGTGCCTGGGTGGCTTAGTTGGTTAAGCGTTTGATTCTTGATCTCAGCTCAGGTCTTGATCTCAGGGTTGTGAGTTCAAGCCCCACGTTGGGCTCAAGTGGAAAACCTACAACTGTAGGGCACTACTGTTCTCACTGGATCAGAGAAGGGAGGAACAGCCTCTCTGGGTTTCAACAATTCATTTCTCCTCTTTTATCTATGAACCAGGGTGTGGGACTGGTGAGAAGAGTATTCAGTCATCACTGAAATGTGGCTCCAAGAGTCACTGTTCATTTCGGTCAGTCCTTTCTGATATAGGGCAAGTCCCCTGCGGTCTCAGAAGTGATCAACATTTCTACATCTCTTACCCTGTCAACCATTGCCCATCTCAGCTTTTTGTTTTTATTTAAGCATTGGCAAGTTATGAACTGGTTTAAAGCTTATAAAAAAAGTACAGATGATAGCATAATAAATAACTACGGGCCCACACCACAGTTTTGTAACATTTTACCTTATTTTACATTTTTCAGAGGAATACATAATTACAGATGCCTTTGCAGCACCCTGTTCTCCCACCCTCCCTCCATCCTGCTGCATGCAGTCCCTCTTTCTACTCCCTTTTAGACAACCACTCCCAACTTTTTGTACTGAACATTCTCAAAACAGCTTTGTAACTCTACTACATACACCTTTAATCAAATAGGTAGTTGTATTTAAAAGCTTATATAAAAGACATTCCACTATTTGCATATGCAACTTGCTATTTTTACATTTTCTTAGAACTTACTCAGTTCGTATAAATAGCTTTTGGTCATTTACTTTTCCCTGAATAATGTACAATAGTATGTGTAGTGGTAGTACGTAGGACTGTAGAATGTAGAGTAGATCCATGTATGAATATACCCATTTATTGTCCATGATTCTGTTGACGGGTATTTAGGTAATTTCTAATTCTAAATAAACATACTACAATAAAAATCTGTGTACCTATCTCCTTGGGCACACACATCCGTTCTAAGAGCAAGTACTTTTTAAGGCACCGGGACAGATGGAGTGATGGGAGAAACAGACATGCCCAGCCTTCACGAAACGTATTATGGGAAAGAGAACAAATAAATTAGCAAATAAATATAAGTATAATGTAATATCACACAAGTGCTAGAAGGAAATAGAAAGCAGGGAATGAAGGCAATCAAGGATGACCAGGATGCTGTGTTCGATACGTGGCCAGCAAAAGCCCTTCCGAGGAGGTTACATTCACAAATAGGGAGCAAGCCACATGCAATCTGGGGAATCATCCCAGGTAGAAGGATCAGCAAGTGCAAAGACCTTGATGCAGGAGTGTGTGACTAAGGGGAAAGGTAGTTAGAAATGAGGCTGGAGAGGAAGCCAAAAGCTACATCAGTTAGACTGAAGTCTTTGCTAGATACTGTGGATTTTACTCTCAATGTGTTGGGAAGCCTTTGGAGGGTTCCGAAGAGTGGAATCACATGATTAGATTTAGTTTTTAAAGGTTTAGTCTGGCTGCTGTGTGGAGCATAAACCATAGGGCACTGAGTAGAAAGAAGACAACTAGTTAAAAGTCAACTGGCATCGTCCAGGAAGACATGATGTAGGCCTGGCGAGTCTGATGAATGTAGAGACGGTGAGAAGTGATTTATTCAGGACTTATTCTGACGACAGATCTGGTAGGTTTTGCTGATGGATCAGAAGTGATGTGAAAGAACGAAAGCAAGTCAAGGAAGATTCCAAGAGTTTTGGCTTGAAAATCTGGGTGAATCATGGTACCATTTTCCAGGCTGAGAAGGGGACAGGCCTGCGGGCAGGGAAAATCAAAACATGTTGTACATATACATTCGAAATGCCCATTCAGTATCCAAATGGAGAATTCTACCGCAGGTCTGTAGTGGAAATTAGAGGGTAGGAGTGGAGAATTTGAAAGTCGTGTGTAGAAAGAAATGTAGAAGCACTGACTTGGGTGAGGGCACTTCCTCTGACATCCAGAGCTGGGAATGAGATGGGAGATGCTACCTACACACCTGGATGTGGAAAGCCTGGGCTGTAGGAAGGGCATATGTTCCACTCTACCAATTATTGCCAAAATATTAGAAAAGGTGGTTGTACCAATTTATGCTTTTCCCAGAAGTTTATAACGCCTTTTGCACCACATTCTCACCCATACTTAAGAATGGCAGACTTTAAAATTTCTGTCATTTGTGAAATGGTGAAGCTATGATTTTTATATGTGTCAATGTAATTTCATAGACTTTAGGACCTGGAAGGACTTTGGAAATAATGAGAGAGACACCTCTATCCTAACACATCATACTGCCAAGGAACTGCTGAGCCTTGTCCTTCAACAGATCACAACTGCCTTACTTGCTTTTGAATCCCCAACATCTGGCACAGTGCTTGGCACCCAGTCAGCCCTCTATAAACTTTAAGAAATGAAAGTAGGGGAGCGAAATACTAGTTGAATGACTGTAAGGTCTCTACCAAGTTATAAGCAGGGGAACCGAGGCCCAGGAATAGAGTCCCTTGATCAAGGTCACACAGCGACAGGGGAGCAACAAGAATCCAATCAAATACTGCGAAGTGCTATATTATCTATCAAGCCACCCTTCCCTTCACTTTAATTCCATGCAACGGAGAATAAATAGTAATACTCAGAGTGTTGGTAGAAAGGTAAATAAGGAAGCACTCTTGCTGAAAGGAGGTATTCGGGGACCTAGCAGGAAGTGTAAGTGTATGTCTATTTGACTTGGAAAAATATCAGGGGTGGGTCATGTGTTGTGGCGGGCCAGCATGCATATACACGGGTTCTATGTGGGTCCAGAGATTAAATAAACCTTTCAGTCACATTCACTGAGATAGAAAGCAAAAAGAACTCAGAAACTGGAGGCCCTAATGCCCAGGGGCACACTGGAGAGATAGAACTTGAACCTGAATCTCCCTTCAACTCTCCACTGAGACCACAAGGCTGAGGCTGGAGGTCAGGTAGCTCTTGTCTCAGGACTTCCTGTCCAATTATGGTAGCGTCACCTCTCCCATCCTTTGCAGGAGCCTCCCACTGCTATGAGACTGATCTTCAGTTTCCTCTCCATGCCTTTTCTTTGTCAAATATTGGAATCGACAGCACACTGTTTCCAATGTTTCATTGAAAGAAGGAAATGTTCAGAAACCCCAATAATTTGCTAAATTGATTCCTGACCATTTAATTTCCTATCAGTTGCATTTGTATTACATAACAGAGGTCTAATGATGGGAAGGCTCATCAAATCATGTATTAAAATTTACATGGCTTGGCAAAACAAAAGGGAGAAAAAGAAGGTATAAATTTTTATAAGACGTGAAATTCCTTCCAAGATTGCAAATAGACACTGTATGGGCATTTTTGCAGTTTGAGCATTAGGCAATACTAAAGATCGAATATAAGAGAGTACAACAGGGAAAATATCACTACCATGTGTTTAATAATGTAGTAAATTTACATTATACCTCAGGCAGCATGGGCAAATTCTGATGTAAGGTAAAATTTATACTTAGAACAGGAAAAAAAAATCAGTCCATTAAAAATCCTTGGCTCTAGGGAGCTCCAAAGCATTTAAAGATGTCTTTAACTAAAAATCCAAGAATGTTTAAAGTTGCACATAGTCTTGCTTTCTCTTTAATAAAGAAAATTATCTTTTTTCACTTTTATTACCTTTTTGCTTCAAGTCTTCATCAGGCTCATACATCTCGATGATCTGCATTGCCCTTTTAGCATCATAAAATGGGAATAAAATTTCATTCAGTCGAGGGTCTCGCTGATGCTATGATGAGAAAATAACCCCATTTAGGTTGACATTTCTCACCCTTGGGGCATTACACATCACTAAAGTACATAATTTCTAAAATAAGATATATTGAGAATATCACATTTACAGTTACAAAGATAGGATTTCACTGTCCTACTGTCTTTCTCCCTAAAATATACTTCAAAAAAGTCCAACTTTGGGAATGCTTTGGTTTCCCTCACTGAACTAGAAAGAGAATACAGAATATATATATATATATATTTTTTTTTCCCCTCAAAAGCTAAAGGATACATAAAATGGTGTGCATGTCAATTGTACTGTCTTCTAGTTCCCATACCCCAGGTGAGAGATTTGGCATAAATATCTATAAAAAGTGAGGTCAAAAATCTTTGGGGAAAAAAAAAAAGGAAAAACAAAAGCAAAAACTAAGAAAAACCCTCCAAAAAACCCAAATAACTCAAATAGTTAATATACTAACTTAGGTGCCAAAAAAGAAAAACAATAGTAACAACAACAACAACAAAAATCCCTGAGGTTAAAACAGGCAAACATCATTTCATTTTCATTATCTATATTTTTTTATATAAAGAAAAGATTTCTTGGGCAGTCTGCAAACTTCACTTTCTCGAGTAAATATTTATCAAATCCGCCATGATAATGATAATTAATCGGCACAAGGATATGTATCAATTACTGACAATATGAAAATTTGTATTTGAATTATCAGTAGTTCAGAAAGTCTTTTTCACTATGAACTAGAACTGGGTGTGCCCTGAGGAAATTCTCTGGGCAAGGGGAGTCCATGAATGATTAAGGCACTTAGGAAGCTGGTGATGCCAGTCTTTAAAAATCAGCACCTGGATGCTCATGGTACTCCAGGAGGCACCAGGAACGATGCTATTTCTGCAGTTCTGTCATCCAAACTTCACAGCAGTGGTGAAAAAACTCCAATTTACTGACTCAGCTACAATCTTCTGTATGTGTGTGTGTTATGTGTGTCTCTGCGTGTGTGTGTGTCTGTGTGTCTATATCTGGAGGGAGTGGGTCCATGAAACTTCCTTAATGTTCATCGTGAATTGGACCCTGGTCATTCATCAAATCTATAACTTCTATGGAAATCATGGCAGAGAAGCAGATGTGAGCAAAACCTGGTCAATGGGTAGAACCTTGGCGGCAACTCTTTACCCAAATATATGCACAGACATCGAAAAACAGCAGTGAGAAGTTGTTTGAGAAACAACTGTTAAAGGTTCATATGGATTTCCCTTCCCCCATTTGTTTTGAGATGAAAGTCTGAGAAGTGGGTAACACAGAATGAATGCCTTTGGCCAACGCAACACGCACAATGTAATTTCCTCAAGCACTTGTGGCCTAGCCTATTCTGGCCCTCCCACCTCCTCGCCCAGGTAAGAGTGTTAACTCATAAGGAATCAGTATCTTTTGGTCAGTTTATCCCAATGAAGCATGCTTCTGTTGTAATCTAAGAATTTACAGCTCACAACAGCTCACGTCCATGCATGTGCAAGAGCAGAAACTGTTATATTAACAACAGGCCTTGAAACCATAAAAAACAAAACTCATGGGGTATGCAGAGAGAAACTGTGAGGTGGACCATGGAAGGCCAGGCACATGAAGGCATGCTACAATCTTATTTATGAAATGGATGGGCATCATGCAACCCTAGAGACTGCTATTCAAGGGCATGACAAGCACCACGCCTCTGGTGAGAAGGCATCGTTTTAAAAACAAATCAATGAACAGAAAACTCTTTCTAGGCACATTTCCTCCCCCGTCTCCGTAAAATACTATCACGGAAGAAGATGGATATAGGAGGAAAAGGTCCTTTTTGGACGCCATTGCAGTTATTTTCACAGTTGGCCACTATATTTCACTTCCTTATTAAAAGTAGGCTTTTTGATTTAAAGATATGCTCATTGTTAAGAATTCTGGGCTCATGGAGATGATGGGGTAAATCCATATGAATTAAAAAGAAGAGATTAAGCTGCAGGGGAGAGAAGAGATTAAATTAGGTAAAGGAGGGGGAACCCAGACGCTCCTATGTGCTCTTTATATGCATACCTATGCATGTGAGCCTGGTGTGACTTATAATGTGATCTGTTGATGGAGGCACAGCATCTCCCGCACCTGGGAGTTAAAATGCAGATTCTCAGGCCCCACCAAAAACCTATCAGATCTGATTCTCTGGGGTGGAACCCATGAATCTGTGTTTTGAAAAGCTTTCCAGGTGACTCAAGTTTAAGTAACACTGCTCTAACATGTAAAAGTATGCATTTTAACATACTTGTATTATCACTTATATAAAAAACAAATCAACCTAAAAACCTAAGTCCTGGAAGGACAGAATGCTAAATGTTTGAGATGTCCTCCTAATTAAAGCCCATTAAAATTTAGTCCCAGGGCACAACAGTTACTAGAACATCCTGCCTTTAAGAAACAAAAGCCAGGAAAACCAAGCCCAAAAATGGATGCATCATAATCCCCTAATTGTACATGTGCAGCAAATAAGCATTAAAAGCAGACTTTGCCTTTGCATCACTCCACCAGATAACATAGCCTTTGCTTCACTAAAACTTTCATGTTTCAGAAAGGAAGCATGGTGCACTCTGGATAGTCCGAAGGCAAGGAAGCAGATAATAAGATTTGCATCAGAGTCACAAAACTATAATTTTTATATGAAACAACAAAGAGGAAAAAGATCACTTCCAGGTGACCAGCGTAATAAGGTTGCAGAAGAATCCTACACAGATGTAAGCACAGAGGGGCAAATGTTTCACAACTCTGAGGGATCGCTGGTTTTCCGTGGGGATCTGAGGAAGCAATGTGCCTATGACAATCACCTCTGGACATCCAGAGCTTTGTAAAGTGAGATCTAACCAGCTTCCAAAAATAGGTCACAGAACCATGCCCTTGTGCATGAGGAGACAGTGGTCATTGCTCCATTATTATTCCCTAACTCTTACTGAGAAAAAGTAGCAATTGGTTTTAACCCAAGCAGCACTGAGAGAGAGAGATGTTGAAAAAAAGTATTCAGAAGAGATATAAAGAAGATAAAGGAATGATTTGCAAGAGTAAGGCTTACCCGTAAGACTAAAGACGTCTTTCTCTTTCCGTATTAAACAATAAAGACACTATAATGGAAAGCGATCACGGGCCCTTTCCTACACAACTGCAAAATAAACAGGTCTAGCCCTAACATGATCATATAATGTGTGTGAAGCAGGTGGAGAGATCACTGGCAACAAGAAAATAAAGCTAATTCTGGAAAATTGTGGTCATCTACGACCTTTTCCCTCTTTCTCTCATCTTGATCTCTCTCTCCAGCCCTCCACGCATCTCCTGATTCTGTAGGCCCTCCCCCTCAGTTATCTAAATCTTTGTGAGAGAATAAAGGTAAAACTGAAATCAATTTGGCTTCTCATTGGAAATGTGGAAAGATAGATGAAATTAACTAAAGCCCAGGGACATTAATTAGCCCCACCACAGACAGAGAACGGAGTTGGAAGCAGTAGCTAACCACATGGCAGCTCCCAGTGGGTACCACTACTGGCTCTCCCGGACTCTGGTTTATTTTCAGAAAACAGGAAGAAGAAAAGTTTCTCTTGGTCCACTGATGGGAACAAGAGGCATAGCTGTGGCAAAATTTTAGGATCTGAGTGGTGGATTTCTATGACTAAATCCATCATGGAGAATAACAGAAGATATATGATACTCTCATCCACACTAAGCATTCCCGTCCACACTAAGCTTTCCAAGGAGGAATCCAGGAGTAATCCACTAGGACAGTGCTTCACAAACTTTAATGTGCAGACCAATCACCTGCAGATGTTGTTAAATGCAGATTTCAAGTCAGTAGGTCTGGGGTGGGACCCAAGATTCTGTATTTCTAACAAGCTCCCACAGGATGCTGCTGCTGATGGTCCATGGATCACGCGTTGAGGAGAGACTGAGAAGCAGATGAGAAGCAGGTCTAAAGCTACTAGTGAAAAGCTAGTCAGTGTTGATGACATGGATAGGGAGGAGGTGGTACAAACCCCTATATGGTGACCAAGATAGTAAATGGCCAGTCTCCTCTCATTCCAGCTTCCTGGAGATAGACATGAGTACACCAAACACAAAATTTCATCTAAGGAATAAAAGGATTTACAAGCTGGAAAGTGGTGGGAGGCAGCATGACTTTTTTCCCTATTACTTATTCTAATTGGTTAATGCTGGTATACATGTGTCTACTGATTTTTTGCTTTGTCAATCATTTCTCTGGTTATTTTGCTGAACTCTCATTTAAAGAGTTTTTCAGCTGATAATTTTTGATAGGGTACTCAATCATCATCTTCAAACGATGAGTAGGACTCTGTCCTTTTGTATTCATGAGACTCTTTATTTTTCCTGTCTTATTGTATAATCTGGGGCTTCTAACACAGTGTTGAATTTTGGCTTGTTGACACTATGTAGCTAAGGCATTTTGAAAACGTTTAGATCTAAGCTTTTGGAGCCATACACTCTTACACTGCAATGCCTGCTTTCTTCTCGAATGAATGCTATCTCCTTTCATTATGGGTTTTGAAGGTGTTCTGCCTACAGGGTGCTTCTAATTTTGGAGAGAGGAGAAGAGCCACTATAGGACTCAAAAGAAGGTTACAAGGAGCGGGCAGAATGTTTTCTAAGTTTGACAAACTTCTTCAAGGATACATTCAGATTGTTATCTAGTTTTTCCAGTTCAGTTTGCTATGAGAGAAAAGGACGAGATTTGGGCACTTTGATTAGAAACAAAGGCTGTACACTTTCCTGAACCATCTTGTAGTCTCTATGATCTAAAGAAATCAAGAATCACACGGATTCCATGTGTCCCACCTCAAAAGGTGCTTCCTTACCACGAATGAGAAGCGAAGCAGAAGAAAATACAAAAATAAATGAGTGCTACTGGCCACCGTGATAGTGATATATAAAAGTTTGTCAAATACTATTTGAAGAAAGAATTTGGATGGCAGAGCCAGAAAGCATGGGTGATCATACCTTTTAAAAATTAAATGTTATGTCTTAGACTTATAAAAATGACAAGTGATGACTGGGTAGGCTTACAAAAACAACCCATACAAGGAAAGATGTGAGATAAAGAGCCCCCCATGAATACCGCACTATCCTCAAGACTTCATAATTGTTTCTTTATTGTCACGGTGACACACAGAGTAAGGTGTCTGTCATATTTCATAGATGCCTGGACGCCAGCTTCATCTCAGAATGCACAAGAGACTTTGTTTCTAGGAAGTAGCAAACCAATGATAAGAGCTTTTCTCCGTGCCTCCCAACGGTCTTCCCTCTTTAACCAAAAGCAAGACTTTCCTGCCCATCTCACCAAAACTTAAGATGAGTGGGAGTGACCCAAAGTGCATGAAGAAGCTGAAGGAAATAAAACAATAAATCTTAAAAATAAAGCAGAAGAGGGGGAAGGAGTTAAAAGAAACAAAGCAAGGCAACTTAACTTCTGAGTAACGGTGGCACAGGAATGTGGATAATATCTGGGTAAAGATTATAAACATAGTATTCGCATGACCAAAAACTAGTGGGGTGGAAAAACTTGCAATGTTTTCAAGTAAAATAAATACTGTATTGCACTGAAAGGCTTATTAAAAGTGGAGGCAACTGTGCTGATAAATGGAGTAGCTATTCTTCCTGGCACAAGGGCTTTTAGGCTCTGGTTATCATAGTTCTGTCGGGGCAACCCTACCAACTGGGAGCCACTGAGCCCTAACAGGCAAAGATGTGATTTGTCTCCACAAACTGGCAAATCACAGTCTGCCTGTTGCCTGTTCTTTGGATCCATACTTCACGTCTGGCATGATACTCTCTCTTTAAATATTTTCTCTTTATATGGTATAATGGTTAAATTATATTAAAAATTGTTTTGAAACAAAAATATATTGTCCATTCCATTAATGTGCTAGGAAGAAAAAGTATATTTTCCATTTTGGATGAGAAAGAGCTTCAACGGGTTTCACTGAACAGAATATTCTTTTGTACATTATAAAGAAAAAAAAAGTTAATTTTAGTTGTAACAAAAGTTGCAATCTTTACGTGTTCCAAAATATTTTTCTTTTGTGCTTCAGCAAATGTTGTCAACCAATGTTGGTTGTTGAGTGAATCATATTCTAAAATGAGCCCTAAGCGTGTTATAAAAATAAAATCTAAAAATTTGACCTGCAATCTAATTGGCCTAATATGTACTATATTTTCACCCAGGAACTCCACTGTTGTGCTCGTTGTCAAAATAATCTCTTTGAACCTACATATCGTTCTTACATGCAATCCATTAAAAGACAAAAATAAAGCTTTCCAGTCCATGCAAAGGTATGAGAAAAAGTTAGCAATGGAGAATCCAACTATAGTGTGGTAATTTCAATCCATTCTATATTTAATGAGATCAATAGGAGAAAAAAAAAGTACCTTAAGTATCATCTTGCAAAAACATAGACACATTTAATTAAATGAATATATTATAAAATTCACACGCACACACAGAACCAGAGCTATACATCACAGCAAGAAAACCAACAAAAAATAGCAGTGTGCAAAGCCAACGTGTAGGAAGTGCATGAACACCCAGAAGCAGCAGCTGATTTTTGCACCTGGTAAAGAAAGCCATATGGAAAGATCAGCAGGTCAGAAGCAAAGCGAATAGGGCATATGATGCGGGCATGCAATGGGGACATTGGAGGAGGCAAGCCACTGCACACAGACTTTATGGAGTTAATGTATGAAAAAGCTTACTTCATTTAGAAAGCTCACTAATTGGTCTACCGTTAAATAATCAGTTTTGTCTCCATTGCTGAAAAGAAATTTATTAGAAAAAGTAAGTTTTTGTATATGATGCTACAGTAGGTACGATTTACATGTTGACATTTGTTGATGATAATTCTAAACTTATTTCTAACCCTGAAGTAGTGGTGCATTCTTAAAATGGCCAGAGACTGGTTGTAAGGACAAAAAAAAAAAAAAAAAAAGAAAGAAAAAGAAAAAGAAAAAAGAAAAAGAAAAAAAGCAACAACCCAACAAGAGAAAGAAAACACTCCCACTAGCTCACAGAAAATGTCTGCAATTCTTCTGTTTAGTATTATTGAAAACCCTTATTTTAAAAACAACATGTAAGTCATCCATTTGAAGTAACTAGAATGAATGAACTTTTCAACAACATAATAACATTCCAAACCAAATCTAGTTAGTTCACATAATGGGTTAATACCTAAAGGAGCAGGTTAAAATTGTAGGTAGTTAGTAAAGCCAATGCAAGGGGGGAAAAATCGTTCCAGGTGCTGCCATTAACTTTTGTAAAAGTTTCTCAAAAACTCAGAGTGAACTTTTACAGCGATAAACTAAGGGGTGAAAATGTAAACCTAGCTACATAATCCTAGAGACTCTCAACATACTATATTAGAACATTACCACAAAAAATGTTTTAAAAATCTAAAGGGACAAAAATGTGACATTTTTTCATAAGTAGAACTTACATTTTTTTAAAAAGATCCTCTATATCTGTCCGAGGACAAATCTTTTGTGTCAGTTCATAGAACTTTTCATAAGTAAATGCCGCAGGCTCAATTTCATCATTCTGTAAAGAACAAAAGAGTGTCATAACTTATGCAACATCTTTCTCCTTGGAGGGGAAGAATCTATCTATAGGATCATGAAGCAAAGCAATGACCACCTGGGATTCCCAGGGCCTCAATCTCTGATTCTTACTGAGAGAAGCCAGACAGCCAATCCCAGCTGTGGTCAGGCCGTCCCGCCAGCACCCGGCATGTGTAAATGGGTGTTTCTGGTTACCATGGGCAGCCATAACTTGTGTGTTCAAAAACTGACTACAGCTGGGCTCGCTCTGGGAAACACCCCATAAAACAAATATAAAGAAACACTTCCTCTTTCTCTCCTTGATGGAGAAAAGCAAGTGCCTGCCTAAAGGATGCTGAATAAATCAAACCGAGTGTTTACTTATGTTTATCTTATGAATTTTCACAAGACAACATGAAGGGGCTCAGGACAACCATATAAAATTTTACTTTTCATCCTGAAGTTTGTATTTCAAATTGGGTTTGTTAAAGTAGTAACAGGCTAAAATCTTTCTTGCAGTCAATAAATTAGTTTCAATTATTCTAAATCCAAAGGGCCAGGAACACAAATGGCTTGTGAGGGAGGGGTGCTTTATAAAATACTCCACAGCCATCTTGAAGAGTTCTTCAAGTCATAATTAGTCAATTATTCAGGCTGACATTGTGCTTGGTCAAGGCAATGTGGATGGGCTTCTCTAATAAGCTTTCCGGGGGCGTGTGGGCAGCTCAGTCGGTTGGGCATCGACTCTTTTTTTTTTTAAGATTTTATTTATTCATGAGAGAGAAAGAGAGTGCACACAAGCAGGGGGAGAGGCAGAGGGCGAGGGAGAAGCAGACCCCCTGCTGGGCTGGGAGCCCAACGTGGGGCTTGATCCCAGGACCTGCAGATAATGACCTGAGCCGAAGGCAGATGCTTAACCATCTGAGCCACCCAGGCGCCTTGGGCACCTGACTCTTGACTTGGGCCCAGATCATGATCTCAGGGTCTTGGAATCGAGCCCGGCATCTGGCATTGTGCTGGGCGTGAAGCCTGCTTGAGATTCTCTCTCTCTTCCCCTCTGCATGCCACCCCCCTCCCCACTCTCTCTCTCAAAAAATAAAATAAAATAAGCTTTCCACAGGCTGTGTAAAAGAGCCTGGCTGTCATTTCCTTTTCTTAATAAAGTTGATAAAAACATTCTGAAGTACACTATTTGAATTTGAAAACGTTTAGTTTAAAATGCCCAGAAAACAAAAGGCAGGCAGGCAGGCAGGCAGAAGGGAAAGTTACTTGTATTTTATGTGACTAAAACCAGTTCTGAATCTAAATGACATCAGGTGAACATAAATAAGCTGGCTTATTTCATATGAGAACATAAATAGACAAAATCGTTTTAGAAACACATGATTAAATGAATAAATACCTTTCCACTGGGAAGACCTAACTCCTTGAGTGCTTGAAAGATCACCTTTTCTGTTTTCCCCGATGCAAAAGTTCTAGTAATACTAGGGCAGAAAAGAAAGGAAAAAAAGAAAAGTCAAGTTTTGTTAATTCTGTTTTCTCTGAGGCAAAAATCCAAACGATACTCAGGACTGTAGGATGGCAGGGGGAGAAGGGGAAGGAAAATACACTTAGTTTTCATTTTTAGGTATTTTTCACTTCCCTAACTAGCTCCTGCAATATCCCTCTGGTTACACTTGTGAGGCAACTTGTTCTCAGATGGGTGTCCCCCTGGGTGCTCATGAACCCAAGAAGCTGTGGAGATACATACTGGTGGACCAAAACAATGATAAATTTTGATCCCACCAAATAACTTTCTCAGGAAAAAGGCATGTGGCAGATGAATAAAACCTCATGTTGATACTACCTAGGCTTGGAGTAGAAAAATAGGCTCCACAGAATTCAGCGTCTCCCTAGGATGGCCCTTATACCGTGCTTTCAAACTTACCACAGCTGAGATGCACTATCAGATATGTTTTTAAAATTTTTTAAAGATCTTATTTATTTATTTAAGGGGGGGCAGCACCAGCAGGGGATGGGGAGGGGCAGAGGCAGAGAGAGAAGCAGACTCTGTGCTGAGCCAGGAACCTGCCACAAGGCTCGATCCCAGGATCCTGAGATCATGATCTGAGTCTAGGTCAGACGCTTAACCTGAGCCACCCAGGTGGCCTTACATTTCTTTTTTTAAAGATTTTATTTATTTATTTGACAGAGACAGCAAGAGAGGGAACACAAGCAGGGGGAGTGGGAGAGGGAGAAGCAGGCTTCCCGTGGAGCAGGGAGCCCCATGCGGGGCTCGATCCCATGGCCCTGGGATCATGACCTGAGCCGAAGGCAGACACTTAACCATCTGAGCCGCCCAGGCGCCCCCCCCCCTTTTTTTGAGCTAAGTAAGCATCCTCGAGCTACTCTGAATACCAGCTGCCTCAAGGATTAGGAAGTTTACTGAGAAAGGGATAGGTGTGGTGGGGAGGGGAGACAGGGAAACACTTGTTTCAGTGTTGCAGTAGAATCTTGGTACTACCCTGATACATGCTATTTCTGAATAATGGTGCTGCCCTTTATCACGTATGGTGTACATCGAGGCTAGTGAAATGAGTAACACCTTAATGAGCCTGTTTCCTCTTCTGATAAATACATTGGCGACACTCAGAATGACCTATTGAGGATGGGAGCAGGTACCCTAGAATTCATGTTTGGCTCCGAGCCATGCCTTAGCCAACCCAAGGAGTCTTCATTCATGCTGTGGCTGGAAGCCCAGGGAATCTGTCACCATAATAACTGGAACTCTAATATCAAAAGTCTAGCCTTGACGTGAGGGTAGAGCCATTTCATCTGGCAAGCTTGATTTTGGAATGCCTTCTCTGTGAGCACAAGGGGCTTTGTAACAGCACCTCCCCACGCCCAACCCTGTCACGCACTCCGCCATTCATGCTAAGTGGAAGCCACCTCCAAATGTAAGCACTGAGAGCCAATTATTCTTGATGAGTGGGAGAAAGCACCTCTTCAAGTGCACAGTACAACTTCTCAAAATAGATTGGGGAGAACTAATTTTAGGTAAAGGAATTGTTATGTGTTCATTCAAAGCTTTATTGTTTCATACTTGGTCCAAGAATACTTCAAGAAGTTCATTTTTAAGAGCGCTTGACACAGCTGCATTCAACTCTACAGCGGCCCACGGATTCTCTTTAACACATCTACAGACATGGTAGAGCGTATGTATTTGACATCAAGTAAACTGGTTTCTAGGGTAGACGGCGTTATGTCCACATTTTCCCACTTCCCTAGAGTTCATGCAATTTGTATACACTAAATTGGGTTGAGAAGCAATTTACTGGACCTTTATAAAATAGGGGAAAGTAGCTATTCAGTGTTCTTAAAAAAAAAATTAGGTGTTAATGTGAGAGGTACAGGCAACAGCATCCCCACATTTGGGATGCCTGCAGAAGGAAACGGTTTGCCTCTAATCTCAGGGGTATCTTAGTGAACTTGAACTTCAGGTAGGTTTGGATAGGCATGAACAATGAGAAGAGAACTGATCGACGTGGTCATGAACCCTGTAGCAGGCACAGGGCCTGAGCCTTTCTGGTGAAACAGAACCTGGGTGAGGGGTGGAGGGAGGGAAGGGCAGGGAGGAGGGGAAGAGGGCACAGGAATAGAATTTTTTGGCTAGAGCTTGCTGAAGTGCCAAGAAATAAATAGGAAGCAGAACAAGAATGTCTCATGGGAGGAGGAGATCCAAGCATTTGCACTGGGGGCTGGGGGGGGTGCAGATAAAGAGATTGAGAGAAAAAGAAAAAAAAATAGGGTGTCTGGTGCCAGGAGAGAGGAAAATCCATGTAGGAATGTATTAGTGAGGGCAAAGCAGAGCCTAACAACATGACTGTGCAAAAACTAGAGGTGAGGAGGTGGCATTATGGCCTAGAGGGGCTCCTTCTCTGGCCCCCCTTTCCTGAGAGGGCTTGCGCTGGGCAACGTCACCACTGATTTGCCCACTTCATTCTAAAGGAGACCAAACCCAGGATGGAAAAGAGGAGCAAGGAAGCTGAATAGGAGTAAGGCCATTCCCCCGGTCTATCTAATAAAGTGCATTTATGGTCCTTGCTTCAGACAGCTATCCGAGAGCTTGGGCCTTAAAATGGATTCCCTCAGAGGTAAAGAGGGTTGTGGCGCAAAGGTGAATTCTTTGAGGTTCCAGTTACATTAGAGGCCCAAAGAATGCCCCTTTAATGGGGTCCTGAGAGAAACGCATTTCTCAAAGCCTGGGGACATTCTAGATGCTGTCATAGGCATTTCATGGGAGAGTATTTATCAAGGACTGTGACTGATTCAACTCTTTTTATACAGCCCCATGCCCACAGAGTACAAGATAGCGCTTCCTGGCTAACAGGTACTCAATGACTTTTTGTTGAATCAAAATAAACCACCTTCCCCAAAAGAAATGCTACGAAAGCAAATACCCTTGAGTGGTGCCCAGGCCTATTAGAGTTCTGGTTCAGTTCCATGTTCCAGCAGACGTTATAGGTGACTAAGACAGCAATGATCCTAGAAACCAAGGGAGTCTCATTTTTTCCTTGCCCGCAACGGGCCTACAATCCACTCCATGGTTTTGGTTTGTTTTGTTTTGTTTAGCATTTTTAATTTTTATTGTTATGTTAATCACCATACATTACATCATTAGTTTCTGATGTAGTGATCCATGATTCATTGTTACTCCATGGTTTTAACACCATCTCTTGAAACACTCAGGGAGGGACTCATGCCGTGAAGCCTCAGTAGAGTCCTCTTCCCTTCACAGATGAGCTAAGCCTTTGGGACAGAGATGGTTACACAGGAGCTGGGCCTCCACGACCATAGCCAAAGCTCTCAGCCTTCTTTGATACAACGGTCTCCTTTAAGACTACTTCCAGCCAGAGCCCACAATTAATGTTTGGCTATCATTTCCTGACTCTCTAGCCACTGGTTCCAACTCCAGGTTTCAAGGAATAGGAAATGGCAAAGAAAAGAGTGACTTTCAAAGCTTTGGTCTGGGCGGGAAGATAAACCGAGTGTGAATTTGTAAGTTTGAGAGAAAGGCAGATTGCATAAGATTTATACACATGGAAAGAAAAGAGGGAGATAAAAAGTAAGACTTTCTTCATTAATCATTCCAGCAACTTCCTGGATATTAAATTTCAGCTAATACTCAAGAGTGGGGGCCATTCCCAAGTGATGGAACAACTATGAAGCCAGATCCCTTTTAACAGTATGCACACTATACTAATAGTTTCCATTTTAAGAACTCCAGAATGATAGTGATGAAATGACATTTTAAAAGTGTTTACTCTTCATATCCATTAAAACATTCAGAACAATTTCCACCTAGCCCTTGGCAGCTCATCTACCAGGGGACTCATCCGCTTTTCTTTGGCTTGGTGTCAATTCTCCATCAACTCTGAACAAACTGCCCCCAAATCACAGATGTCTTGTGTCAAACACCTGTTAATACTGGCAGGCACCAAAGTGTTCATGTCAAAGAGAGCTAAAGAAAATGACAAAAGGATGGTAATAATTTTGTATGTGAACATACCGATAAAGATCTTTGAAACCATAAAAAAAACTTCCAAGCTTGTCTAACAATGGCTTGATTAGGAGGATAAACCAGAATTGTTAGTTAGAAGTGCTTTGATTGCAATCTATGTGTTTCTACTTTGTCCATTTCCTGAACCTTATCTTGGAAGAAAAAACAGGACGGTAAAGTATGTAAAAACAGATCCAACATAAATTTCTATTCTCCACACTGCTGTCTGTACTAAGTTTGGACTTCTTAATTCAATATAGATTTTAAAGAAAAACGTACTATATATTGGGCAGTAGCTGTAGGATGCTGGGATATATTAAAATAATTGTCCTGCTATTGCTCAACAGAGCAAAGGATTTAAAAAAAAAATAAGGATCAGTGTAAAGTATCTTTGCCAACAATTATCAGTCAAAGGTGCTAACAGGGCATTTTTTTTAAAAGGTTCTACTTTCTTTATGTTCAGACATAAAATTGATTTGCTAGTAAGTTAATAAAAAGGAGAATCCTACATGTAGATCTATAAAGACCACAACAATGTATGAGGTCTACGACTTGGTAAGCCCTTAATAAAAGGTTAAGTAAAAATACTGCCCACGGTCTTCCTTATGATTTGTATGCTTTTAATTTTCTCATTGATATTCCAGTTCTGTCACATAAGTTGTTATAGAGCACAGAATTAAAATAATGGCCTCTAGGACAATTCTGTTTAAGATTTTATTTATTTGAGAGAGAACGAGAGCACAAGCAGGGGGGAGCGGGAGAGGGAGAGGCAGGGGCTCAATCCCAGGACACCAGGATCATGACCTGAGCCAAAGTCAGATGCTTAACCGACTAAGCCCACCAGATGCCCCTAGGATGATTCTGTTAAATGTGAAAAGAATAATTTTGAGAGAGTATGGAGATAATCTCCTAGGGATACAGAATGGAAGCTCCAAGGCAGAATGAGGTGGCTGGGCAGAGAGGGAGGTGTAGAAAAGTCAAAAATGGCTAAGTGTGATCAGCATGCCACTGCTTGAATGCATTTGCTCAAATGCTATCAGTTGGTGACCTGCTTGCCTCGTGTCTGACAGATACAACAGTTCCAAGACAAGACTCTACCCAGTAGCTCTGGGTTTTGTTTGTTGTTGTTTGTCAGTTGGCTTCTTCACTAAAGTGGTGTCCAGACAGGAGGTCAACATGAACCTAAGTCTGGAGAATTCTAGAAGACGGGGTTGGTATCTAGGGAACCCATGATTAATTCAGCTGTGGGCTTAGGCTCATGAATCCAAACACATTCCTGGTTTCATGTGGACAGCTGATGCTCTGCAGTCCACTCCAGCTTCTGGAATTTCCATGAAGTGCTTACACAAACACCAACCAAAAAGATACTAGGAGTGTTTGGTAAAGAATCCCTATCACTACCATCTCAAAATGTCCCCACAGACTATTAGTAAATCCTAACACCAGAAATGGAATAGAGAGGCAGAAAAGAGGGAAGCATTGGGAATCCTCAGAGGATGAAACATACTAGCTTAAGTATTAAAGAGGACATGTTGGAGGGGCGCCTGGGTGGTTCAGTCTGTTAAGTGACTGACTCTTGATTTTGGCTCAGGTCATGATCTCAGGGTCTTCGGTTTGAGCTCCACATCAGCTCCACATTCAGTGGGAAGTCTGCTTCAGGATTCTCTCTCTCCCTCTGCCCCTCCTCCGATTCACTCATGCTCTCTCTCTAAATAGAATTTTTTTTTAAAAGAGGACATGTGGAAGACAAATATAGTTCATGTTTTCTTCATTCTTTTCTTTCTTAAGATCTATTTATTAATTTTATCTCTAAGATAATGCACTCAAGTGGGGGTGGGGGAGGGACAGAGGGAGAGAGAGAATTTTAAGCAGGCTCCATGCTCAGCACAGAGCCCCATTTGGGGCTTGATCTCCCTAAGATCATGGCTTGAGCTGAAATCAAGAGTCGGACGCTTAACTGACTGAGCTACCCAGATGCCCCTGTTTTTTTCATTCTTGATTCCATTCAGGCTTTACTGCCATTTTTTTTTTTCACTGTCACTTTCCCCTTGGGCAGAGCAAGGGGAAAAAGTGACAGCTCTGAAAAGTGCATGGTGTCAGGGAGAGTACACCTTGAGACCAAGTGGCCAGAAGCCAAAGGCGTCTATTTGCCCCACCCACCAAAGGAACAGCAAGGCCCAGAATGAGAAGCACCGTCCAGAGGTACCACTCTTCTGAAGACACAGTCTATACACTTCCACTAAAGGTGCACAGTACAAACTTCTTTCATTTTAGCTAATGGTTGCTCAGGGTAAGAAGATGAAAGACATTAAAATCCTAAAAACCCACGTATTTGAAGATTAAAAAGAAATCTGCTACATCTTCAGATGTTCTTTATCGAAGTAGAGTTAATGCTACCAGTTCTGAAGAATAAATGCAACTTTACATCCACAAATGATTTTTACAAATTAAACACGGCATTTGATGGAGTGATTTAAACCAAGCTTCCAGAAATATCTTCAGTGAAAGCAATTAACAAGCACTTGTGATGGGCTCTCTCTTTGGTCTGGTATCACAAGGGTCAGCCCAGGATATGGAATATAGACAGAAACGATGGACTTACCTCCTAACTGGAATTTTACCATTTGTGTTGGTCATAAACGCCAATTTCATCCAGCTGGAAAACAACCATAACAACACTGTTTTAATGTTTCTTAGGAGGAACACTTCAATCCAGTTAAGAACTTTAAAAGAAAGTTCATTCAAACAAAACATTTATTCTGAAAACCAGAGACAATAATATACTGTGAGATGAATTTATGGTTGTCAGGTTTAGCAAATATAAATACAGGACTCTCGGTTAAATTTGAATTTCAGAAAAACAACAATTTTTTTTACAAGTATGTTCCAAATACTGCACAGAATATGCTTATACTCAAAAACTATTACTTATCTGAAATTTAAATTTAACTGGGAATTCTGTATTTTTCCCAGCAACCCTAGATGAACTAGAAATTTGGGTGCTTGCACTGAGCAAAACAAATTGTAGGTACTTTTTTGGTGATTGGTCTCATCCTTGATTATTGCTCTTTAATAATCTTTACTAAGGTGGAAATGCAACTGCACGGTGACACCAGCCAGCCTTGTCCTGAGGACCCATGGGGACCCTCACTCCCTGCTCCCAGTGCAGCAAAGCACAGATCGAATGGGCACCTTCCTTAATTTCCAAGAGGAAGAGAAGTTCATCAACTCACATTGATGGTAAGCAACTCCTTGCTTTCCCCAGGCTTTCTGGACACACAGGGACCCAGAACACTCATTCGTAGGTGCTGGGACTGTTCTTAGCTATTAACTCACATTCTCATGGATTCCAGTCAATAATACTCTAACAATGAGCATAATATGACAATCTGGTAGTTTCTGTCTTTTGGCAATCTCCTAGAGGCCCAAGTGACTCCTTTTCAGAGAATGTTTTCAAAACAATGGGTGTGAGGGAAGCAGAAAGGAGAACAGTCACACAAAGTTGTGGTCTCCACTGGTGCTTTAGTCTGACGCCAGGGGGAGCTCTGGAGCGTGATGTGCACCAGACTTGGTGGCATGGGGGCTGGCCTTTTGTATCCTATTCCAGCCCATTATGGGCCATGGGCTTCCCACAAGGAAAAGAGAGGAGTGCAGTCTCCTGGGCACAGTGACTCCCCTTTCAGCACAGGGTCATTCTCTGCAGAAGTGGGCAGGTGTGACCTCTTGATGAGCTAACCCTCATGGCAGATGGTGGATGGGTGAACACCAGCTCCATAAAGGGATCCCAGCAGGACGCCAATGAGGACAGATAAGACCTGGTGTCCACCTACAGATACTGGGGTCCCTCAGGTCTAAGTGGGCATTCTCAAAGTCTCAAATCCTTCGGGATTCTATCAATGCCCAAAGTGGAATGTCAAATATCCATTGTTGCTCTTTATTTCTAAGAAAACATGCCACAGCAACTGCAGAGGAAAAGCAGCAGCTGCACGACAAATGGGTATTTACAAGATTAATTACCCCCTACTAAGATGATGGAAAGAAAACCGGAGGGCTGGCATAATAATCAAAATCACTAATACTGAATGAAGGAGGACCTGGGCTGGGCGTTTTCCAGGACCTCATTACATCTGTGTGGTAATCTTGTAAAATAAGTTCTGGTCACCTTCTCCATTCACAGATTAAGAACAGTAAGGCACGAGGCTAAGAACTTGCCAAGGGTCACCCAAAAACTAAGTGGCTAAGCTGGGATTATAGTCAAGAGCCTGTACTCTTCAAGCACCTGCCAAAGGGACCAAAACTAAGGGTGAAAGTAGCCAAAGGGCTGACCCCTCTTCCTCCTGCTGGACAGTCCAAGGAATCACACCCTTGGTGCTGGTTGCGAGTGCAGGCTTATTCCTGTAGTTTCTCAGTGTAGTTCCCTTCTGCACCTACAATTGCCTGCCAATTGCCCCATGATGGCGGGCAGCCCCCTTCCTGCACCAATTGCTGCTTTTTAAACAGGCTGACTTTGGCTTTGGCTAGGCTCTCTACTTGAGTAACTGTCACATCACCTTGATGGAATAACTTGGGATGGGTTGAAAATCTACCACGGTGGCATCCCTCTGGATTTTGGATACTGTGAGCTGGGGTAAGGCCAGTACGTTTGGATCCCTGACTGGGTGCTGAACAGTCCCTGGGGCCAGTGCTCCTTTTTGACTCTAGAAATGGGTGCTTTTATAAGTGCTTCTCTTGGCCACACTCCCCAGTTTTGTCTCACACAACAGAGCCTCCAGTTACTACAAGAGCTCCCAACTATGGCCCCAGGCATGGAGAACTGTTGTCTGGGGCCAATGACCCAGAGGATACTGAAGTTCCAGCATCTTCCTGCCATCAATCATTCCTTTCTTAACAGTTTGGGCTACGGGTTGATCACACGTGCCCTGCCAAGTGGCATGAAGAGTCCAGGTGTGTGTTGGGAACTTCCTTTCCAGGGTCGGGAGCACAGAAGGGAAGGCAAGGACAGTGTGGCCTGGCCATATACGAAGCCTTCATCTCCTAATCTGACCTTTTGCTTTTTCACAGCCAAGAACAAAGAGCGATGTAAATAAAACTCACTGTTTCTTGAGGCAGGTCATTGGACTGACATTGTTGGCCCTGAAGTTGTGTATGATTGATCTCAGTCCTTCTACCCATTGCTGAAAGAGAAAGAAAAAGCATTCCTGGTGAGCAACAGCACAGGAACTGAAAAGGGTGGTTTTTATTAAACAGCCCATATTCATTTGGTATAAGAATAATGTAAACTCTTCTTTTATCTCCTCCCTGCCACAGAGCAATCTTCATTTTGCATGCCATACTTTATTCTTTAATAAACATCTTTCGTTCTTTCCATGAAGATAAATGTAACATCTAGAGCATCATTAAACACTGGGTTGTCACAAAGGAACGCTGCCCACTGATTGACTTGTTAAACCTTCTATTTGCAGCCTGTTTAAATAGAAATCCTTTTTCAGCCACTGGCAACCTTCATTATTTCTAAGCAACATTATACAGTACATGATGACATATCTAGCTATTCCCATTTTAGAGGACAAATGCGTTTGGGGTTCATCAATTTTATCGTGTGATTCTATTTCAATCTAAGAATTTGTTACGTATCTTACCTGTCTGTGATTTCCAGCAGAGCCTTAAAAAGTAAAGCATGCACTGATTGCCGGGGTATCCAGTGCAAATAGTGAAGCCCTTACATAATTTCTGTATAAGGACTTGGACCTCAGTTTTAGTTCATAACATCACTCCATGGATTTACAAGGAAAAGTGAAGGAAGACTGTACACGGCAGTAAAGGAATTTGGGTCTAGTAAGGACATTCAACTAGAAAAGGCTGGCCTGTGCATTAAGGCCAACTCCTCTGTGCTGAGGAAGGGAAAATATTTGGGCACAGATAGTAGTACAGATGGATAGTCTACCTACACTGTCCACTAGCCACATGTGGCTGTTTAACTTTAAACTGAATAAAAGTAAAATTCAGTGCCTCCATTTCACTCATCACATATCAAGTGCTCGAAAGCCGACACGGGGCTGGTGCCTACCACATTGGACAGCTCAGATGAAGAACATCTCCGTCGACACAGAAGGTTCTATCAGACAGCCCTGCACAGTATTACCAGGTTTAACGTGGGCTAGTGATTTAGTCATTGCAAGGGCCAGAGGTAAAGACTAAGTTCTGTAAAGTGTGTGTGGTTTTAATTCATTGTGATAAAATGCAAATAACATTAAATTTATCATTGGAACCATTTTTAAGCGAACAGTTCAAAGGCATTAAGTAACATTCACGTTGTGTGCAACCTTCACCACCATCCATCTCCAGAACTCTTTTCTTCTTGCAAAACTGAAACTCTGTCCCCATTACACAACTCCTCAGTTTCTTCTCCCTGTCCAACCCTAGCAACCACCATTCTACTTTCTGTCTCTATGAATCTGCCTATCCTAAGTTCTTTATAAAAACAAATCATACAGTATTTGCCCTTTGATTTGACTGGCATGTCCTCAAGGCTCAGCCAGATCACAGCCTGTGTCAGAATTTCCTTCTTTTTAAAGGCTGAATAATATTCCATTCGCTGTGTAGACCACATTTGGCTTCCCCATTCATCTGTTGATGAACACCTGGCTTGCTACTCTGATTAATGGCAGCTAGTGTGATTGATGCTTCTATGAACACGGGTATACCAGTATCTCTTCAAGTTCCTGCCTTCAATTCTTTGGGGTATATACTCTGAAGCAGAATTACTGGATCCTACAGTAATTCTATTTTTCATTTTTTGAGGAACCACCATTCTGTGACATAGCTGTATCATTTTATATTCCCGCCAACAGTGCACGTGGGTTCCAATTTCTTCAAGTCCTTGTCGACACTTTTTTTTTCCTGCTTTGTTTTCATTTTGAGAATAGTCATCCCAACGGACAGGAGTCTAATGGACAGTTTTGCCTTTCCTCTTTATGCTCCAGTCATACCTAACAGTTTTCTGAAGGAGGACTTAGGAGCCAGAAGAGGTCAATTTCCTTCCACAACTAAAAAGGGCCATTTCCTGAGGACCATAAATAGCATCGAAAGCCTCATGATGGTGACACCAGGACTCTGAGGGAGGAGGAAGGAAGGCACTAGTAGCATTAAAGAAATGCCTTATTATTTTCATCATCAGCCTTTACTTCCTCTGTCAGGCTAAATATGGGACTGTAATTCCCTGGGGACCATCAAATATCCTGTTGTTGGCCTAACAAACCACAGGCTCACGCAGCGTTTCCCAAGAGGAGACAGAAAAACATAAATAATTAGGTTGGCATTCACTGGGCAACATTTTCTCAACCTGAAGGCTTGTTACGTGTTCCAAAACACAAAACAGAGTCCCTGGTTTCCTAGGGCAAAAAACTGGGCAATTTCTGAGACTGTTCACTGGCTTTTTCTGAGCATTCTGATTTAGTTGTTCCTAAAAATAAACTACAGAGATACCAGACTTTTAGGAGGCTTAAACAACTCATCCATCTTTTGAAAATATAATGCTGGTGAAGAACCTTGTTTATGTGACAGGGAGGTCTCCGGGAGTGACCTCTGAGGTCAGCACTCCAGGGACAGTACTCATGTTTTAGTTAGTAGGAGATGCCACTGGAATCCTCACAGGCCCTAAAGGGCCCCGGGGTGGGGGAGGTTGTTGCTGCTTCTCTTTGTGATAATGAAAGTGAGGGTCAAGGGCCTTGCCCAAGATCAGATGGCAGAAGGCTGCCAGGCTCTGTTGTCTGCCCTTCCTTAAGGCTTGTTCACACATCTCCCCCCATGACGTGGACAAGTCCCAACAGGCCTTTCCTTCTCTCCATTGTCTTCCAGGTAATGGACACCTGGCATATTAAGACCAAGAGACTTTAGGAAATATGTTGAGCGTTTTCTTTTGTAGTTTTTAACAAAGTAGATGAAATGCCAGCAGGTGTCAGTAGAGCCCTAGAGTTTAGCTGAAAAGTTGTACTGGGGGTGAACTAGATGCATATGAACTTTGTTGAATGTTTCCAGACTAACAGAAGAAAAAAAAACACAAAAACCTGTGACTTAAATATGTTTCCTTGAATTGCTGAAAATAAGCACATTATGTTAAGAGTCTACATAATGCCCTAAAAGGTGCATCTTCAAGCCCAGGGCTGCATGTTTCTAGAAAGATCATTCCCTGACGCACGTTGAGCACACTCATCAGCTCAATGTTGACAGGCTCGTGATAGGATTCTTACTACGCTGGGTGCCTCCCTCTGGTCCGGCCATGCTGAGTAGGCCCATGCAACCTGGAGGCAGGGAAACCAGCCCAAAGGATCCATTGAGGTCGGATGTCCAAATCAGTAGTTTCTCCCCTTCCCCAGCAGGTTGTTCTCTTGATTTCTTAATCTTTTCCAATTCTAACTTAAAGCTTATTTCAGCCCTTCTAAGGAGAAGGACAAGAAAGGTCCTTCCAGGGACTCTTGTGGGCTTAGGAGAAAAGGAGGGAAGAAGACAAGCTGCCTCTAATTTTCTCCTAGGGACTTACAACCTCTCCTCTGGGACTCCTTGTTCTCACCAAGCAGGTGGGCGTCCATTTTCCAGGCAAATGGCGTGGCCTCGCCCTTAGCTGTCTCCTTTGCCCCTGGGACACTGGACTGTCATGGACAAAACAATCCCTTTCCCACTGAAAAAAGCAGCAGAAGGTCACAGACATAACAAAACCAAACCAAAAAAATTGAATTTACACAGGGTGTATACCTCCCTTTTTCCCTTTAAAAACATTTGGTAGGGGTTTTTTAAAGTTATGGAAGTATTTAAATGTCCTTTGCAGAAAAATGTAAAGCAAAAAAGTATACAGCAATAAGTGAACATCACCCCAAATCCCACTGCTGACATCAAGAGTTAGCCACTGACAACATTTTGGTATTTGAGCTCTTAGCCTTTTTTTTTTTTTTTAATGCACATATAGCTCTGTCATCCTAAAATAACTAGTCCCATTACTTGCCAGTCAGCACAGCCCCAGGTAGAGCTGTTGTACTTTTAGCTCAATCTTGTCTCTAGATTTTGTTCCAGAAGCACCCTTTTCAGTCTTCAGTCAAAACAGCATGTTGTCAAAGCAAAAAATAACACAGACCCTGTGATACTCTCCGAGTATGCTACGTCATTTTTTCTCCAAAGGGAAGACTCAGCGGCATCTTCCTTCATCTCTTGGTGTGTGATTCTTTGCTCTCAAAGAGGAGGCTACTGGTAGAAGAGGCAGAGTCATCTTACTAAGTCTGTTCCAAGTTAACTACAGACTTGTCACGCATAGTCCAGGGACTAGCAGCATCACCTGGGAATTGTTAAAAGGCAAATCAGCAGGCCTTGTCTATGAAATCTGTCTCCAGGGCTGGGGAAGAGAAACCTGTGTGGAAGTGAGCTTTCCAAACGGCTCTTTTGCAAATTCACATATAAAGGTACTGTTCTGAACCCATGCCGCTCAGTCAGGAGGTTGGCTCCTAGACCAATAGCACCAACATGTCCGGGTTGCTGGTTAGAACCAGACTCTCAGGTCTCATCCCACCCAGACTCACTGGGTCAGAATCTTCATTTAATAAGATCCCAAGGTGAGTCGTGTACACATCCCAGTTTGAGAAGCACAGATCTAGAAGAAGGGTCCTTCCCCACCTGGAGTATCTACTTCCATTGCCCACCTAGAAAGATCTGGGTCTGGTTTCCTATGGGAGCCGATGGTTTCCCACAGTGCCCTTGGCTGGGATATCTGGTCTTCTAGCAAGGACCCTGGAAAGAGCTCTCCTCCAGTTCCTGATTTACCTTGTTTTTGTCCTATCCCTCCCTACCTGGGCTGAACAAATTTGCATTCACTAGCATAGAAATGGTGACCTACACACGTGGGTTCAATCGCTTGCATGTGTAAACAAAAGGAGGCAAGGAGTGACTTTCACCTTTCGATGTCCGTGCTGTGAAAAGAATCAGCGGATGGGGCCATCTGAGATGTTTAAAATATGGGACCTTCTTGTTACCTGTCACTCATAAACCTGATCCATGCAGAGCTTTTGTTTGGGTTTTTTAAGTAAATGGGGAATCAGAAAAAAAATCAAGGCAGATCTCAGTTGACTATTCTCAAGGTACTTAATTGTTCTAACAGTTAATTAGTTGTCATTTGCTCAAACAACGTAAGCCAGGAATTTATATAATGTGAAATACAGAGCTGATTCCTTTGTATGGTGAGTTCCGGTAATAAGACTCATTTTACTGATGGGGTTCAGGGCAGGCCATCCCAGAGTGTGCCGTTTTGGCATGTGGCTTATTTTGAGCTGAAGATAATCAAGGACCGGTAAACTCAAGAAGAGCTTTTTACCTCTCTCTTAACTGCCTAAAAGAATTTAGATAGAGACCTGTACCAGGAAGAGAGCTATTACCAAAAATAACTTTTTTTTTTTTTTTTAAACACAAGAACGTCCTTCACCACAGGGCATGATAATCATTTGTTTCCAAACATTTGTCCTTCCCATCTTCCTGTGAATTGTCTTCCTTGCCTCTAAAGCCCCAGACCCTTAGCCTCTTTCTCCTCAGCTCAGGATGGCATGCACACCTCAATTACCTGATTATGAGAGAGCCTTTCGTGTCTTGTGGGTTCCTGGACACATGTAATTAGATTTTTTTCTCCTGTTAATCTCTCTCTTATTAGAGGTGGGTGTCTCAGCCAGGAATCCAGAAAGGTAGAGGGAAATTCATTTTCCTCCCCTAAAACCATGCACCAGAGACAAACTATGAAGCTTTCCAAGATTTCCACAGGGTCCAATGTTGCAGCAAGATAAGACTCTTTTTAAGGTGCTTGGGATGTAAAATTGCTTCATTTCACCAATCTCCAGATGAAGAATCAGAGCGGAGTAACTCTATCTTTATATTCAACCAGAAACTTGATTTTAGGAAGGCATTTGAGCTTTAAAGAGGCTTATTAGACTGTAAAGACACTGTAGGTAGAACTCTACACATTTTCTCTTATGGGCCTATACATGTAAGGGAAATGAAATGATTTTTGTTAGGATAAGGTATTAGTTGCCATTAAATTGTCAGTACTGAACTTCGAAGACAGGCCAAGCAAAAGACCTTTCCAGCTGGGACACTATTATAAGAATACCATGCGGCTATTACTCAGAGACCAGACTAGTAGCTCCCAGACCTAGTTGTACCTTAGAACCCCTGGGGAGCTTATAAGACATTTCAGAAGCCTGGATGCCTCTCCTGGAGATTCTCATTAACAATCTGAGCCCAGTTGGACTGTCAATCTACCTTTTAGAGACTATAGATAATTCTAATGTGAATCTACAGTGGAGAACCACTGAACCAGACCATGTGTGCTACATTGGTTGAGGTCAGTATTTTCCCAATTTTACCATGCGTTTGGATCACTTGGGAATTTTGTTCAAGTACAGATTTGAATTCAATAGGTCTAGTGTCTGTGCTGAAGAGTCTACATTTCTTGCAATGGTCCAAGAGAGGCCATGGGGGCTGGCTTGACCTTCTGTGCCCTGTTCACACAAGAGTAGCAGTGTATGTACATTATTTCTAGAAAAATCACGTATCTTGTACATTGCTAAGAAGTCCACTGATGAAAAAGCAGTCCCATTCCCCGTTATGCCAGATTTTCCCAAGTGGTCCTCTGAGCATATCCCACAGGAGTGTAGTAGAAATGCCAACTCTCAGGCCCCACCTAAAATCTATGGATTCAGCCACGCTGGGGATGGGGCCCAGCAGCCTGCATCTTAACAGGCCCTCCAGATGCCTCCAAAGTAACAGTCACATTGTGCTAATGTCACAGCATCTGGTACTAATCTTGGATAAAGACAATTGAAGAGCTTGTGGAGGTAGCCACAGGAAGACAGCCTTGTCTGGTTTCATTTTTTGAACAATTTTATTGAGGTACAATTTAAATATAATGGATGGCCTATGAGCTGTTGATTCAAAGTTCTCAAATGCAAACCAAGCACCCTTAGGGCGAGTACCACCAATGGAAAACATGTGGAATTTTAAATCTTCATTCCTCTGTTTTGGATTAAATTCACACACACATCACTGTGCGTGCTGAAGTATTTTAAAGAAAGTTACGAGCACGACAAAAGCAGAGCAGGCGACCAGAAGGAGGTTGGCTCAATGGATGTTCCCCAGCCACAGCAAAGCCGGTAGCTGGTGATGTTCCAGGATCTCACTAGGCAGCAGGAGATGGCCCTATGGAAGCCAGTTAGAAGTAACAGCTCCCCTGGACTGTGACAGAGGCAAGCGCAGCATCTGAACAGGCCAGGTCTGGAAGCCTGGGCTTTGGCAATAACACTTACTAGATAACTGGTACAGAAACAAGATGCAGGTCTGTTTCCCCAAACTAGGACACTTGCGCCCCCACCGGGCCAGTGATCAGTCCTCAGTACCAGGGCCAGAGCCAATACAGCAGCAGGAGTAACTAGAGGCCAAGAGCCTGGCCCAGGGATGGCCAAACCCCAGAGCCAGAAGCAGGAGAGCAGAGAGGTTGGTGATTTAGGCAGGACTTGACCAAAAAAAAAAAAAAAAAAAAAAAAAAAAAAATCACATTTTACCCTTCAAATGTGCTCATCTAAGATGCTGAATCCATTCTCAAATGAGATGGAAGCAGATCTACCAATGTTTGTATATCACAAACCAACTTCTACATCATGTTAAGAAGAAAAAATAAAACCATTTTCTCTTCCATGTCAGTGACTTCCTCTGGGTTCTCCTAAGGAGAGAGAAAGGCAAGTAGAATGTACAGAGTGGCAGTCATCAGGAGATATTCGTGACAGTGTTGGAAACTCCCTCCTGGCCAGGGACAGAAGGCAAACAGGCAGACAATGACAGCGCTGACAGCAAGAACAAACCAGGCAGAGAAACCTGAAAGTCACCCCAATTGCTACCCAGAGAGAAAGTGCAAGACAACAGAGAGGCTGAAGAATCTCGTGCACAACAAAGAAGCTCAACTTGCGATCCCAGATACAATCCAGTTGATAAGCCCAGGATGAAAGGGGAAATTAAGGAGCCTATAATGACCAATAGTGACCTACTGAAACTGGTGCCCAAACAGTCACATGGGGATTTTTCAGAAAAAAAAAAAAACAAAAACAAAAACAAAAAAACAAAACCCAAGGTCAGTAGAGCGACAACTCAGTGGTAATCACAAAGGCCCTTGGGAAGTCAATAATAATTCTGATACAATTTTCAAATCTCAAAGAACCAAGACAGGAGAGAGTAAAAAAGGAAGAGCAACCGGGGCCCTTTTCTCTTGACATGGTCTAAGCGTCTTCCAGAAAATACAAGTTTTTCATCTGCTGTTCTCTGTCCACAGAGGAAAAGCTGATCAAGGTGAAAAGAGGAAGGTATTAAGTGCCACCTGATTCTTCAATCACCTGCAGAGCATGGGGAATGAGTATTTGGACAGGAACATAGATGGGTCTGTGTGGCTGTGTGTGAAAGATAAATTTGGATGATATGGCCAACAGACACGATTAAGTGCTCAACATCGCTTGGCATCAGGGAAATCCAAATCAAAACCTCAATGAGAGACCACCTCACACCAGTCAGAATGGCTAAAATTAACAAGTCAGGAAACGACAGATGTTGGCGGGGATGTGGAGAAAGGGGAACCCTCCTACACTGTTGGTGGGAATGCAAGCTGGCACAGCCCCTCTGGAAAACAGTATGGAGGTTCCTCAAACAGTTGAAAATAGAGCTACCATACGACCCAGCAATTGCACTACTGGGTATTTACCCCAAAGATACAAATGTAGGGATCCGAAGGGGTACGTGCACCCCGATGTTTATAGCAGCAATGTCCACAATAGCCAAACTGTGGAAAGAGCCAAGATGTCCATCGACAGATGAATGGATAAAGAAGTAGTATATATATACAATGGAATATTATGCAGCCATCAAAAGGAATGAGATCTTGCCATTTGCAACAACGTGGATGGAACTAAAGGGTGTTATGCTGCGTGAAATAAGTCAATCAGAGAAAGACATGTATCATATGACCTCACTGATATGAGGAATTCTTAATCTCAGGAAACAAACTGAGGGTTGCTGGAGTGGTGGGGGGTGGGAGGGAGGGGATGGCTGGGTGATAGACATTGGGGAGGGTATGTGCTATGGTGAGCACTGTGAATTGTGTAGGACTGTTGAATCACAAACCTGTACCTCTGAAACAAATAATGCAATATATGTTAAGAAAGAAAAAAGCAGACAGCAGGAAGGGAAGAATGAAGAGGGGAAATCAGAGGCGGAGATGAACCATGAGAGACTATGGACTCTGAGAAACAAACTGAGGGTTCTAGAGGGGAGGGGGGTGGGGGGATGGGTTAGCCTGGTGATGGGTATTAAAGAGGGCATGCTCTGCATGGAGCACTGGGTGTTATACACAAACAATGAATCATGGAACACTACATCAAAAACTAATGATGTAATGTATGGTGATTAACATACCAATAAAAAATTTTAAAAAAAAGAAAGATTTGTCCCAACCCCCCCCAAAAAGATAAATTTGGATGGGCCTGGAAAATATTTATGCTTTCCTAGTCAAGATTCGTTTAGTCACTCACAGCCAGTCAAAACAGTCTGTCAGCCTGGCTGGTTATCTTGACAACACTGGGTAGTTAGGTCGAAAAGAACCTCTAAATAATCATAAGAAATTAGAGGACACTGTACTGTTCTGGGTCATCATTCAGAAGCTCAAGTGTCAAATTTCCCTACCAAGTGGGTTTCTGTTCATTATCATTCCAAGAGACAACTTTTGAATCACCTAAGCCTGCTTTCATGGATATCCTGTAAAAATGTCCTATTGCATCTATAGAAACCTGTCTCAAATAATCACATCTTATGCCAGGTATCTACTCCAATAAATAAACTGTTGAAGGGAATCAAGATAGGCCACCCCAAAATATGACACTTTGGTATAAAAATTATTTTGAGCTGAAGGCATCTGAATTCCTGAAATCCCTTATCTGACTGAAAGCAGGCCTTACCCGAAAGAACCCCACTCTCATAAATCCCCATCCAGGAGCAGCTCTAACCCTCCCTTCCGGAATACAAAACATTGGCACCACACTCAGAAATTGTCACAAAATTCTCATGTCTATCTGTTCTTGTGAGGGCCCATTTATCTTTCCTAAAAATCATTTGCTCTCCTGTAAGTGGCCCTTTGCTTCCTTTCTTTCCTTTACTCAGAGGATGTACAAACTCCCAAATATCCCCGCTCCTTTGGGTATTTACTTCCTTCTGTGAGGCTCTGTGCACATAAATCAAAAGTGAATAAATCTGTGTGTCTTTTCTGTTAATTTGTCTCGTCAGTTTATTTCATAGACCCAGTTGAAGAAAATGTAAGTACATCCAAACACTCAGAATACATTAAGGCCTTACGTCCACTTGTGCTTACAGACTTTAAATGATACATGATGTTCTTTTCTGACTCAGGTTAATAGAGCAGCTCCATTCCTACAAACTCCAGAACTCATTCAAAACCCAAATGAGATACTGGCTTTATTTTATGTGACATTTTTTGGTATCCACATGGAAAACTCAAATAAATGAAGAATTTCAAGATTTTAAGAAAACCAGGAGCATCCTCCTATGCCAGGCAGAAGCCAGTTTTGTGAAAATGCATTTGGGGGCTCAACTGCCAAATCTGCAAAGTCCTGGTGGTAAGAGAAGCATAAAGAGCTGGTGAATTAAAAGGTATTCATATGGGCGCCTGGGTGGCTCAGTCAGTTACCTCTCTGCCTTCAGATTGGGTCATAATCTGAGTGTCCTCGGATCGAGCCCCGTGTCGAGCTCCCTGCTCAGCAGAGTCTGCTTCCCCCTCTCCCTCTGCCCCTCCCCTCCTCCATTTGTGCTAATAAATAAATAAAGTCTTTAAAAAAAAAAAAAAAGGTATTCATGAAGTTGTTTCTCTGGCTGATACCTGTACTCATAATCCCTGAAGTCACATCCCTCATGACATGCACCAGCGGACGATGTTGGCAAATTAAGCCACACGGAAATAAATGCTATCTCACCATGCAGAGGCTCTGTGATAAATATAATCAATCAGGGAATCTCTGGTAAACTCTGGCTTAGAGTTCTCAACCTACAGAGCACAGGCACATCAAATCGAGAGGTACTCCCGTAAGCTAGATAGGACTTTCAATACAAGATACTAAAAAAGGATCTAAATCAGTGTGTTTAGTTTCATTACCTTTCTATCCTTTACGGACAAGTCCCCTGACCTTCCCAGGCAACAAGAAAGGTGTGTGTGTGTTCGGGGGTTGGGGGGATGTGGCAGCAGGAAAATGGAATAAAAAGCATATGTATGTAAAGATGAATCAATGAATGTCTAGATGACACTGTTTTCATACTTCTGGAAAAATCCTGGGCCGAGAATGCCTCTATGACACTGCTTGTTGATTTTTTTCCTGCAAAGCAGTAGTTCCGGAAAGTTTTCATTTGTGTGCCTTCAATAGGCAAAAATAAATTTAAAAAAAGTTTGATAAATAGCTGAATACCAACCTCCCGTACCCCTGTGTGTGAAGATTCACACCAGAATGATAGAGCTTCGTTGAATGCTACAGTAAAGAAACCCAACAAGGCTTTCTCATGCTTCGTTGACCAGGGAGCCTCCTTGAAATGCAGGTTATTTTGCAGACCCCCAATTTGGGAAGGGCTGCTATATGATTTCAGCTCCCACAGATGAGGACATTAACTTTTACCTCAAAAGCACAGTAAAATCTTATAAGGTTCAGGTGGAAGTTGTTGGGTGGTGACAGAATACAGAATCTGGAGTGAATCCCATGCCTGGCTTCAAGACACCAGCTCTGCTGCTTACTGGCTGTGTGACCTTGGGCAAGTGACTCAACCTCTCTGGGCCTATTTCTTCCTCTCTAAAACGGTAACCATGCCCATCCTAGAGGACTGTTGTGAGAATGAAATGAGAGAATACATGGTCAGGCACTTTGAACACTCCCTGGTATTCAATATAAGGTAAAAACTTCCATTCCTGCTGCTCCTATTATTAATTATTGGGGATCACTGGTCAGCATTTCTATAAAGGGCCAGCAAATACGTAGTTTAGGCTTTAAGAAGACCGCATATGAGTCTCTGTTGTACGGTTCTGATGTTTTGTTAACAACCCTTTAAAAATGTCAAAGCCATTCTGAGCTCATTAGCCATACAACCTCAGCCTGAGGGGTGGGTTTGGCCCCGGGGCTGCACTTTGCCAGCCCCTCATTGGGACTATTAAGTTCGCTCCAGATCATACTGCTTATCACTCAGAGGGGACAAGATCTCACGTCAGGTGAGGTCTCTGACCCATCTCCTCATGCATCCTATTCTTGAAACATCCGAATGCATGTTCACAATGGCAGTCTCTGCCAGCAAGAACTGGGGCTGGGCGGTAAGTAGAGGAGCAGTTTAAAGCTAGCGACAGTTTCCTCTCCCAGGGGCCAAAAGGGGAAATCCAAACTTCATATTACACTTCTGGAGCAATCAGAGGAACTTGTTTGCATTCCCTTGGTGGAGTCATTTGATAACACTCACAATTAGGGCAAAATGAGCTGCTCGGGGGTGAGACCTAGAGCAGAGTCTCTTCTTAGGAAACCTGTCAAGTTCATGACACACAGCAGTGAGAGAGGCCCCCCGCGATGAAAACCCGTCCCCCACGAAGCCCCCGCATTCTGCACAGAAGCCCCCAGGGGGCTGGAAGTTTTCTGAAGAAGAGCTGGTAAACCAAGAAAATCCACCTCCAAGATCATGGGGATTTACAATTACAACAAAGCCCAAGAAAAACACTGTAAAGACCAAGAAAATGGATATGATAAAAATTTTAAATAAAATACAGTGCATTAAACTCTATAAACAGTATGAGCCCAACTGTGTGTAGAAGAAAACTGTGTGAATTAAAAAGACACACTGGGGTGAATGGGGTGGGGGTTGTAGAGAGTCAGGAATGGGGTTTCCTTTGAGGGGAGGAAGATACGTTCTAGAACTAGACAGGGGGGTTGTTGTACAACATTGTGATCTACTAAATTACACACTCACTTTAAAGTGGTTCATTTTACATTATGTGAATTTCACTTCAGTTTAAAAAAAGACACGGAGGGGTGCCGGGGTGGCTCAGTCATTAAGCGTCTGCCTTCAGCTAAGGTCATGATCCCAGGGTCCTGGGATCGAGCCCCGCATCGGGCTCCCTGCTCCGCGTGAAGCCTGCTTCTCCCTCTCCCACTCCCCCTGCTTGTGTTCCCTCTCTCGCTGTGTCTCTCTCTGTCAAATAAACGAATAAAATCTTAAAAAAAAAAAAAAAAAGACACGGAAGACGGGGTAATGCACTCCGGGTGGGGGGGTGTTTTCTTCTTTTTACTCTTCTGCACTTTCTACGAGAATATAGTGGAAGTATTCGTTCTACCATGAGCAATACTCCTTCTGCATTCGGGAAACACCAGTGAACAGTATAAAAATGCACGGTCCATGCAAATGTTTAAAATGACTTTGTCGGCAAGCTCAGTGTTGCTGCAGACGAGGGCTCTAGGCTACAGCTCAAAGCTTCTTCCCCACTTGGCTCCTGCCTCTACTCCAAGGAAACCTCACCCATTCAGGTAAAAAACTCCCTAAAAGGACAGGAGAAATTGCTTTAGCTCTCATGTCCAGGTTCCTGAACACACACCTTGACAAGCAGCTTTACTTTTCAGTAAGTTTGATGCTATGAAAAATGACAGTAAAAATCCACCCTTGAATAGTAAAGAAATTAGAGGATTTCAAAAGAAAACCAAGATAGGTGTTTTTAATTTTTCTTAAAATTTGAGAGAGCGAGCATGCACATGTGTGAGCAGGAGAGGGGCAGAGGGAGAAAGAGAGGGGAAGCAGATTCCCCACTGAGCAGGGGGGCCCACCCAGGGCTTGATCCCACAACCCCTGGCATCATGACATGAGCCGAAACCAAGAGCTGGACGCTTAACTAACTGAGCCACCCAGGCGCCCCAAAGATAGGTGTTCTTAGAATGCCAAGAGGCTAACGATGCAGAACACAGGGACATCAAGGCCAAGGCTGATCCACAGATGAGTTCCAAGGGCCCCCAACTAGCGAGTGAGCTCCTCTGAATTGTAGGACCCACAGCAGACCCATCGCATAGACATTCTTTGAGAACGTATTTTAAACGAATTCACTGTCTCTTCCCCACTCTGTCCCAAAGTAACCAGGCCCTCACTTTCTCGTAACCATATCACTGTACTCCCAATTAATCAGACTTAAAATCTAGTCTCCACCTTAGCTTCTCTGACCTCACCCAGGAACAAACCCTGGTGATCCCATATTAAGAAGTTTCTCAGGCCTGGGGCGCCTGGGTGGCTCAGTTGGTTAAGCGACTGCCTTTGGCTCAGGTCATGATCCCGGAGTTCCGGGATCGAGTCCCACATCAGGCTCCCTGCTCAGCGGGGGGGTCTGCTTCTCCCTCTGACCCTCTTCCCTCTCGTGCTCTCTATCTCTCATTCTCTCTCTCTCAAATAAATAAATAAAAATCTTAAAAAAAAAAGTTTCTCAGGCCTTCCTCCATGTGTAACTGGTTGCAACCAAGAACAACTGAATGTCTTGAATTCTATCTCGGTACTTCTCAAACTGTAAGGTGCCAAGTACCTACCAGACCTTATTCAAATGCTGATTCCGATTCATCAGGTCTGGGACAGGGCCTGAGATTCTCCTCTGATGAGTTCCTGGGTGATGCTGTTGCTGCTGGTCCAGACCATACTTTGAGGAGTGCTGCTCTCAGCCACAAATTATTACCATGTGTTGATCTCAGAATATAAAGATTTGTGTCGCATCCCTCCTACAGCACAAGGCATGACCTTCCATTACCTCCTTAGAATCTTCGGGATGGATTCGACAAGCATCTCGCTTAGCACTCAAAGCAGGCCACGGGCTTAGCCTGAGTTTCCAATTTCCCAATCGAAAGTGTTCACTCTAGTCTCTACCCTGGATCTACCATTACAGGTACAACATTCCTCTGCTTCTGAATCTCTGCTCACGTCCTAACCCCCATGTGCATGGCCTTCTGTCTTCTGACAGACTGCACACTGTGGATATCACCATAACGGGACCAGCAGGCACCCCTCTTCCGGGAGCAAAGTCCTGCCTCTTTATGAAAATACTTCCCCACCCCCAACCAGAGAACCTCCTGTCCTAGCAGTGTGAGGACTGGCTTTAGCGATGGTGATGCAACCCATATTAGGCTAGGGACTTCTACCTATATATAAGTGTCCTCCAAAGCAACTAATCCGTATCCTCCTTGGCATCTAGTATACTTTTTCTTGCAAAGAGATGTGGAGAAAATAATTTCCAGGATCACTTGGTACAACTCCCTACTTTTATCAGTGAGTATAAAAAAGCCCATGTAGTGGAAATGATTTATCCAAGCTTAGAATTCATCAAAAAGTAATTCTTGGATGAGTTGCTGGATAAAAGAAGGTAAAAAAGGAAAAAAAAAACAAAAAAAACAGGCATCTTCATTTAAAATGTCAACGAAGTGAACACATTAGGTAAACGTTAGCATTTATCTTACTGTAAGCACCTTCATGCTGCGTGCTGACTGATGTCTAGAGCTAAGGTTCTAAATGAGCCACAGACTGTCATTTGGCAGACTGGTGTTTAAAAAATTATATATTTGTCAACACTTTAACATCAGATTTCATGTAAAAATAAATCCAGATGTCCAGTATCTTATGGAAAAACTACCACCATCTTCAACCACCTAGCAACCTGAAGATGCATATTCTTATATCGTTGGAAAATTAGCTGGAGACAGGGGTGCCTCGGTGGCTCAGTTGTTAAGCGTCTGCCTTCGGCTCAGGTCATGATCCCAGGGTCCTGGGATCGAGCCCCGTGTCGGGCTCCCTGCTCCACGGGAAGCCCGCTTCTCCCTCTCCCACTCCCTCTCTTGCTGTGTCTCTCTTGTGTCAAATAGATAGATAAAATCTTAAAAAAAAAAAAAAATTAGCTGGAGACAGGTAGATGCTGCCTCCCACCCCTAGAGGGTGTATAGACACTCCAACTCGCTACTGTCTATACCATCCCTTATTTGTCTTTGCCTGGCACTTTTTCATTATTCACATCATCTTCCTGGCTCCTATAGGCACCTGGGATCACAACTTGTGGTCTAAAGGAACTACTGCTTTTGGTGGTCTGCAGAGAAACTGCTAAGTTCGGGGCTGACAGAGCGCCACCATAGAGGAGACACAGAAGTACTGAGTTCTGGGACAGACGGTCTTTAAAAGCAGGATGAGAACCAAAGGAGCCAGGGAGATGGAAGGTGGTCGTGGGAGGCCCAAGGAGACAAGTTTCACCCACTCCACAGATGAACCAACGATCTCAGCCCTCCCTCCGAAGGCAGAGAGTGGCGGTTTCTAAATTCAACCCAGCAGTAAGACAAATGAACCCCATTATCTTCATTTGCAAGAAGCAAACACCTAGGTGGAATAGGGCACTTTAAGCTTACAACACCCACCCACTCATTTGCTGATTCACAGCTCTGTCCTGAAGCAAGCTTTTTAAGTGGCCCTCCCTGCTTCGCTTCACATGAATTCAACATGGTTTAAAGTAAAAACAAAACAAGAAAATGCCAACTTTCCATTTTGGAAACATGAAAACGCACACATGTCTCATCCCAGACTTGAGTCTCAAAAAACAGTGAGGCGATGGGGCGAAACAATTTAATCAATCAGTAGATCGGGGCTCGGATAGGAAGCTGAGATTTACAATTTAGCTACTTTAGCATTCAGTAGGCATTGGCTCAGGTGAGCCTGGGCAGGAGCCCAGGGAGTCAGTGTAAGTTTTCTTCAAGAGAAGCAGGATCTAAACACTCCTTATTGAGCAGTACTTCTCACACTTGACTGTGCCCCAGAACCATGTGAAAGGCTCGTGAAAACATGAGGTTACTGATTCAGTAGGGCTGGGGCAGGGCCCGAGAATCTGCCTCTCTAATTCAGTTCCCAGGTACTGCTGGAGCTGCTCGCCTGGGGACCGGGCTTTCAGAACCACTGACATAGACAAAACAGTTAAAACTCCATGTCAAGAAACAGCATTTTGCTGGGGAGCGCTCGGAACCAAAGCTCTTGCCAAAGTCACAGGCACTAATTCATTTTAATCATGCTTTTGGTGTTCTTAGTGAATTCTAATCAATGGTTAGGCCAGTGGAATCCATAGGTCTACAGATTAACCTGTTTGCTGTGGTCAATTTGATAAAAACTTGTTTAATTTCACAGTCATTGTGAATTTTGGACCAAGTCCATTTTTATGCTAAGCCAACGGGACTCAAACTTCACCCTGTGTGAGAATCACTTGGCGGTTTAGTTTAAATCAGATTACCGGGCTCGGCCCCCAGAATTTCAAATTTCTCAGGTTGGGGGAATTTGAATTTTTTAGGGGCTCCCAGGGGAGGCCAGTGGTCTGATCCCTCCTAGGAGCTCTGTGTTTAACGGGGAAGAGAAAACCTAGGTGAGGGGAGGGAGGTTCTGCAGGGCCTTTCCCACGCAAATTTGCAGTTAGCCTTCCACTCAACATAATTCAAGTTCAGCAAAGTGGTTTTAGCCTTCAACCCAATCTACTAAAATAAGATTTTTATTACCTGTAATAAACTACCTGACTTTATCTTTTTTTATATACAAAAGAGAACACATAATATTTTTCTAACTTAATTTCTATAGTACTTATTCATGGGCTTATTTGAGGAACTTGGTTACAAAGCATAATTTATAGAGTTTGCCAAATATTTACAACCTGCATGAAGTATAATGAGCAGTCTGGAAATTGTCTAAATTCAGTCCAAATCTTTGCATTTTGAACCTCATAAAAACAGCTTAGTTTTGTAATCAAAGGAAAATTCAACTTAGTATAAAATAACACACTTATTTTTGGGGATTTTAAATGAGGGCTGCATTTCCATCTTATGTACAGTGACTCTGATTTCAGCTTGCTATGCAGCGCCAGATGTAACTTAATGAAAGACATCTGAACTCCCTTCCACAAGCCAGACACAAAATCTTCCCAAGAAGCTGGTTGCATTCTGAGAGAGAAAAAATGCAGTAGAGAAAGTGAGGTGCTTTTCTAACTAAGGAACACAGTTATAATGTTCCATGTTATTTGAAAAGAGATGAGGATGATCCGGGGGCGGGGGGGGTAGTATTATTACAGTTCAGAAAAAAAAACTGGAAAATACCTTCTTCATGTGACTGCTTTTATTCACAGGCATGTTAAACTGCATATCAGATTCACCTATTATCCAAAGGCACATATGTGTGAGGAAGAAGTGCCAACGATTTGTTGGCCAATCCTTTTAACAGAGGGTTTTTTAAGGAGAGGGGAAAGAAAGCTAAATCTTGTAACTGGAATGACAGGAAGGATTTAGGCAAGCATAAAAATAATGATCTAAGTCGGAAAGAGGAAAGACACCAGGTTAAAACCTCCAGTCTTGTCATGGATTCTCAGCAACAGTCCTGTTGTAGCCTGCAAAGTGACTCTAAAAATAACACCGTGGAATCCCAGACCTTTGGACTATCAATGCATCACATTTTCTCAGCCTTCTGGTCTAAAGAGCATTTTCCTAACTTTTCTTAGAGCTAAACTGTACAAAACTGCAACTGAACATAATAAAAATGAAACATAAAACCAAAAAAACAAAAAACCCTAAAAAAATACCTTGCATTAAAAATACTTGTTATAGGGGAATCCAAATAAAAGCATAGTGTTTAAAGGAAAAAAAAAAAAACCAAACTGGAGGCATATAGCAAGAGGGGTTATATATATTGATCACCCGGGTTAGAATTTACCGATTCTGTTAATAGAAAGACCTCAGTAAAGTGGGTATTTACTGAGCACCTACTAAAGTTTAGGCATTGACCAGTCTAGACATTGGAGATGCAGCAGGGAACAGGACATTGCCCTCATGTCAGCAGAGGAAGGGACTAAATGAATAAATGGTATATAAATAGAGATCAATGCTATGAAGACAATACAGCAGGATAAGGAGTGAGGGAGAGCCATGGCGTGCAAGATAGGGAGCTGAGGTGATAGTTCTCCAGAGACATGAGAAACTTGAGTGAGAAAGCAGTGCACGTAACTAGGGGAAGAGTGTGTTCCAGGTAGAAGGAACAGCAAATGCGAAGTCCCTGGAGCTGGAGGGAAACCCAAAAGAGGAAAGGAAGGAAAGGGAAAGAAAGTGCAGGTGGTTTCTTGCAGGGCCTTGTAAGTCTTGGAGTGACACGACCTGAATCACATTTTAAAAGAATCCCTCCAGCTGCTATTTTTAGAATAGATTCAAAGGGGCAAGGCCAAGGCAGAGAATCCAGCGAGGGAAGACAGGATACTGGCTTGGATCACATTGTACTGAGAGCAGTGGTGAGAAGTAGCTAGATTCTTGAGACAAGGGTGTGTGTCTGTAATGGGCTGATGCGGGAGACAAGGAAGGCATCCATAGTCTCAGCAGCTGGTGTGGATAGTGGGTGAAGGGTCTAGATTTGGACTTAAGTTTACAATACCATTTGACATTTATTTTGTAGGGGAGAACGAACACAGAACTGAGATCAAATCTTCCAAAGAGGTACAGCCGCAAGGCAAGCTCTTAACTCTTTAAGCAGAGAAAGAAGGCAGCTGGAGAAAAATACAAGCTGAGCTACAAAAATGTTTTTCTGATACACCTGTGTCCTCTTTTATTGAAGAAAAGCACAATTCTATTTTCGCAGTCATGTGTACTGGACAATATTTTGTATTAACTTGAAACCTCAACTCTGAGAAACTCAGATGCTATGTAAAATTGTATTGACTCTTAAAAAACCCACTTGAAACAAAAAGAAAAAAATAATGGAGAACCCCATGGGGAACAGGAAGAACAAAGAAAATGAAATGGCTTGCTCAAAGTCAGGAAAGTCCCTGTGAAAGCTGGTTCTCCATGGAGAGTACACAAAGCTGAAAGTTGACCCATTTGCCTGGATGAAAGGTTTGGTAAAGTGGTGTTCTGTTTTGTTTTTTTTCCCCCAGAATGGGCAGGTCCTAAGTGTCGTAAGAGCCCAGGAATTAAGAACAGACTCAAGAATCTCATAGGATAAATACTCCTAAGCAAGTTCTATACTAGAAACTCTCTCAATTTCTCTCTCACTGTTCAGACTAATACTTGTCAGATGGTCATAAAACAAGCAAAACCCTCTGACCGCCCAGGGAATGCTAAACTCTCACAGTTAGTAAGCTACTGTCCAATATGTTGGACCCTTTGTCCTTACTTTGCATGCTTACTATGAGTTACTTGTGTTTGTTACCAACCCTGTTTGTCTGTTGTAATTTAAAAATTATATGAACCGGGGGGCGCCTGGGTGGCTCGGTTAGTTAAGTGTCTGACTCCGGATTTCTGTTCAGGTCATGATCTTGGGGTCCTGGAAGCCCCACATCAGGCTCCTTGCTCAACGGGGAGTCTGTCTCCCTCTGCCTCTGCCCCTCCCCCACTTGTGCTCTCTCTCTCTCTCTCTCTCTCTCTCTCTCTCTCTCTCTCTCTCTCTCTCATAGATAAATCTTTAAAGAAATAAAAATTATACGAACCAATGAGATATGTTCATGGAAAGAAAGAGGATTGTTGTTTCTCTAAGTTGGATATTTTGGAAAGATAGCTTTAAAGGCAAGTTGCACCACATGTTTTTTCTCAAACTTAGTGAACAAGACAACTTCGGGATTAGGGAAAGCAGTCATACAACTGTAGGATTCCGCCCTCCCATTGCTCCACAGGTGTCTTTAAAAGCCTCACTTCCACTTCAATGCAACCAAACTGGATATCTGTGACAATGCCTCACAGGTCAGATAAAGGCAAAAACTCCCTCGACCCCAAACCACAGACCCATACTTCATGAAAAGACTTCATCCCTGACCTTAAAAGACTGGCCAACACCTGAATCCCATTTATATGCTTCTAGTTAAAATCAAGTGTTTAAGGTCTGCATGTATTATTTAAGAAACTGATGATTTGCTTTAACTGATTCTTGTGATAAATGGACCAAGAGCACAGGGAAGGAAGAGAAGGGCAGTTAGCTTATCCTGTGGTACCATGACTCTAGGCTCGTAGGCTTGAGTGGTACCACAGAGTCACAAATGCCATTTCAGGGACACTGGGTCGTCTCTGCATTTCTCACCAGACCTGATGTAATTTGCGAATTCTGCCATCATTCTGACCCGAGGCCACTGCATCTCTGTGTATTCTGTATAAATCCTCTCACCTCGATGGCTTGTGTGTTCTGCTGGGGATATGAACACATACAGAGGAATAGGAATAAAATGGTGGTGACAGAAAATATTGTCAGTGCTGGAGGGAGTATTAGGATATGAATTAGCACAGTTAAGTTTTTAAATCAGGAAGGAGGCAAAATTATCCACATATACGTATACTCCATTAACAAGTTTTTTCAATATCTCCTTCTCCACGAGTCAAAGCTTCAGTGGAAATGCTACTAGGAAAAGAACCCTAAATCTTAACTTTAAGCACACACACACCCCAGAGTTAAGGTATTAGAACATGGTTCTTAAATGAAATGGGCTACGACTGATAGCGATCAAACCAAGGAAAGCAAAAATGTTATGGGATTTACTGGTTTGAGCCATCTTTCCAGGACTGTACTTGCTCAGGGCATCAGGTGGGGTGGGCAGGAGTATCACATGGGATATCAGAAAGCCTGAGTGTGAGGCCAGATTCTGGTCTAGCCTGCTGTGTAGTCTTAGGTGAGGTTTTTTGTTTTTGTTTTTAACTCTTTGGCCTCATACTCATCTGAAAAATGATGTGGTAGGAAGTGCTTCCTAAACTCCCATTTCTTGCCCTAATATTCTGTGACCCCAGGATCATCAGGGCTAACACTCATCCAAGGCTTCCAATGAGTGACAGTGCATTAAGCACTTTCTATGTAGGTAACTCAAATCCTCATGACACTCCTAACAGCAGAAACTTTGGTATTATTCCCATTTCACAGATGAAGGGAATGAGGCGCAGAGAGGTAAGTTGTCTAAGTCATACAGCTGCTAATGGAAGAGCAAGAATTTGAGCCCAGGCAACCTGGTCCCAAAGTCCAAGCCTATACCGACTCATGCTTGTAATATGACGAGCTGACAAAAGCCAGGAGATACAGGTCTACAGAACAGTCTTTTTGCAAAATTTGGGGCAGCTCAACATCTGTATCTGATTAATGAAGGCTTTTCTTTACGAGTGGTCAGCATGGACTTCTGGGATTGAAATGTTGCTATGGCAAATAGCCACTAAAAAAGACCTCTGTAGCAAAGACGCAAACGTGAAGTACAAAAAGCAGGAATAATACACATTCAGATCAGCAGGGTTCAAGGAACCATTCAAACTGGCATCGATCTAAGCAAAATAATAGAAGAACTTGAAGGCTTTGCAATCTCTATTCTCCCAAAGTGAGGTAACCTGGAACAAGAGCATAAAACCAATAAAACCACCACGAGACAAAAACAAAGCCTCCCCTGTAACGTGGAGTATCCATTCCTGGCTCCAAAGCCTAAGTCCAGGAGCTGCTCGGACTTGACTGCCCAACTGCGTCATCTGTAGCAGGGAGCGGGAGTGGTCTTGTTAAAATAATGAAGATTCTGGATCTGTAGGTCTGGGTGGACCTGAGACTCTAAGGTGTAAGGAGCTCCGAGGTGAGGCTGTGCTGCTGGAAGGTGGATCATACTTTGTGAGTGGGGTAAAGAGCCTAGAGGGTCTCAGAGTCTGAAGAATTCACTTCTGCCACCAGTTAGCTCTGGTCCAGGGTCAAGTTTTGTCAGATGATCTTATCTGTACGGTCGGTCCTGCCTAGCTCGAAAACCCGGCATCTGCAATGATGACTTTCTCATTCAACCCTACACTTAGTTTCTTCTGGTAGGATTAAATGGCTCCCATAGCCCCCACACCCAGGTCTCTGCAATGGGAGAATCAAGGCTCAGGCCTCCCCACACCTACTACAGAAAGATACCGAGAGCTCTGTTCAGAGGTAAAATCACCCCGAAAACAAATGACTTGCAGAAAAGTGATTTATGTTTGAGGCTTTCTGCTTTGGTCAAAACCTCTTTGAGACTCACTTGCCAGGGCAATGGTATGCTAGGTATGGTATTAAAAGACAGATCATGACCCAATACTGTAATAACTTATAGGGGTGGGGGCAGGGCTTGGATATCTTTACCATCTAGACCTGCGCTGTCCAGTTTAGTAGCCATTAGCCATATGCAGCTATTGAGCACTTCAGATATGGCTTAGGCTGAATTGAAAACACACATCAGATCTTGAAGACTTGGAATAAAAAGAATGTAAAATGTCATTAATAAATTTTATATTGATTTTAAGTTAAAACGACAGTATTTTGGGTATATCGTGCTGAACAAACTATTTTATCGAAATTAATTTCACTTGTTCCTTCTTACTTTTTAAATGTGCCTGCTAGAAAAATTTAAATGATATCTATGGCTTTAGATTTCTACTGGGCAATGCTGATCTAGCCCCTTGCTATTCAAACTGTGGTTCTCAGACCAGCAGGATGGGTATCAGCTAGGAACCCGTGAGGGAGAATTTTGTCCTCATCTCAGACCTATTGAATCACAATGTGCATTTTAACAAAATCCCAGGTGATTCCTGTGCACATTCTAGTGTGACAGGTGCTGGGCTAATTTCTCCTACTACATATCCACAGAAGTGCTTGGATTCTTGGTATACTTAAGTGATACACTAAAAGAGTACTGTGCTTGCTGAATTTTCTACACATTACAGCTAGCAATATATATTTTTTAAATTTTAAATTAAAATTATTACTATACAACTTTAATATAGAAATCAAAATTATATATATAACATATTATACATACCACATATATACATACAGGGGGAAAGGGAAGGGAGGTTTTTCTCACTGAGGCTACCTTAGTTACTTCTGGATTTTCAGCCACCATGTATGTGAAACTGATGTTCACCAGATCTGTGCCACTGCAGACACAAACTATCCGCCCTTCCAGATCGTTCTCTGACTTTCCAACAGCTTCAAGAGCAGCGAGGATTTTGGGATCCTGTAGAGGAGTATACAAATAGGGAAAAATTGTTCGATAACAGAGCATGGAGAGAACATGCTCATTTGATGTAAAAATACACAGAAGGACCAATGTTCTCCATCTAAAAATGCCCTGATATCTAGCATTATTCTAAAACGTGTAGAAGTAAAACTTGTAATACTACACACTACTTGAACTCATTTGGTAGGAAAAGTATTCTATTATCATTAATTGAGAAAACTAGGTGTGGTGTGAGGGTCTTTCTTTAGGTTCTTGGTTGTAATTATCGGAGGACCTGGATGATGGAAAGGCTCTGACCGGGACCTGCTTGGGTCCACAGAGATCAAAGGGGTCTTTGAGCAGAGGACAGTCACTGACATCTCATGCAAATAAACACAGGCATTGCCACAGCCAGCAACCAAGGGTTATTAAAAAATAAGATTGAGTCAAGTAGCCTGGACACAAAGAGTGAGTATGTTCATCTCTTAGAAGCCATGGCATCTTCATTTGGAATGAAGAGAGTGTAAGTCTACCCTAATTAGCACATAAAATAGCATCTTTGTCCTCTGAAAGAACTCAGGAGGAAATGCCAACACAGTTACACAGAAATTTTAACTAACATAAAAGAGGACAGCTTTGAAAAAGACACACAGAAACAAAACGAGGCACGTTAATTTTGTTTTTCAACATCTAAAAACCTGCAGGGCTATTATGAAAAAGGGAATAAATACTGTGCTTTAATATTCTAGAAAAAAAGACAGCTTCTAAATTCCTAGCACCACTATGCAAACAGCTTCTTATTCAAACAAGTCAATCACTGTGAAGAAGATGGATTTATATGCTCTGTCATCTTTTTCTCGCAGAGGCAAACGAAGCCTCCAAGGTGAGCTGCTGTCTGCGTGCACAGGTGCACAAATACGGAATTAACCATGCCATTTAAATTTCCACATCAAGCACAGACCAGAAGTGACTCACGGTCTGCTTTAAAAAAATGGCAGAAGAGGGAGGGGGGGCCTTGATGAATTAATTTCTAAGTTAAGGAAACTGTTTCTTTGATGGAGGTATCATGCAAGCACCTTCTCTTTGAAAGGTGAATAACGCTTCTAATATAACTAAACGTAATGCAACCCAAACCACCCAATGGATATAGATGAAAAGATTTCTAAACCATGTGCCCTTCATTCCCAGCTGATGGCGTTTGGGGCAATAAAAGGTTAAATAACATTCCGGAACCCTTTTCCAACTTAAGTAAATCTGTGTTTAGAAGAAAAGCCAACAGCAATCACAGGTACCTTGGGGGTGGCTCCCAATCGAATACTGTTGATGAGGGAGCATTCTAGCACTTGTCCTTCCTGAAAAGAGAGAATATAATACAGCAGTGAGCTGCAATCTTGCCAGACCTATGGCACAGACGAGTTACGTGATTTTGAAGGCAATGCCAATGATAGTAAGGTAGAGAGGGAGTGAAAAACAAAAGACAGTCATCGAAATATCCAACAATCAGAAATAGTGAAGACCCCATACTTTCCATTTCAAATATACTTGTCTATACGGATGCAGGTCTGAATAATTATTTATGTTTACAAAGTGTTGTTATCTTTATGCATATAATAGTGTTACTGGAGTATGTACAGCATTAAACACGTGTGTGTACATGTAATTTTAAGTGGGTACAATACTTTTCTAGAATTCCAATTCTACTTCCTTAAATTCAGTTTAAAGATTCATTTAATGTGTGCGCTGTGCTGTTTATTGAGTGAAGTCCCGCGGTGTAACAAGATGAACATGCTCTTAATGCACCTCTGAGACTCAGCTTGAAACTCTCTTCTTCTAGAAAACCTTCCTAATTCCCAAGATTAAATCAGATCTGCCTGTTTTAAACTCTTGTAACAACCCGACCTTCTCTTTCACAACACTCAATGACTTGTACCTTTTTTTTTTTTTTATGTCTGCTTTTCTCCTAGACTGGAATCTCTGAGGTCTAGGGTAGTATCCCCAATGCTTGCCATATGGAAGAACGTTTTTAAAATCTTGAATAAATAAGTAAGCCCTTAAGAGGCCTTCTGCCTACTTGTTGAGAAATATAATGGTTTAAATCAGAGAGCAGGAAAGAACAACTTGCAGTTCCTGTGCCCTACCTTGCCTTCACTCCTCCAGGTCAGAAAGAAGCCAAATTCATCCACTTTGAAGAGGCAGTTGGGTTCAAACACAAAGGATTCCTGTTAAAAAGAAATGTGTTGATCTGTATGACTCAGCCCCATTTTGAATCCAATAAAAACGCAAATATCTTTTAAGCCTCTAAACGAGGGAAAATGAGAAATCACCCCTTTGCATCCTAAATCTAATGACCATATTTTCTCTTATATTATGGAATATTTTCATCTTGAACTCTTTGCATTCACTTTTGTATTGAAAGAGTGATCAACTTTATGCAGCGTCTCCCTCTAGAGTAGCTTTAAGAACAAAACACACTGATGGTCTGTAGGTCATAGAGAAGAAAGTTTCTCTAAGACCTGAGATGAGCTCAGGGAAGGAAGAAGGACTCCCAGATTCCAGCTAACTAGTCTCCCTCCACAAAAGAGCAATTGTTGTCTGTATTTAATATAATGTAAAAAATCAGGAGATATTTTTTTTAAATCATTGAAATTTTTTAAATCATTTTTTTTTGTCTACATCATTCAGCATTCAGATGTTTACTCAGAAAATTTCTGAGATTTTTGCTTTTACATCCAACTTCATGTGGTATCCTCTAAACCAGGCCTTGAGCAGGACTTTGACCTAGGCAAAGTGTAGTCCTTGGACCAGCAGCATCAACATCATCTGGGAGCCTGACTGAACTGCAGAGTCTAAGGCTCCAGCCCAGATGGACCGAACCAGAGTCTCTAGGAGCAGGGCCCAGAAATCTGCGTTCCAACAACCCCTCCAGGTGATTCTAATGCACGCTAAAGTTTGAGAACCACTGCAGTGGCCTTGGACACAAGAAACTCTGTTGAAACTCAGAGAATCAAAATTTGAATCAAGAAGGAATTTTAGGCTCCACATGCAGGGGTTCAGGACAGCTATGCTGTACTCGCCCAAAGATTTCTGGTCTTTAGAAAGAAAGTACCATTGTGCTTATTTTGTATCAGTGAAAGAAAAAGAGTATTCAGGAAATGAACCCAGATACCCTTTGCCCTCTGTCTGTATTGCACCAAGCCTTGGCACCACATGTCCTTCTCATGATGTAAAGAAGTTGTCCTCCTCGATAATTACAGGGCCAACAGGGAACCTGTCTGCCACATGTGGATCAGGGCAGTGACTTAAAACAGAGTAATTATAGGATTAAGACTTTAAGGGTAGTTCATACTCTGAATTTCACCCATCAAAACATATCTTTCTAAATTTCAGGGAAGCAGCACCACTCATCAAGGTAAAGCCAATGTCAAGAGACTGGGCCACCATAAGGTGTCAGAATTTAGAGTCCCAGGGGCCTTGAACAAAGCCAGCCTTCAAATTTGTTTGGGTAGTCTTCTGATAGGTGAAGAATATCATACATATTTCAACTGTGTACCAGACACATGCTAAGCACTGCAGACATAGCAATGAAAAATAGAAAGAATGGGGGCATGGTATGACCTTTGCCTTTGGAATCAAAACCCAGTTCTGCCATTTATTTTTTATCATCTCCTAGAAAGGCCCTTTCTAGAAAGTCTCATAATCCTTATCTAATAAATAGAGGTATTTACACATACCTTTCAGGCTTGTAGCAATTAAGTGAGTTGATAAATGTAAAGTGCTTGGCACACAGTTACAATTCAGCAAGTGGTAGCTACTATCAGTAATGTATGGCTCAAACTTACATTTGTGATAACAAATTACTAACAACATGACATTGCCAATATTTGACCCACAAAGATGGCACTTTGGGATGGTTCAACTTTTTTGAAAAGGCTTGACCTAGGAGCTTACACTCTAGATGGGTAGGAGTTATCCAGGTGAAGCAGCATGCTGAGCAGAGGAAACAGCATTTGCAAGGACATGTATACCTGACCTGATACTGGGAACTTCTGAGGAGTTGGTGTGGTTAGAAGATCTCAATGGAATAGCAGCAGATGAGACTGGACCCATAATCAGGGCTAGAACAGAAGGGTGTTGTACGCCATGCAAAAGGTATTAAACTTGACCAAAAGGCCACAGGGAGTCTTGTTATTATTACTGATAGAGAAATAAGAATCACTAACAATTAAAATATGAGAATTAACACATTTTAGAATATTTTCCAAGCAGTATCTTAATGGCAGTACAGAATTCTGGTGCATAACATTCAAAAGTCTCTCCTAAAAGGGTATTTACAGAGCAGACCTGCAATGAATCAGCTACCATTGTTATTATTTACGTGCACCCTCTCCTTTTCCAAGTAAGGATTTGAAATGATCCATGAAATCTACATGATAAATAAGAATGGTTTTACAACTTATTTTGAGGTGGAACTTTCAGTTCCTTGGCCTCTTTAACTGTAATGATTTTTCTTTCTTTCTCTGTCAGTTACAAAGTACCCCCAGAGCTGATCACCACCACCTTGAAATTTCAATTCCTAACGTCCCATTCTTGGACCGCGTCACCTGATCTCTCTAGTCCCTACCTCGACAGCACTCATTCTCCTACATCCACTTGACCTTACAACTTCCTATTCATTAACCTTACCAATCACTCACTGTCCACCAGACTTCTCTCTCCCACCTTTTACTTCTGCCCTTGTCTAGCTTATTTCCATGGTGCAATCACTCCCTCACAGACACCCTCAATCCCCAGGCCTCATTTCTGTTTTCTTAGCCACAGAGCCAAGTCCATTTTTTTTGTAATTTTTTATTATGTTAATCACCACACATTACATCATTAGTTTTTGATGTAGTGTTCCATGATTCATTGTTTGTGCATAACACCCAGTGCTCCACGCAGAACGTGCCCTCTTTAATACCCATCACCAGGCTAACCCATCCCCCCACCCCTCTCCCCTCTAGAACCCTCAGTTTGTTTTTCAGAGTCCATCGTCTCTCGTGGTTCGTCTCCCCCTCCGACTTACTCCCCTTCATTCTTCCCCTCCTGCTATCTGCTTTTTTTTTAAACATATATTGTATTATTTGTTTCAGAGGTACAGGTCTGTGATTCAACAGTCTTGCACAATTCACAGCGCTCACCCTAGCACATACCCTCCCCAATGTCTATCGCCCAGCCACCCCATCCCTCCCACCCCCCACCACTCCAGCAACACTCAGTTTGTTTCCTGAGATTAAGAATTCCTCATATCAGTGAGGTCATATGATACATGTCTTTCTCTGATTGACTTATTTCGCTCAGCATAACACCCTCCAGTTCCATCCATGTCGTTGCAAATGGCAAGATCTCATTCCTTTTGATGAACCAAGTCCACTTTATCTATATTTTATCACTGAATTTGATGAAGAAAATCACAGAACTGGATTGACGGGCTTTAGGTGACATTCGAGATCACAAACATCACAGGAAGAGTCAACAATGACTTCCAGACTTACTCTTTCTTAAAAGGTTCCCGACCCTGTGAAAGGACTATTTCATGGCTTCTTCTCAAACACCTTGAGTCCCAGCAATTACCGTGCTTCACTGAGTAAAGAAAACCCATCCAATGAGAACCGCTCTCCTTCTTCTGTCCCCATAAAGCATACTTTCTCCCAACAGAGATCCATCCGCCCTCTGCCATTTCTGCTCGGGATGCAATCCTCTTTCACTCACACAAGGACTGCAGTCTTCCGTTCATCACCACCCAACAGACACCAGCTTTTCTTTTCTCTACTAGATCATTCCTGGAAGCACACACATGTTCTAGCCCTTCCCACTGCCTCCTTCATGTACTACCTTATGTCTCTGATCCCCTTTAGAGTATATCTTGAAAAGTTTGTCCACATTCACTGCCTCTACTACCACTCTTCCATACTATCTTTGACCAATTCCATCTGCCTTCTGTTCCTGTCTCCCTCTGTAATTTCTTTGGCCAGGTTTACCATGGCTTTCATACAGCCAAATGAGGCATACATCTTCTTTTTCTCATCCAATTTGATCTCTGAATGGTAGACTATTCCCTCCTTCTTGAACACTCTCCAAACTTGGTTGCATACCATTCCTTTAGTCTCTTTTCCTTCTATACTCAACTTCTACTTGCTTTCCAGGACTTGGTTCTGAGGATTCTCATGGCCATGATGTTCCTAGATCTCCTTTAACCCCCTGGTTTCAATACCATCTATGTCTTGATGACTCCCAAATTTATAATAGCAGCCCAGTCCTCTCTGAGTTCCAAACTTTACTCTCTCCTTGACATCTCCACTCAGATGTCCGTAAATTAACATGCCCATAACTGCATGCTTTACTCACTACCCTCTCTCCAAGCCTTTCTAGCATTAAGACTTTGTTCAATAAATGTCACCTGTATCTACTGATTTATGGAAACTGAGTCATCCTTGACTTTCCCCTCTCACTTCCATTAACGAGTCTCCTTCATACTTCATATATATCCATTTGACTTTGAGGCACCTCCTGGGAACCCCAATTGGACCAGGAGCACTATTTGAGTGCCCCTCAAAGAACTCATTTTCAAAACAGGACAAGAAATGCAGGCAAGGAGAAGACAAATAAGATAGAAAAGTAAAATGAGCTCAAAATTAAAGAGAGCTCCAGAAAGACTTGTCATAAGATCCTAAACAGTTAAAAGAGGATACCAGTTTGGCTCTGGGCTCCCTAGCAACAAAAGCAAAAAGAGAAAAAATATCATTGACCAGTAACCCATACAGTTCACAGATTAAAAACACACTGGTTGTTAGGAGAGACAGTTGCCAGAAGAGAAATTCTCTGTGGGAGCTCCAAGAAGCTCTGACCAATGCTTGGTCAGACAAGGTTCCCAATGAAGCCCACAGTAATGTTGTCCACTCCAGCTACAACCTTCGCAGGCTAAACGTGTTCAAACTACCCATAACAATCAGAGAACAAATCTGAGCAGTATGTGGCAATCCGCTGAAAGGAATGGAAACACAATCTCTCTGTTTCTCTCCACTCCCAGGAACACGTAGAAGGACCTGACCCTCAGGGTGAGTAACACACACAATCTCTACTCTTTTTTCCCTACCAGCAGTGTTAAATTTCACACGGATACCTACTGACCACAACTTGGGTCATGGCCCCGTGACCTGACTGGGGCAATAATATCCTCAGTCCCCTTCTCAGGGAAATCTTCCCTCCAGACTTGGGCATGGCGGGGGAGGTCATCAAAGGAAGCTGGCTTCTTTCTCCTTTTGCAAATCTGTTCATTTTGCAGTTAGCAAATGCTAATGGGATTCTCTAGTAAGGAAACAAACCAGAACAGAACTTCCTCCAGGGAGCTCAGAATTTTCAGTTCTCACAGGACTCTGTTAAGATTCACCACAGTCACACTTTAGAGCTCAAGGACTGGTTAACTCCTCCAGCCAAGCTCACTCTTTCCTCAAGCCACTGGAAGAAACAGGATGAAAGGCACAGCAACTCCTTTTGTGAGACTATGGACAAGCTGGGGACCAGGGTGAGACATGCTGTTTGAGAGGCAAGAAGGATCACTTTTGCTAGAATCACTATAGCTAGAAACTTTCTCTGCCTCAAGGATCCCTGCTCTGAGAGGCTTGTGCCATGAGGGGCTTCCCGAGGCACTTCCCTCATTTCATCAAAGATAGAGTCTATTTAAAAGCTGTGTGTCTCAACATTATTTTTAGCCTATTTTTCCCACTTAACACATGCCACTGCAACATTATTCAATATCACGACCTATCTTTCAAAGATTCACGTCACTTTCAAGATTAGGGGCTCATGGGTGACTTGGTTAAGCGTTTGCCTTCGGCTCAGGTCATGATCTCAGGGTCCTGGGATTGAACGCCCCGTCGGGCTCCCTGCTCAACAGCAAGTCTGCTTCTCCCTCCCTCTCTGTCCCTCTACCCACTTGTGCTCTCTCTCTCAAATAAATAAAATCTTTAAAAATATGACATAGATTAAAATACTTTTCCTTTATTTCAAGTTGAAAAGTCTTTTCAGCTCAGGTCATCATTCCAGGGTCCTGGGATCTAGTCCCACATCGGGTTACTTGCTCAGCAGGGAGCCTGCTTCTCCCTCTGCCTGCCGCTCCCCCTGCTTGTGCTCTCTGACAAATAAATAAATAAAAATCTTTAAAAGGAAAAAAAAAAAAAAAAGGAGGCTGTGCTTGGCTCCAAAGCCAGCCTCCCCAGCAGGCATCTGCTGGAGAATCTTGATGGTGGTGCTGCCCAACCTCACCAAGCTCCACTTTCCCCATCTGTAAATTGAGAACATGGATACCAACCTCCCAGGGCTCTCAAAATTGAGAAAGCTGAAGTGCCTGGAACAAGGCAAATGCTGAATAAATTGCAGGAGTTATTAGAAAACAGCGTACTATTTAATTTGGGGCTACGGTGCGAGACATTTCACAAATACGATCTCATTTAAATCTGCCAACTCCACAAGGTTTTAGACTAGATCAACACTGCCCAATAGATTTTCCATGATGCAAACGTTGGCGATGACAGCCCAACATGGTAGCCAGGAGAACCACATGGGGCCATGAAACACGTGAAATGTAGCTAGTGCAGCAAAGGTAAATTTTTAATTTTAATTTTTTATTTAAATAGCCACAGGTGGTTAGTGGTTACCACATTGGACAACACAGTTGTAGAAGAGGAAAATTTTTCAGCAAAGAGTAATTTTTTTTTTTTTTTTTTTTTTACAGATTTTATTTATTTGACAGAGAGAGACACAGCGAGAGAGGGAACACAAGCAGGGGGAGTGGGAGAGGGAGAAGCAGGCTTCCCGCGGAGCAGGGAGCCCGATGCGGGGCTCGATCCCCGGACCCTGGGATCATGACCTGAGCCGAAGGCAGACGCTTAATGACTGAGCCACCCAGGCGCCCCAAAGAGTAAATTCTTTAAAGCCACAGTTGATAAGTAACAGACCAGGGACGCAAACTGGTTTCTTGGATTCCAGAGCCCACGCCTATTCTACTTCGTCAGCACTGACCAAACAGGTCCCCCTCTGCCTATCACCAATGGCTTACTGGATGGTCAGTAAATCAATACTGCTTTTGTAGGCTCCACCTCTGGAGACACATGGGGCTCACTGTCCTTGTTTCCTGGTTTGTTAAGAACTGATGGGAAGAAAAAAAATGACTTTATTAAGGTTGGAGAGAGACAAGGGACATCTAAGTTAGGGAAAAGCCACTAGAGGGTCTTATCAAACATCAATAATGTTATAAACCACTACCACGAAAACAGATGAGCTTGGGAGGGGCCTCAGGCTGGGGACTCAGGTGGAGTCTGGGGTAGTTCACCAAGAGCTCCTGCTTTTAATCAGATCCTGGAATCTCAGAGCCCAAGGGAGGCTACATGGCCTATTTATTTCAGTTCTTCATTCCAGAGCAATTGGCTAAGCTCTGGCGCTAGCTGTAACAGATCTTCTCTGATTCTGCACAAACACTTCCTCTCTCAGATAGAATCACAATTTTTTTTTTTCTTTTTCAAGTTAGAACTAAAGCCCTTGGTGATGACATTCTGTCATCAGAATGATTTATAGACTGCTGTAGCAGATGGGTTCTCAAGTTGTTTTTACCCTCATGGGTCTAGTTTCCCCTTGGAAGGATCCAGAATGTTCATTTCACTTGTTAATCTTCCTTCTAATTTATAGACCCCTTGAGATGATGGGGCTCTGGGCTTCTCGGCTCACATTCCACAGGGGAGCAGGAGAACACTGGTTATGGCTGCCCCGCCACGGACCCTTGTGTTGTGCTATCACCTTGTGAAGAGATCTGTCAGATAACATAAGACCATTTGCAGCTTTTGTGTTCCCTGCCACGGCCTTGGATCCTTTGGACAGAATGTCCGTCCTGGGTTACGCTGTTCAAATTTAATATAGACATTTGCTCCTCTCTCTGATGCTCAGCCAGAAACCAAGAGGGGTATACAGTTTTGGTGTCGTAAAAAGCACCCAAGACTTGTCTGTGGCACCTACTGCCCAAAGTTCTGCTTCTGTGCCATGGCGCCACCTGCCCCTAGCGGAGATGTGCAGTGCTCACTGAGCACCCACCGGGTGATGCTCCCTGCATTTCGTACACATTAACCTACTCATCTCCTCACACTCCTACAAGGGAGCTACTACACTTATTCCTGTTTTAGAGAGAAGGCCGTCGAGGCGAAGGAAGCGTCTTGCCCAGGATGGTATAGCTGCTGGGGCAGAGCTGGGATCCTTGGCTCCACGGAAGCACACACCTGAATCACACCTGCATCAAGGCCGGTAAGTAAGAGTGACACTGTTGGGGCGGGGGGCAGGTGACTACTCAGCAGTCACATCTGGAGGCCCCACTGTTCTCCTTGTCGCTGAATGCGGGCAGCCATCACTAGGGTTAGAGGGCGCTGGAAGCTTCTTAGGTTTAATTACCACGTTTCTTGAGGCCTCCCTGTGATGCCCAGCCCCCCCGCCCCAGCCGTAATTTATTACAGGGTTGTGATGGAGGGGTGTTTTCCACCGTCTCGCATCGAGTCCGAGCGTGTTCTAGGATCCTAGTACCAAGGAAAATGGTCTGTCCTGGTCTGCTGCTTCCCTTGCAATCTATTGGACACGGTGAGCCCTATGACTGCATTTCCTCTGGCCACCAGGATCACAAGTAGCCACTCTGCAGTCACTTATTCCAACATTACGGAACGTTTTTTGCTGCCCATAGAGTGGCTGCTTGCTAATTTTGCCTCTAATTTGATGTCCTTCACATGGCTCCCCCCCCTTCAGCCTAAATCTCAGTTCCATTCAATTTATCTAGTTGTACATATTTCTGCATGACAGCTTACTTTGGAATAGGGAAGAAATGTGTATAAATAAGCATAAAAACCACTTCAAGAACACCAGAGGGGCGCCTGGGTGTTAAGGGTCTGCCTTTGGCTCAGGTCATGATCTCAGGGTCCTGGGATCAAGTCCCACATCGGGCTCCCTGCTCAGCAGCAAGTCTGTTTCTCCCACTTCCTCTGCCTCCCACCCCCTGCTCATGCTCTCTCCATCAAGTATATAAATAAAATCTTAAAAAAAAAAGAACACCAGAAACTACTGGGCATTTTACATTGGTTTTAGGGTCAGATAGACCAGATCCGACTATGGCTGGACACCTATAAGCTTATTTGAGCTCCATTTCTTCATCCCCAAAAGCACAGATAACCAAAAATAATTGCCCATTTCACAGGTTACCTTTGGGCACTCAAGTGCTTGATGCATAATCTGAACCCAGTAAATTACCACTGATTATTAATAACACAGTAATAGTAATTATTATAATGCTCGCAGTATCAATTACGATTCATCATCCAAGAACAAAGGAGGTAAATACCACCACCACTCCCATATGGATAAGTAAACTGATCCTAACTGACATTAGCAAGTTGCCCAAGAGGACACAGATAATAAGCAGCGAGTTACATCCACATTGTGACAGGAAGAGCATTTCTGTTATGTGGATCCTTATGAGCATTGGTACCACGGTGTGCTCATTTCCACTGATCCAGAATGCACATCTGGGGGTTTAAGCATGGCGGAAACCCAGAGTTTGTACATTACTATTGCCCTAGACTCAGTAAAGTTTCTGTTTTCACCCAAGGAGGTCAGGTTGTGCTTCTTCTCTGCCCAAGCCAGCCTCAGGCTACATCAGGCACAGAGGGTCTGTCTTCAGAACACAGTTTTAGCTTCTACCCTCTTCATGGGCCATGTTGGTGAGTAGTGACTAAAGGAGATAATGTGGGGCTTGGGCGCCCCCCGCCCTGAACCTCCCTGACATGGCAGATCACACTCTCAGATGATGAGAGGGCAATCCGGGGAATTACTTGGCAGACTTCACAAGGTGCTAGAGACCTGCTGTCTATCCTGGCTTCTGAATTCCATAGACACAAAAATGAAAATTTCTCTCCCTCCATAACCAACCGTGAGCACCTAACTTGCTCATTTCAATGATAAAGTGAACCCTTATCCTGGTATCAAGTGGAAAGTTTTAATCCATTCATTTCATCTTTTTCTTTCTCCAGAAATAAAGAATATCACCAACTTCCCAAGTGACCTGGGTGTGGAAGAGTCGATGAAGGATACTGAAAAGCAGCAAGGGGAAAACATACCTTTCCTGATCTTTCATGTTCTGTATTTTTAAAAACCTTGAAATTTGGCCCATGATACTTATTAACAAGATCTCTGACATCTCCTTGGCTGGGAGGATTTGTGGTCAGCTCAAGGAGGGTTTGGATTTGGGAGGAAGGGAGGGAGGACGTGCATGGATGAGCCACCTAAGAGTCAACCTCTTGTTTCTGACTGCTTAAAGTATGGTCATGAGTAGTCATGAATTCCCACTTTCCCTTTTACTTCCAGATAAAGATGTTAAATCCCTGGGACTCATTTTTTAAGGTCTGTCGGTTTGAGATTCTAAACTCTTTGTGTCTGTCTCTGTCCCTCTCCCTCCCTGAAGCATCTCCGATGTGGGGATTCTGAAGCCAAATCTGGGATGTTCACACTCGGAGATAGCTCTTGTGTTGTGTTGTGGCAGGACAATGGGCCAGGCTCCCTTATTCTTGCCATGGGATACCTGAAACAATTATTCCTGGGATATTCAGTGAACAACTGCTCAGCTTGCAGAAGGAAGAACAAAGTCAACAAAACATGCTTTCAGGAGGAGTGGGTGGTAACTGAAAGTAACTCACTTGGACAGGAAAACCGTCATGTTAGTCAAAACTTAGCAACTTAGTAGCCTTAGCAACTAAAATAAGGAGAAATTAAAGAAGACCAATTTATACAGAGCCAGAGAGGAAAATAATTGTTTTTGTAATAGATATTTACAACAAATATTAAAATAAAAAATGTGCCCTTCCTCCCATCTCCTCCCCCAACCCCCAGAGACTCTCTCTCTTGAACAAACCACAGTCGGGCTCCTCTGAATCTTCTTCCCAACTAGACATCCACTTTGGGACTTCCATGTCTGTCTTTGCAGTGATCGATTTTATCAGGAATCCTGCTAAGTTGCTTTAGCCAGAATCTCCCACCTTCAATATCCGAGCACCTTTGATATCTAATCAGGTGCCTCAACCTCCACCATCTCCAGGTAACCTCCACCTGCTCTTTGGCTATAAACCCCCCTTTCCTCCTTGTATTCAGAGTTGAACTCAACCTCTCCCCAAGTACTGTATACCCCCCACTGTAGTAGTCTCTTGAACACAGTCTGCCCATTCATTCTTTAACAAGTGTCAGGAATAACTTTTTTTTAACGACACCCCCCTCCAATAATTCTAAAAACAACAGGAAATGTGCTTTGCAGATGGGCTTGAAGCATGACCACAAGCTGGAAAATCCTTTCCAGTAAAGCACTTCTAATTAAACCACAATTTGTTCCAGAAAAATAAACTGCACTGAGCAAATGATCAGAAAATACTACACAGGGGGCACCTGGGTGGCTCAGTCGGTTAAGTGTCTGAGTCCTGGTTTCCACTTTGGTTCTGATCTCAGGGTCGTGAGATCAAGCCCTGTGTTGGGCTCTGCACTGGGCATGGAGCCTGCTTAAGATTCTCTCTCTCCTCCCTTTGCACCTCCCCTCCACCCTGCTCACACTCACTTGCGCTCTCTTAAAAAAAAAAAAAAAAAAAAGAAAGAAAGACAGTGACGGAGAAGACATATATCTGAAGAAGCAGGTCAGGGAAAGAATGTTTTCAGCTATTGCTACCTGGAGATGTTAGCCCAAGTTGAACAGAGTCATTGAAAGGAATCTCAACAGACATCCATAAAATTGCCCTCAAAATGTATGCATTTTCTACTTAAATAATTCAGCTTTTTAAAAAAATGCCTATCTAGACATTGGGTAGGGTATGTGCTATGGTGAGCGCTGTGAATTGTGTAAGACTGTTGAATCACAGATCAGTACTTCTGAAACAAATAGTACAATATATGTTAAGAAAAAAAAAGAAGAAGATAGCAGGAGGGGAAGAATGAAGGGGAGTAAGTCAGAGGGGAAGACGAACCATGAGAGACAATGGACTCTGAAAAACAAACAGCGTTCTAGAGGGGAAGGGGGGTAGGGGGATGGGTTAGCCTGGTGATGGGTATTTTTTTTTTTTTTAAAGATTTTATTTATTTATTTGAGAGAGAGAGAGAATGAGAGTTAGAAAGCACGAGAGGGAAGAGGGTCAGAGGGAGAAGCAGACTCCCTGCTGAGCAGGGAGCCCGATGTGGGACTCGATCCCGGGACTCCAGGATCATGACCTGAGCCGAAGGCAGTCGCTTAACCAACTGAGCCACCCAGGCGCCCTGGTGATGGGTATTAAAGAGGGCACATTCTGCATGGAGCACTGGGTGTTATGCACAAACAATGAATCATGGAACGCTACATCAAAAACTAATGATGTAATATATGGTGATTAACATTAACAATAAAAAAATTAAAAAAAATGCCTATCTTTACACTAACTGCGTCATTCCCTTCCACTTTGTCTTCTGAAATAGCTTCCATTTGGGCCTCAAAGATACAGTCCCACAGGAGCTTAGGGCCCATCCTGGCTCTATCACTTTTTATTGTCTCAAAGAAGCGCAGAAATTACTGGAACATGCACACAAGGGCTACTGCTATCACCTCGAGAATTCTGCAGTGAGCACAGAGCTGTAGAAAATTGCAGATCTGAAGGTTTAGCATATGACTGTTCTACACCAAAGGGGGGCTGCTGCTTGGGGGAAGGGGAAAGGAAGCAGGGGCAGGCAGGGAGAGCCATGGGGCAAGACTAAAACCTGTGAGAAGAGAGGAGAGAGGAAGGGTCTCTGACTGCACTATGGCTCTGACAACGTCTCCACCAGGCGGATGGAATTCCCGAAGCAAGGACTGCCCACCAGCCTCATCCCGGGCAGACAGGGGCCAGCTCCAGAATCTCTGCCATGTCACTCACTGGCTAGGAACCTCATTATGAACGCTGTAAGGGTGCCAAAGCTGCGGCAGCTGGAGGCTGTCTACTGACCACACGGCTCGTGGCGGGGTCCAATGGAAGGAGAGGTCAGTGGCGTACTTCCATGACTGCCACAGGCAGATCTCTTGCTAACCCTTCTCCAGATCCCCACCCCCGAAAAGGACCTCCAGTTCCAGTTCCTTGGTACACTTAAAATTCCTTAAAAATTAGGAACCATTTAAATAACAAAAAAAATTTGAGTCCCAGATATGTAGCTAAGGAATTGCTGGATCACTGTGGGTGCTTATTAGCAACTGTTGGGTGACGAATGATTTCCCTGCTGGGAATATAGCAGTAAATAAAAACAAAGGATCTGCTCTCATGGCTTATATTCTAGGGGGAATTTGGATAATGAACAAAAAATAGTGTATCAGGAAACTGATAAATGTGAAGGTAAAAAAATCTAAAAGGGTACGGGTGATGTGTGATTTTTTTGGGGGAAGGGGGTGGGTGTGCTGATAAAATAGGGGGAAGAGCAGTCCAGAGAGAGAACTGCAAGTGCAAAGGCCCTGAGGCTGAAGTGTGCCCAGTGTTTGCAGGGAACATCAATGGGACAGGAGGGTGACGGGTCATGTAGAGGGATTATAGGCCATAGGAAGGAATTTGGAAATTATTTGAAATGAGCTGGAAAGCCCCTGAAGGTTTCAACCAGAAGAGAGGTATATCTAACTCACATTCTAAAAATACCCATCTTAATTATTTCTCATAATGGCTCTGTGATGTAGGTACCATCACCCGCATTTTTTCAGACAAGGAAGCTATGGCTTAGTGCTCAGTGGGTTTAAGACTGGTTTACAGTCCCATTTCTTGAGGTGCAAGCCAAAGTTAAAGCGATTTCTGTTTAAATCCCAACCCATGCCCTTAACCAACTATGTGTATTTCAAACTCTTCAAGAAAGAGCTCTCTGGCTGAGGTTTTTACCCTAAACACCACCTAGTACAAACCCTTTCTTCGTTCGCAAATAGTACCCTGGCAGCTTGACTTTGGTGAGGATCCAAACACTAGGCTCCTTTTTGCATTTCACCAGTTAGGATCCTCTGCCTTTTTAGGTACCTGGGAGAAGAGAATCCACAGCAGGAGAGCAGTAGGGGTGCCAGCAAAACTGTCCTCAGGGGAACTCCTGAGCAGAAAGATCATGGCGGCCTCGAGACCTGGGAAACCATACTGGCTCAGCCAACACACGCATCACATGTTTCTGACAAGGTACCATTTCAGAGGTAACTGCTTCCTATTTATGGCTTCAAGAGTAAGGAGTTTAAAAACATGTGTTTAGGAATCTATCCATATTAAGTATTAAAAGACGGGCTTCCCCACTGAGGATATTTTATGTCTACTTTCATTGATTGAAAGAAAATATCATGTTCCTTCCATACAGTACATTTTACCTAGTTTCCCCGCACCCACACAAAAAATTGGAGACTAAAAAAGTCCTGGTTAATACTTGTCTATCCTTAAAGACTGATCTTCATTGATTATAAGGTAGAGGTATTAGTGTTCTGAGGGGCACTTATTTGATGTGAGGGGCAAATATATGAAAAATAAATTCTTGGGGCACCTGGGTGGCTCAGTGGGTAAGTGTCTGCCTTTGGCCCAGGTCATGAAACCATGATCCCATGGGAGCAAGCCCCATGTCAGGCTCCCTGCTCAGTGGGGAATCTGCTACTCCCTCTCCCCCTCTCCTTACTCCTTCTCTCTTTCTCGCTCATTCTCTCTCAAGTAAATAAAATTGTAATAAATAAATTACATAAATAAATAAATAAATAAATTTCTTTCCATCCTCATTTCCTTAAAAGAATCAAAATAAGAACTCCTGGATATAGTAATACAGTATTTATGGTCTGAAATAGATAAAGCAAATAGGTTACTAATAAAGTTAAGTAGCTTCCATTACTATGTGTATGTGTGTATCCATAAATAATTTTTAAACACCCTACATATCTTCAGAGAACTGTAGGAGAAGAAAACATGTTGGGGCACCTTCAGCTCAGGTCATGATCCCAGGGTGCTGGGATCAAGCCCCACATCGGGCTCCTCACTCAATGGGGAGTCTGCTTCTCCCTCTGCCCCTCCACCTGGCTCATGCTCTCTCTTTCAAATAAATAAAATCGTAAAAAGAAAAAAGTTTTCCTTAATCCTCTCAAGGTCCCTGACTAGGTCTGAGAATTAAACTGACAAAGACAGATCAGCAACAGAAAAGCATGCAAATTTATTTACTGTAAGTTATATGTATAATAAAAAGAACCACAGGCCCCAAATGAAGTCACTTATGGTAAGGCCCTTGTCAGCAAACCAAGACTTAATACCTAAACTAACTGCAGTTTCAACCCCAAAAGTAAGGTGGCCTGTAACCAGCCAACCTGGAGTTTCAGGGTCAGCACTAAGAGGCAGCCCACTGATAGGCCCCTTCCGTTCCCCTTAGGAAGGCAACTTTGCCTAAAACAATGCGTTCTTTGCTAATAATTCCCCTTTTTCCATTTCCTCTCTGCTTTTAAAAACCTTTCCCTTCCTGCAGCTCAACAGAGCTTCTTTCTATTTGCTGGATGGATTGCTGGGATGCTACCCAGTTTGTGAATTGCTTAATAAAGCCAATTTGATCTTCACATTTACTTGGATGAATTTTGTTTTTTTAACATGTGACATGGGAGTCTGCATAAGAAAATGAACACCAGAAAAAATGGCTAAACCTGAGTATTTTTGTGTTAGGTTTGATGAAGCGTGGACAGTCATTTAGAAATAGGATAGGTCAAGGAGTACGAGGTTAAGTGTAGTAAATTGGGGGGGTGTGTGTCTTAGGAAGGCCTGTTTGTTCAAATTCTTCTTGGAGTACCTTTGTCACTGGAGATATGGATGCTTCTTTCTTGTAGGTATAGGGAGGGCACCTCTCACATGTGGTGCCCTGCTTTTGGGAGTGGGGGAGGAGGAGGGATGATTCAGAATGACCTTCAAAGTCCTTTCACTTAAAATATTCAACATACCAAGGTGCCATATTTTGAACTTCATCATTTGCAAATGGCAGCCATTTCAAGGTCCCAAGTCATAATGCAGGTAGCTGCGATTTATGTGTATTCTCTTTGTCAATACGTCAGTTCTGGAGACAGTCTCCATCGATCACTACAGGTTGAATAGTAGGCAATTCCTTAATTGATTTAGGCTTCTCTTTCCTCTGTATAATGTGGAAAATAATCTCATTTAATCCTTAACACCATCTGAGGGTTTAAAAGAAGATGACTGATGTCAAGGGCTTAGCATGCTGAAGAGCGAAATAAAATCTGATACGTTCAACTCCTCTGGAAAAAGGAAAGTTTCTTTTACTCAACAGTCCCCTCCCCTTTATCTGCCTTGCTTGTTTGGGGGAAATCAGCTGTAAAGAACTGAAATGTATTTAATTTTTTTTCCCCTCTAAGGAAATCCAAAACTCCCTGACTTGCTCTGTGCCTCGTGGTTCTCCAACTTAAGCTGCATCATCAGAATCACCCTGGAGGCTCTCCCTTAAAACAGGGATTGCTGGAGCTCGCCCCCAGAGTTTCTCATTTGGCAGGTCTGGGGTGGGGCCTGAGAATTTGCATTTCTAACAAGTGCTCCAGGTGCTGCTAATGCAGCTGGTCAAGAAACGTAATTGTATTACTCAAGAAGAGACTTGAAGATGATTTACTTTAACACATGCTGTATATTTCACTTGACTGTTCATTTGTTCACCCTTGAATGAACTCTATTAATTCATTGGCTAGACCACACGCATTAACAGAGCGCACTCCCAAAGAGAATGCACCAAGGGAATGCATCCTTTGGGCCTCTTCACCATCAGCCTGGAGATCCACAAGGCTGCACTCATCCACCCGAATGAAATGCCTGCCTTCGCCACTGTTCACCTGCTCACCTACAGTCACAGACACGGCTAGAAGGAACTAATACTGAGCATTTTCCTATTTACACTTCAGCTTGAATAGAAGCAACAAGGAACTAGCACCTAAGTGTCTTCTCAGCCCCTGTTTTTTAATTTTATTGGCTCATTATTTATACACTTTCCTCGTATATTGTTTTGTTGTGTTTCCACCTGCTCCTCGTAAATCTATGCCACCCCAGATTTCTTTCTCTAGTTTCCTAGTGGATGTGTCTCATGTCTTCCAGGAATAAGCAGACCTTCCTGCACCCTTGAATAGCATGCATCTCAAGTCATAGACTTTTCCATGAGACTGGCTCAGATGCTATTTCATGGGTGAGATGCTTCTATTCCTCCAGGGGAATAGTTATCTTCTATCCTTGTGAAGAAATGAAGAAAAGCAAACCCAAGGAAACTTCATGGAGAGGAAAAACATAAAATTGAAAAGTGTAATAAGGAAAAGCAAACCAAACTGGAGCATCTTATAGAAAAGAAAGACCAAAGTGGTTGATAGAGAAAAAGGAAAAGAAGTGGAGAATGACTAAACTAAAAATAAAATAAGACAGTTGTAAGGGCAAATGATGAGCTCCAAGTAACTACCTGAACCTGAAAGTATCCTTACCACCCAAACTAACGTGTTATTCATTTCTGTTTAACATTATTTGTCTTTTGAGCAAGGTGTCTGCAAACTACAGCTTGTGGGTCAAATCCAGCATACCCCCATTTTTAAAAATAAAATTTCATCGGAACATAGCCCATTCATTCAATTATGGATTGTCTGTTCTGTGACTGCTTCTGTGCCACAAAGTTGAGTATTTGTAACAGAGACCTTATGGCTTATCTAGCCTGATAAAGTATCTAGTCCCTTGCAGGAAAAGTATGTTGACTGCTGTCCTAAGCCTTTCACCATGTGATGACCGACTACATAAAGAGCACCTAAGAGAACTGTGGTTGATCACAAAAACAGCCCAAACCTTCATGCCTCCCTGCATCCACACCCCTTGCAATGCGACTTATAGCTTCTCCCATCAAGAGGTGGAGTGCATGTCCCCACTCCTTGAGTCTGGATTGGTCTTGTGATTGCTTTGGTCTAAAAAATGCAGCAAAAACACGGCTGACCTCAAGAGACAGCAAGCCTCACCTGCTGGCAGAAGGATGACAGATCAGGTGGACCGGAGAAGGTCTCACTAATAAGGCCACCTGAAATCAGCCAGCCCCAAGTCAGCCCAGCAGACACCTGAGTGAGCCCAGCTGAGCCCCACCCGATGGCTGACCCACAGAATCACAGACTATATAAATGGTTGCTATCTTAAACTTTGGGATTGGAATACATCACTCCCAAATATGCCACTTGGGCATATGGATTATGGTGAACTGAAAATAACTGAGAATCAACAGATGCAGAAAGAGGCCTCCTCGAAGCTTCCCTTATCTGATTAAAAGCAGAAACTTTTGAGAAATGAAGGTGGCCATAAATTCACTCTCCAGGGAGTTTTATGGGCATGAAGACAGCCGGCACCAAGGTGAGTCTGCACAAACAAACCTTATTAAAATAACCTCTATCTTCCATTAGTTTCCCTATATATATATATATATCTGCCTTCCCACAATTTATTGCCCCTAGAAGCCCAAATCCCCTTTCCCTTTATCTGGTCGCTTCTCCACAATTTATCATCTTTTGTTAAGATGGTATGTAAGCTTCTGAGTCTACCCATTTCTTTGGGTTTTCACTTTCCTGTGAAGCCCCTGTGCCTGTAAAAATAGTAACATCAATAAAATTTGTATGCCTTTTCTCCTGTCCATCTGGCTTTTGTCAGCTTAATTTGCTAGCCCCAGCCACTGAACCTAAGAGGGCAGAGGAAAGCTTGGCCCTGCTATGTCTTTAAGCTTTGGCGTGCTGTGTTGTAACATCACAGCAAAAGTTGATAGAATTATTGACCAATCACTGATCCTTTTATACCCTTGTCTCTTCACTCCTCTAACTCATGCCTTTCTTCCCTTTTAGGCTTCAAAGCTCCTTCCAGATTTGACGTCCTATCTCCTAGTGGGACTTCAAATCAGGCTCACACTTGTTCTCCTTGCTATAACTTTACCTGGTGGTCAGCCAAGCCTGACCTCTGGTTATTTCTCCTTGGGGCAACTGTCTCTTACAGTTCTAATACTTTTAGACTTCTTCGTCTCCAAATCCTTGGATTAGCGCTCTGGAAAAACCTCTCATTTAACACACACGTTTTCATTGCTCTCATCAAGGCACACTTCCTTTTTACCAAGGGCAGCGGTTCCTTCCTGCAGCTTCCACACTCAGAGGCAGAGAGTGACAGAGGGCGGGTCCGCAAACTCTGTGATTTAAAATTGCTCCTCTAACCTTACCCACAAGTAAAGGAGCAAATGTGCACCAGGGATCTATGCAGTGAAAACCTGGGATTATCCTGGGCTTCTGTTAATTAATCCCTCACTCTTAAGTTAAGGTAGAAAATCAAAGAGGGGAGAGGTTCAAGCCATTTATTGGCAGAAACATTAGAAGTCTGATTATTTATGCCAAGAGTTTGCACTGCTATCTCTTGAGTTACTGGCTGAACATTTTACTCTAGACAAGCACTGGGACACAACAAAATGGACATGGCCTCAACCATGGTAGAGCCTTTGCTCCGAAGACACATCCCATCCACACACACGGGTGACTCGTAGACTCCTACTAGGAATCTCTGGCACCGATATCCTAACGCACTTGAGGCAAGACAGATGCTCACTCAGACAGGTGAAAGGACTTGCTCGAGGTCGTAACTTGCAAATTATCTGGGTCAAGGCTCAAACCAGAGTCTTTTTGCCTTCATGTCCACTTACTTTCTGGGATTTTCCAAACCATACAGACTTTTCCTCAAATGCTTCAGGTCTGGATGCCAACGAGCTCTAAGCTTTGGGAATTTGAAAGCACAGGTAGTATTATCAGAACTGTTGTTTTGAAATCTGGCCTAGGGGCACCTGGCTGGCTCCGTTGGTAGAGCATGCGACTCTGGTTCTCAGGGTCTTGAGTTCAAGCCCCATGTTGGGCATGGAACCAACTTAAAAAGAATAAATAAATTTAAAAAATTTTAAATCTGATCTAGAGGAAGGAACAGGCCTGGGTGTTTTTGCAAAAACCTGGCTGATGCTAGGTGGTGCAGTTTTGGGTTGTTTCCATGTTCAGACCAACTGATTAAGTGCCCAGGAACCTGGCCATAACTTCCCTATCCTGTGAGGAAGAAGTCACACGGCTGAGATGACAAGGGTACTTGAAGGCAGGCAGATATAGAACTGCAAAATCCTTAGACCCACGCACCTTATCATCTCTACTGAGGCACAGGGATGGTAAGAAAATTGGCTATGGAGATATAGCCAGGAGGAGGAAGGAGTAAGACTCTAGTTCACCTTCCTTAAATTAAATTCCTGGTGTTCTCCAACCATGCACTCAGATCTCCTACCCGCACTTTGCCTGTCCCCTCCTCCCAAACAATTTTCCACATAGCTACCAAAAGTTAACTGTCTCCAAAATGTCTATCAGAGCACGTCATTCTCCACTTCCCATAACAACCAGAAAGAAATCCAAGCTCCTCGTCCCGGTTCTACACCCTTTATTCTCATACTTGAGTGTGCATCCATTTGTTCATCCTCTTGGATAGTTAGGCTTCTCAATTCCCTTTCTGCTTAGTTTATTTTTAGCTAAAACTTAGGCGATTTCTATTATAAGAAAAATGTTTCTTAGGTACTATGGAAGATAGGATGGTAAGTGCCATTCTGATTTCAGGAAGAGAAACCACCGAAGCGCATCCATAAACGTAGCCCTTCTCTGGTGTTCTCTGTGCCTGCATCAGAGCCCATCCTAGCTTCTGGTGCCAGAAATCCCCACCTCACCTTACAGTCCTTATCTTCCTTCACTTTCTACACCCACTGGGTGAGAAAATCCTCTGATTCATTCCTATACCCAGCCTGTCCCCTTACTTGCCCCCATGGTGTGGACACTGTCCATGTGTAACTTCAACTCTTACCCTCTAGCGCCCTCCCCTCTGCCCCAGGTAGACAAGCCTCTCCCCCCACGCACCCCACCCCCATTCCACACCCATGCTCTCGAGCAAGTGGGCTCCACCCGCATCTCAGCTACGCTTTGATCAGCTGGTTGACTATTCCGTCAAGACTCAGCCTGAAGGGGGCCTGCTCTCTTAGGCATCCCCCGTCAGCTTCTTGCACCTGACACCCCTTCCAGCCTCTCATACCACAAGGAATCCGACCGACCCACCACCTGCCTCATCACAACCTGACACTGGGGGAAAACAGAGGGGTGAGGGTGGCAGGGCGTCTAGGCCACATGCTGAGTTTCAAAATGAGACATCTGAACTTAATTTGTTGGATAACGAAGTGATCTCAACATATTTTTGGTTTTGCTTTAAATGTCCAATTCCAGTGAGGACTGAAGTTTGAAGAAAGTGAGATTTGTGGCAAGACAAGCAATTCCTGAACTAATAACCCCCAGGCACATGTAGTAATAGGTTCCTAGGATAAAAATACCAAAATTAAACTCCACTGAACTAATTTCCCTACTTTTTCTCCACTCCCCCAGTCCAAATTTGAAATTATGTTATTTTTGGCTTTGTGATTGGCAATTTTAGGCTTTAAATAATAGATGTATGAGCCTCTATTCCATGTACCACCAACTAAACATCAGCAATATCTCCCACTGAGAATATTAACCTTCTGGTCTTCCCTCTAATTCTCCAACCATTTCTACTTTCCAACTCCTCCCTGCACTCCTACTGTGCATGGGTAAAATTAATTTTTCATTCGGTTTTGTCACTACATTAAATGTTTTGTCCACCTTTTAGATAAGTTGAAAGACTAGGGGCACCTGGGTGGCTCAATGAGTTAAGCCTCTGCCTTCGGTTCAGGTCATGATCTCGGGGTCCTGGGATCCAGCTACACGTCAGGAATCCCTGCTCAGTGGGGAGTCTGCTTCTCCCTCTCCTTTTGCCCCTCCCCACCATATGTGCTTGCTCTCTCATGAGTGAGCATTCTCCCCCCATTTCAAATAAATAAAATCTTTAAAAAAAAAGTTGAAAGACTAATAAATATTATGACTATTATTACCATCAGGGTGAATCTGTAAGCATCCTTCCCTGCAAATACAAGTAATAGGCAAAATTCTTCTCTACTTTTTGAGCCTAATATCCAGACCCTGTCGGTACAAGTCAGTTTAAATGATCCAAAACTTGGGAAGATCTAAAAAAAAAAAAAGGCAATATATCCTCTTGACATTCTAAGGGAACACTGTCTAAGAGGCCTACCCAAGGAGGATTTATCTCTATAGAAGAAAGTACTTTTGGTTGACCAAAAGTAGTTACTATTTTTTAGGGCCCAGATTCTTTGCAGTTAGCTAGATACGTTGCAAATGTTTTGTGTCTGCAGAGATGCATGTGATTCATAGCTGGTAGAAAAGACAACCAGGAGTTACAGTTTTATTGCCCTACAGGACAACAAACCAGCTTTGTAGCGAAATTTGTCAAAAACTTGCATCAGCTTTCCTCTCTTGACTATACATATTTGACCCTTAAACAGCATGGGTCCACTTAGATGTGGAGGGTTTTGTTTCTGTTGTTGTTGTTGTTTTTTTGATAAATGCAGTACAGTACTGTAGATGGATTTTCCTTAGGCTTTTCCTAATAAGATTTTCTTTTCCATAGCTTACTGGATTATAAGAATACAGTAGATAATATATATAACATACAAAATATGTGTTACTCAAACGTTTTGGTTAAAGGCTTCTGGTCAACAGTGGGCTATTAGCGGCTAAGTTTTGGGGGGGGGTCAAAAGTGATACGTGGATTTTTCACTGCGTGGAGGTCAGGGCCCCGCCCCTTGAGTTGTTCAAAGGTCAACTGTCCAACTCTCTCCCTCCAATGCTCTTAGTACTAGCTTTACCATCCTGCCAGTGTCCTCACGGAGGGGTTAAATAAATCTTGAAGCCAAAATACTTTCTATGAGGGTTGTGTTTTCAGTTGTTTTTTTTTTTTTTTTTTTTGAAAATTATATTTAGAAAATTCTTCACTTCACTGATGAACAGCCTGGGGTGTGTAGGCTGTCCGGGCCTTTCAGAGCTTCACTGCATGGCCCTCCGTTCGATTTCAGAGCTGCCCTGGAAAGAGGCAACATCAGCCTGTCCCACTCAGCCCTACTTTAGGCTGGTCCTGATCCTGCACTTTGATATTCCACTGGGTCTGGTGATGGCATTAATTGTTTCCCTTGTCCTGGCAACAGCTGGAAGCACCTAAGGATTCCACCCAAGTGTGTCTTGGGGGAGGGGGCTGGGGGTAGAGGGTAGAAGGGGCTAGGAGAAAGATCAAGGCTTTGCCAGAATAGGGGGCTCTACCCAGGCGGCTTGCCTCAGTTACAATAAAGTCCCATGGGTGACAACAAGGGGTGGCCCCCACCTGGGGATCTGGGACGTGGGAAGGACCAGGGCCTGAGGTGAGTCATCTATGCAATACTTGAATCTCTGCTCTGGCTGCCACCAAGAAGAAATGGCTGAAGCAAACTGTAGATTCCCACCAACTGGACTGAGAACGCTGTGTGTTGAGAAATCTGGTTGTAGAGTGCCTGGGTGGCTCAGTTGGTTGAGCGACTGCCTTCGGCTCAGGTCATGATCCCGGAGTCCCCGGGACTGAGTCCTGCATCGGGCTCCCTGCTCGGCGGGGAGTCTGCTTCTCCCTCTGACCCTCTACCCTCTCGTGCTCTCTCTCATTCTCTCTCTCTCAAATAAATAAATAAAATCTTAAAAAAAAAAAAAAAAAAGAAATCTGGTTGTAGTTTGAGCTTGCTGTCGAGAACGGTGCTGCCCAGTAAGATAGGCACTGGCCACGTGCAGCTAGATAAATTTAAATTAAAATTAATTAGAGTGAAAAACCCAGTTCCCTCAAGCCCACCAGGCACATTTCAAGCGCCGGCCGGCCACATGTGGTTAATGGGCAGCACAGATACAGACCATCTTCATTAGGCAGAGCTCCACTGGTGACCACTTATCTGAGAGGATTATACAAGCTTATGCAAAAGCAAAGGTCTCAGGAAAGTCTGGCTCCCTTTTTACTTCAAACACTTGCTTCCAAAATACTCAGGATGAAGAGGGACTAAAATTTTCTGTTTTGCTTGAGAGAAAGGAAAAAAAATTTTTTTTTTTTTTTTTTTAACTTGGAGAAGAGACATGTGGAAAAGGGGACATGGGTAATAGGGAAACCGGAAAAGGACGCTGAGGGGCAGATTACAAAAAGAAGAGAAGGAGAGAAGCCGGCACGTGCATCTCAGTGTGAGAGAGGGAGCAAGAAGACAATGAGGGCCACTCCCTGGCCAGCCTGGCGAAGGAAATTTGTTCAGCACCATCTCGGATGTTTAATTTTGAAGTGAGTCCTCTTGTGTGCTCCAATCCGCCTCTGCTTCCACCAAATCTTACGTGAACGTCTATTTCACACAACAGTCTTGTTCTGGGGATTTGATGACATATACAAAGGACTCAGAGAGCGAAACCAACCAGAGCAGGGAACAGTCCTGGGAACGGAGAGGTTAAGAAGGCACTGAGGATGTGAGTCATCACCAAGAGAGTGTCAGCAGGTAGGAATTCTAGGAAAGACCGGGGAAGGCCCAGTGTAGCCAGGGCATAAGATCTTCAGCCTTTTAATGTTTTCAAAAGAAAGTCAGGAGACTGAGCTGGAGACATTTGGGTTGCAAGTGTTTTAAAAAAGTACTGCTATTTTTCGCCTCTGCAATAGAAAAATCTCTGCTTTAAAGACTGAATAACAAGCATCCCTTAGGAAACGAAGTACATTTTGCATTTAAGTAACTTATAAATCAAGTAGAGTTAGGTAAAAAGCAGACTTGCAAGTGGCATGGGAATATAATCAGGGGCTACAACGCAAGCTGCTATGTTAAAGTCTCTAAAAATGAGGCCTACCTCAAAAGCAATACAGAAATAATAAAATAATGCTTACACGCAGTTGCACTGATTACAGTTATTGGCAAAATAACATATACTTTTAAAATAATGACTAGTAGGGGCACCTGGGTGGCTCAGTCAGTTAAGCATCTGCCTTCCACTCAGGTCATGATCTCAGGGTCCAGGGATCGAGACCCACATTGGGCTCCCTGCTCAGCAGGGAGTCTGCTTCTCCCTCTCCCTCTGGCCCCTCCCCTGGCTTGTGCACACTCTCTCTCTCTCTCAAACTCTGTTTAAGATAAACAAAATCTTAAAAAAAAAAAAAATAGCGACTAGTAAACACTTTTCTGACCTGTGCATGCTCACCCATAGCCTGACACCCTTCCTTGCCTTCTTTAAACACATACGTGGAACATAATTTAATATTTGGCTGATCCCTAAGGCCCTCATGATAATGTTGTCACATGGTGCTGAAGGCATTTATGCTCCTTTGTAAGTGGTCCCTTTGCTATGACACTTTTGGGATGCTCAGGCTGTGTTTTCTCAAATTTCTGTCCCCCCCCCGCTTGCCATCAGCTGTCATTTCCCACTGCTGTTCACACACACCGTAGAAACAAACCTTTTCTGCTTGCATTTTGTTGCCTTTAATATTTTAGCAGCCATGGCTCCAAAGAACTGAATCTTACAGGACTGGGAAATGGTAATAAAAGTGGCCACGGTCCAGTTTCTAATACTGTGACTTTCTCGTTTGATATGTTGTTATGAAGAGAGACATCTACTTTATTAAGTGAAAACTTGTTTTGCTTAAATCCTGATATCACTTAAAGTTGAAAGCTGAGCTGGGTTGTAGTCAATCCTTGTTCAAGATTTTGACCTCTACCTCATTTTCAGAGGAACCTGGGTGAAAAGCAATTGCCCTTAGAAGCCCACGCAAATCAGTGTTTTCTAAATATGAGTGAGTTGTGATGATTAATAGCTAAAGAAACTCATCCTGAGAAATAAAAATAATAACCTCTTGTTCATCAAATCACAGTTCACTTGATAAAGCATAAAAACAGTACTTTTTTCCTCTAATGTGTTTCTGCTTATATGATAGTAGTCAAGATACTCAGCCAGTGATTATATTTAATCTCTTCAAAATGACCTTCTCTGAATCATTAGGAGCCATGTAGTATTTATTTTTAAGTAATCCTGTAGATTTCCGGTGCTTGGGATGCTGCCTGAGGAAACTGCCAAACTTTAGGACACTCTAGTAGATCCAGGAAATGATGTCCCACCAGCTCATGACCAAGGGTCAATGGTCACTACCTTAGTGACTCTAGTACCCAACCTGGACCTGGCTTACCTGGGAAAAACACTTGTAAGTGCTTCTAAGCCAGTCCTTGGCCTTCTGGGTAAAGTGGATAAAATCAGCCAACTGCAATAACTTACTTTGTATTAAACTTGAACTATATCAAATTGTTGATATTGGTCATTTTTTATTTAAAAGATGAAAACTGTCACACGATTTACCCTAATATTTTGAATCTATTGAGGTTCAGATCCCCATACAGATCTTGAAGATTATCAAGTACTCGCACCATTTCACTTATCAAGAAAAGGAACAAGCAATAGAACCAGACCAAGTTGGAAACATTTCTACCTAAAATACTCTGTAATCTACATCTACAGTGAGTTTGGCAGTTTCAGACATCCTGCTAGTCCCCAGAGAAAGATACGTAAAAGATGGTCTTTGATCTCAAGAAACTCAGAATACAGTAGAAGACACAAAAACAATAAATAAAATGCGAATGCAGTGTAGTATGTGCAAGGGTTGGTGAGTGGTGGCACAAAGAGGTTATCAATTCTTATTGAATGGTTCAAGGATGGGGATCAAAGAGGCAGAGATTTCTCATCTGGGCTTTGAAGGATGAGTAGGAGTTCATCAGTCAAATTAGGAGGAACAAGTGCATTTTAGGAAAAGAGAGCAGCATGCACAAAGCATGTAACAGAATAGTATCTTGGGGGAACTGCCAGGGAATTTTTATGGCTAAAGCAGAGAGTGTGTGTAGGAAACTGGTGGGAAATGAGGTTGCACTATTAGGCAGGAGCCAAATCAAGGAAGGCCTTGTATTTCACTTTATCCCACAATACGGAGTCATGGAATCCTTCGAAATAGAGAAAAGCAAGTCCTGATTTAGATTTTCAAAAGATTACAATCACAACTTGGGAAGAGAGAAAAAAAGAACAAACAAAAAAAGACTGAAAGAAAACTGCCAAAGAACTAATAGTGGTTGCCTCCAGCAGGCGAAATATTTTCTGAGTCTTCTCATAGCAGAGCGAGCCTAGCTGTTCCTTCAGGGAAGGAGCCAAGCTTGTCCTATAAACAGCTGTCACTTCAATATTTTAATTCAGTACAAGGAATAGTGACCACACTGGGGCCCATCCTTTGCCTTTCTCAATTTTATTTACTTGCAAAGCAATTACAGTATAAATCTAGAGGGTATTAGGATACACATTTTGGAAAAACCAAGTCGACAAGTACTGAGTCATGTCAGTCCACAGACCTCATGAAAAGGCCCGACAATCCAAACCTCTGAGTGGGCCACCACCATCAGCCACCGCATACATTCCGGTGATTTCGAGGGGAACCAATTCTGACTGGAGATGGAAGTCTTAGCAAGTTGTACATTTCACTTTGCCTCAGCGTCTCCTCACCCTCCCTTGCCCAATCCACCTCAAACTCAAGTATAATCCAAGAAATGCGATACATTTACAATGCTGATGAGGCTTCAACTCACTGACCTAAACTTCCCCAATGGATTGGTGGCCCCAAGCCCCTGCTCTATAGAAAGTCTGGAGCCAACAGCGCCTTGCAAAGGGCACAAATAATAAATGATAGAAAGCCCGGCCATGCAAAGCTTTCACCCAACTGTTCTGTACGAATGAAACCAGCAAAGCAAACAACTAGCACAAAGTCCAATCACTATTCCATTTATAACAAATACAAAGTTTTATGTAGAAAGCCTGCCAAAAGCACTTCGTTAGGCAAAAACTGTTACTACATGAAACCCATCTGTAAAACCACGGTAATAATAGCAACAACCTTATAAGGTTGTTGTGAAGAATTAAACAAATAATACACACAAGTGCTTAGAAAACTGTCTGGCACTCAGTGAGCACTCAATAATTTATAGCATCATTATCGTGATTATATCTGGCACACGGTAAGTGCTCAATAAATTACAGTATCATTATCATTATTATATCTCATAACTTGCCTCTTTCCAACTATTCCAACTTATAAATCTCAAAGATGTTCTTACTTATGTCAAAGACTATTTACTCAATACTGTAATTAAAATGAAATAATTATAAGAATGTTTTGAGAGAAAAGATTAGTAACACTTCTTTACCTCTTCATATCTGTCAAAAATGGCTCCTTCTTGCAAAAAGGAAGGAACTTCCTTCTGCCAGTTAAATTCATAAGGTTTGGCCATGATTACACTCAAGACCTAAAAAACGAAAAAGAACATCTCATTAGTGTGCAAAATTCAAAAACAAGCAAAGACCAAAAGTTAATCGCTTTATATTTATGCGTTTGCAAAAGCTCTTCTTCAGATGCGTAGAATAAGCCCATGAATTGTCTCTTTCTTCTTCTTTCCTTCATCCGATTCTAACTTTCCTTCCCCTTGTCTCTAAACCTAGGGAAACACAGTTGGCCCTTGAACAACACGGGTTTGACACGGGTCCACTTATAGGGGGATTTTTTTTTTTTTAAATAAATATAGGACAGTACTTAAATGTATTTTCTCTTAGGATTTTCTTAACATTTTCTTTTCTCAAGCTCACTTTATTGTAGAAATACAGTAATATACTACATATAATGTACAAAATATGTGTAACCAACTGTTATGTTATTGGTAAGGCTTCTGGTCCCCAACAGTAAGCTATTAGTAGTTAAGTTCTGGTGGAGTCGAAAGTTATATGTGAATTTTTGATCACGTGGGAAGTTAGAGCTCCTATAACTCCCACATTGTTCAAGGGTCAACTGTAATATCCACAGCGAGGTGATCAACCAGAGGTGATCATTTGGGAAGCTTCCCCTCCCTCTTTGAATAATATAAGATAATAAGATATATATTTTAATCTGATGGCAACAGAAAAAAGAATCCATAAACCTGACCCTCTTTACAGGAGAGGCCTGCTGCAAAGGGTGGGTGGTTCTACAAGCCTACACTGTGAGCCTAAAGGTGAATGCATAGGCAGTGGAGTCCACTGATTGTTGGGTTGCAGAATCAAATGGAAGTAACTGGAATTTTTTTTATTGCTCTTGGTTCTCTCAAAAGCTCTCTCACCCCTTCCTCACATGGGCCCCTCAGGGAACTGCAAAAGGTCTGCTTTCTAGCATGGGCAGCATATGACACTGAAAGAGAGCATGGGCATTCTTCAGGGTGGCTGCCTGCACTTAGGAAGAAGTCAGCACTCCTTCTACCCATACTTCTTAGCATTACGCACCATGGTGTACTTGTAGTAGTTGCAAGCGGGACATTTTCAATGAAAAGGTCAGCATCCAACAAAGAATTATCAAGTATTTAAGCGATGCCAAGAACATGGAAGATGGACACCAAACCCAGTAAGTAGAACCGACACCTGAGAAAACAGAGTTAACAGGACCGACAGAACCTGACTTTGGGGGCACCTGGGTGGCTCAGTTGTTAAGTGTCTGCCTTCGGCTCAGGTCATGATCCCAGGGTCCTGGGATCGAGTCCCACATCGGGCTGCCTGCTCTGTGGGAAGCCTGCTTCTCCCTCTCCCACTCCCACTGCTTGTGTTCCTGCTCTCACTATGTCTCTCTCTGTCAAATAAATAAATAAAATTTTAAAAAACAAACAAAAAAAGAACCTGACTTTGGCTTACGTGTGGCTAATAAGTGTGGGAGGAAACAGGGCATTCAGTTCCAAAAATATAATTAACTAGAAATTTAAAAGTGATTGTTGAAATCAAACTCTTAACAGGTAAGCTGAATTATAAAGAGAACTCAGCTGAAGGGCTGAGCCAAGGGATTCTCAGAGAAATGCAACACAAAAAGAAAGCACAATGGAAAAATTTAGAGAGGTGGGAAATAGAAGTCGAGGGTTCAACGATGACCCAACAGAACAGCTTCTTCTATTAGAAGGCAAGAAAGCAGAGCCAGTGGAAGGACTAATCAAAGCAACGGTGGAAGAACACTTCTGAAATCTGGATATTTGCATATTCAGATTTGAGTCCTCAGCATGAATATCGGAGTCCTCATTTGAAAAAAATCCACTAATGCAAGCAGTATAAATGGGGAGAGGGGAGATACACACACCTAAACATACCTTCGGGGGACACTGAGACAAAAGATATGAAGGGAAGTTAAAAATTCCTCAGAGATGCACAGAAGGAAGACAATTCAGAGGTGAATGACAAGCAGACGGAAATCAGGCATACTGTCCGCAATATTGCAACCTCAGAAGTCTGAGGGGCAATAATTTTGGACTTGAAATTGTGTCCGATCAACTAATAGCTTAATGTTTAGGAGAAAATAGAGGTATTTATGGACTTGCAAGTTAAAAGAAAGATTTAATGATCTGCTCTGAAAGATTTAAGGTGTTACATGCTCTGTCATGAAGAAAAATGTAGAAAAGGGATAGAGGAAGTAATGCGGACACAGTGAGAGAAGAAAGAAGAAAAAAAGTCTGCTCTTAAGTTTTACTTACTATACAAAAAAAAAAAAAGACAAAGAAATTATAATAATCTTGCTCCTAATTTGCTGATTATATCAATACAGAGGTTGTGGCAACTGACGTGGTGAGAGGAAAGGTAGTACGGACCAAAGGGAGGCCAACCATTTTGGGAGTGGAATATCGGTATTTGAGACTCTATAGACACTGGCAGAAAAATAGAAGTTTAAGGGGCGCATGGGTGGCTCAGTTGGTTAAGCGACTGCCTTCGGCTCAGGTCATGATCCTGGGGTCCTGGGATCGAGCCTCGCATTTGGGCTTCCTGCTCAGTGGGGAGCCTGCTTCTCCCTCTACCCCCAACCCCCTGCTTGTGATCTCTCTCTCACGCGCTCTAATAAATAAATAAAATGTTAAAAAAAATAGAAGTTTAAGAATTTAAGAATTTTCCTATAGGAAATTAAAAATGGAAAGTAAAACCTGCACACTGTTAGAGGGGGGAAACAGAACAAAGAAACATGAGTCCCCTTTAAAAAGAAAACAGATGAGGGGAGCGAGGGGAAAAAAGAACACACTATAAATGGAAAACACCAAATAAAATGACAACATATCCCTAGCTATAACACATACGAATTGGCTAAATTCACTTATAAAAAGAAAAGACAGAGGCTTTGACATTAGGTAACATTATAGTTGTTTACCAGAAATATTTATAAAAAAATGATACAGGAAGTTCAAAAATGAAGGGATGAAAAAAAACAACAACAATGTAATAGACACATGTTAGGAAGAAAAGCGAACAGGGGTCCACAGTAATGGAGCAGACAAAACAGATGCAGGGAAAACAGCAAGAGACAGTGACAAATCATATTAGGAAAAGGGATGATCACAATTATTTAGCAGTCATTAATATTAAAGCATGTGAGCAGACAGCATCAGAACATATACTGAAAAACTGGTAAATTACAAAGAAATCTGGCAAAGTCACAAACATATTAGGAGACAATGAATGATTCTCAGAAATGAAATAAGACAAAAATGTAAGGATATTGAGGATTTGAATATCACACTGACTAGTTTAATCAAAACAATTCAGATGACTTAAACACATTACTGAATTTAGACATGCCCCTGCCTCTTTCTTTACATATATACATATATAAAATATATACATATATAATATTGAATCCTGAGTATAATAGATAATATATTATTATTATGTTTTCTTCACTCCCTCTTTGTATTCCGGGTACCCCATACACACATATAATAATCTCAGAATCTAATCATAATTGGGACACAGAGAAAAACCTCAGCATTTTTCGAAAGGCAGAAATTAAGGTGGCCATGCTCATTGGCCCCAACTAGGCCAACTTACAAATTAATGAGAGCACATAAAATCTATATGCATACAAGTTCAATATAAACATACACAGACTTCTAAATAATTCTTCAGTAAAGCAAAATAGTCAAAGCAAAAATTATAAGTTTCTTAGAAATGAAAGGTGGGAGCACTGTGCATCAAAACCTAGGTATGTAATATATAGCCAAAAATTGTTTAAAAATGATCAGTAAAAGTTAATTGCTTTCTAAATATTTACATGAGATAAGCATTTGGCAAGTGCTGGGGAGAGAGAAGGATGGGGAAGGAGGAGGAAGATGTATAAACTCACAATGTGCATGATGACAAGGAGGTGTAATTACACACAGAAGAAAAACACATGACAGAATACTATGTTTAATTTTAACCAAAATATCTAAACACCTAAATAAAGTGGATGGGGTTTTCAAAGTTAAAATAAATTTGACTCAAAAAAAAAAAAAAAGAGAATACTTAAATTGAACAGTGACTTTGGAAGAAATTGAAAAAAAATAATAAAAGGGGGCGCCTGGGTGGCTCAGTTGTTAAGCATCTGCCTTCGCCTCAGGTCATGATCCCAGGGTCCTGGGATCGAGCCCCGCATTGGGCTCCCTGCTCGGCTGGAAGCCTGCTTCTCCCTCTCCCACTCCCCCTGCTTGTGTTCCTGCTCTCACTGTGTCTCTGTCAAATAAATAAAAATCTTAAAAAATAATAATAATAAAAGATTAGACCCAACATAGGTTTATAGGTGAGTTCTAACAAATTTTCAAGGAAAAGGCACATCCTACACACCTAACATTTTTCCAGGACATAAGAAAAAATAAGTTACTACCTGACTTATTCCACAAGTCCCATCATTGGGTCCTGACAAGGATACCATAAGGTAGGTGAACAAAACACCAACCAATGTCAGAGTTCAATTCTCACAGAGAAAAAGTTCTAGCTAAAATATGAGCAAATCTATACCAGAAAGTTGCTAAAAGAAGATGAACTCAACCTAAATGTGAAAGGTCTCTAACACATACTATTAAATAAAAATAGGAAGCCACAGAATGATATATGAACCGTGTGATACCATTTACCTACATACACAGCTACAGAATAAGAACAATGTAATACCACCTATGTAAACACACAGACCTGAGAAAAACCTATATATTTCTTTAGGTACATAAATGTATATATAAATTATTAAAACATTTGGAAATTTATGGGACACATGGGTGGCTCAGTTGGTTATTAAGCATCAGACTCTGGGTTTTTGCTCAGGTCATGATCTCAGGGTTGTGATATTGAGTCCAGTGTTGGGCTCCATACTGCTGAGCATGGAGCCTGCTTGGGATTCTCTCTCTCTCCCTCTGCCCCTCCCCCCACTCACATTCTCTCACACTTGTGCCCCCCCCCCCCCCCAAAAAAAGGAGTTTATAACCCTATCTACTTCTGGGGAAGAAATAAAGATTGAGGCTGAAAATCAAGGTATCTTAATGTTATCTTTGTGATGCACATTTTTATTATAGGAATGTATTCTTGCATGTATGTGCTGTGAGGAATTCTTAACCTCAGGAAACAACTGAAGGTTGCTGGAGTGGTGGGGGGTGGGAGGGATGGGGTGGCTGGGTGATAGACATTGGGGAGGGTATGTGCTATGGTGAGCGCTGTGAATTGTGCAAGACTGTTGAATCAGACACCTGTACCCCTGAAACAAATAATACATTATATGTTAAAAAAAAAAAAAAAAAGAAGATAGCAGGAGGGGAAGAATGAAGGGGGGGAATCGGAGGGGGAGACGAACCATGAGAGACAATGGACTCTGAGAAACAAACTGAGGGTTCTAGAGGGGAGGGGGCGGGGGGATGGGTTAGCCTGGTGATGGGTATTAAAGAGGGCACGTTCTGCGTGGAGCACTGGGTGTTATGCGCAAACAATGAATCATGGACCACTACATCCAAAACTAATGCTGTGATGTATGGTGATTAACATAATAAAAAAAAGGATGCAAATTTCAAAGAGAAAAAAAAAGTTGAAATCCTACAGATAAGCAGATGTGTTATTCTTTAGTCCCAAACAATTTAAAACAGAAGAATGTATTAAGTCATGTTTCAGGGCAGCTTCCTCACAACGGCAACCATTGCCGTTCAAAGGAGGAACTACTCCATTACTCACTACTGACCAGGCTAAAGGCAGGTGAAAGCAGGAAGGGCGTCCTAACCAGCCCGGCTGAGGTTCATCAGCACCAAGGCTTCCCATGGAAAGCCAAGATGAGCCAGGCGGCAGAGAGTTTGAGAAGGGAGAGGTGTTTCATCCCAGTCCACATGTCTGTATCCCCAATCCTGACTGTCGTTGGGTCTCTCTTCCTAATTCTCTCCATTCCTATCAGTTCGTCTTTCTCTGTGTCTTTCCAGGTCTTTTTCTTGGTGTCTATACTGGAGAGACAGACACCTACACACAGCCCGTTCACCCAAGGTGGGTTAGAAGCGAGCTTCTGGTACAATGCTGTGCATTCACGCTTTCTATGCCATAAAACAGATCTGCAGAGCAAAACAGACCTGTCAGGCTCTCATGGATGTGTTATTCAGTGATCTGTAATGAGAATAACCAACTACAGAGAGCTAAGTGATAGCAGTGAAGACAGATGAGAGAGCTAAATGGTGGCCTCCCCGGTTGTCCAGACTTCAGAAATCAGTGGGCAAAACACCTCTCCTTCGTGGAACTTTGTGTTCTACGATTTTTCACTCCTCAACCACCCCTTTTAATATTTCCCTTTGATTTTATTTTAAAGAAAACAGCAATGACAGGCTTCTGATATGAAATGTTCCTATCGAAAATGGAAAGAAAGCTTCTATCGACTCGCATCATCTTTCATTGGTTTAACTGGTTCTCCCAGGATCTTTTCAGCAAAAGGACACAACACGGTCCCCAGTACACAATGTTTCTTAGATTTCACTATTATCTTTACCACTAAAATATTCATCTCTACCTTGGGTACAAATTTCATCACAATGGTCTCATTATGGGAAGAACTTAGGTGGGGGCTAATGGAAAGAGGGTACTCTTGACCTCAATCTCTAAAGAGATCTGCAGTGGAGATGGTAGCTCATTTCATGGCTTACTTTTTCAGAGCTTTGGGGTTCTGAACAATATAAGTGGCATTTTCACAAAATGACACCAGAGTATCCTGAATCTCAACTTTGAACCGGTGTGTGGGGGCTGTTCTTTGCATTGCCCCGGAAATACGTTCTTGGGTCCAGCATCAGGAGCAGCAGTGGCTTAGTTTATGTAGATGGTATAACTATGACCTACAGACTCAAAAACGTCAGCCCAGCCTTCACAGCAGTTTGATCCAGGTAATTGATTTTAAAATGGTAACAAATGAAGGACCATGTCGTAGTCCAACTGACTCCAGAGAAAATTAAAGAGACCGTTCCTTATTTTAAAAAAGGCAGGGAGGGCGGTAATGGCCACTCTATGACTATGTCATTTTTGCAATCATCTCAAAGCTCCACCTACCAGCTGTTTAAAAGAAAAAAAAAAAAAAAATGCTTTCCCTGTGCCATGCCAAAGCCTCCTCTTCTCAAATTCTCTGGTTGGCCTTCTAAGGCCTCACTTACACAGGATACTTCAAGGTTCAATTGCCTCCCCCTAGAGCACCACCTCTCCCTACAGAGCCCATAGGAAAGGGTCCTCCTCCTCGAGGGACACAGGAAGTGAAGGAGAATTTACACAAAGAATGGATATGTAACTTGGCACCTTTTCCAGAGTAAACACTGGAGTGAGCAGCTACTGGAAGGATGCCAGTGGGCTTTTAAATAGTCTTATTGTTTCTCAATTCTTATGCAACTGGAACAGATTAGCTATTGCACTGGCTGCAGAGGAAAAGCTCCCTGGACTGCAGAGCTTGGCAGAGAGGGGACAAGAAAGGAGGGGAGCCCTAGAAGGCCTTGCTTCATAACAAGTGGCAAAAAGCTCCTTCTAAAGAAGATGATGAGAAACTGAAAGTGTTAGTAAAGGTCAACAGGGGAGCTCAGGCAGGCTACTGGGGACCAATTATCAAATTTTCAAGTAAGACATGCACATTATGCATGATGAGGGCCTTCCATCCATTCATCCGCTCAGGTGAGGAGAACTGGGGAAGAACAGTTCTTAATTTGTTGGCCACTCTGCCCTGCATCTTTAAATCTGCTGTCTTGTCTCCCTGGCTGGACCTATTCTCAAGACCTACAGACTTACAAGACCACCTATCCTAGATATGCTGGATCAATTCTGAAGTCAACTCTGCCCATCCCACACCACCTCCCCAGACAGTTGGGTCAAAACTTTGGTGAAGAATTTTTTGATTCTGGACACATGCCTCATGTTCTGGTAGAGAGTGAACAGGGAGAAGTATGTGAAATCAGGTATATTTAAGGTCCTGGTAGGCTGGATAATGTCCCCCTACCTAAAGATACCCACATTCGAATCTTTGAAATCTGAGTGTTACCTTACATGGCAAAAAAGAACTCTGTAGATGTGATTAAATTAAGGGTCTCAGGATGGGGAGATTATCTTGGATTATCCAAGTGGGCCCTAACTACAATCATCACTAAGTGTCCTCATAAAAGGGAGGCAGAGGGAGATTTGACACAGACAGAAGAAGCTGAAGCAATGTGACCACAGAGGCAGAGACTGGAGAGATGCCACCACAAGCCAAGGAGTGTTGGCAGCCACAAAGAGTTGAAAGAGTCAAGGGACAGATTCTCCCCTCTCGCCTGGACGGAGATGGCCCCACAAACACCTTCATTTCAAACTTCTGGCCTCTAGAACTGTGAGAGAATAAATTTCTGTTGTTTTCAGCCACAAGTTTGTGGTAATTTTTTTTTTTTTTTAACAGCTGGAGGAAAGGAGTAAAGATATTTCTACAGTATAACTTTCCCAGGATCCAAATGTCTTTTAACAATTTTGCACCTCCACAATAAATACAAACTTTAAATATACCTTGCAGCTTCCCCCAAATCAACCAAGACAGTCTTCATTTTTTGTTTCTATTTGTGAACAAATCCATTGGAAAAATCACTTGCTTCCACATGATAACATATAGTTTTGAAGCAAACAAAAATGCACTGTGGCTCACATTTGAATTTCCTTTAGTGTAACTTTTATCTTCTACCTTCAACCTTATGACAAAAATGTTCCAGAAAAAAATTAATCCCTTTCTATCCAACCATACAAATCCCATTAAACTAAATAACCCATGGCCTGAGGTGATCCCATGATGAGAACAACTAAGGTTGTCTTCCAGAACACAGAGGGCTGGGATAAAATTTCCACCGATTTAACATGAATTAGTTGATTATCAAACACATTTCAATGTCTTGCTCTTCAATCTTTAAATAAGATACCCTTATATTCCTAAAAACATCTACATTGGATCACCCAGAGCTTTGAATAAATGGCTTCCCTTCAAGGGACCTAATTTGACACTGATATATTGCATCATTAATGACAATTTCCCCCTTTTGCTAAAAATACTTACTTTTTCATCAAGCCATTAAGTAGCCTTTTCCAAAAGCACATAAAGAGTGCAAGATTATGAAAATGACTATTAATAGGCAATGCTGTTGAAGGTTGGGGGTAAGTGCATTCTTGTACAGTTTGGAGAAAAGGAATTTTGCAATCCATTTCTATAGCCTTGAAACATCCATACATGCACATTTTTTACAACAGAAAAAGATTAGCAAAACATATACCAAAACACAAGATATACAAGTAGTATATCTCAGTGATAGAATTTTAGGTGATATTTTAATATTTTCTGTGTGTTTTAAAATACTTACAGTGACTATGTTCTTTTTAAAGATTTTATTTATTTGACAGAGAGACACTGCAAGAGAGGGAACACAAGCAGGGAGAGTGGAAGAGGTAGAGGGAGAAGCAGGCTTCCCGCCAAGCAGGGAACCCGATGCAGGGCTCGATCCCAGGACCCTGGGATCATGACCTGAGCCGAAGGCAGACGCTTAACCATCTGAGCCACCCAGGTGCCCCAACAGTGACTATAATTTTTATATTCAGGAAAATATGTTCTCTAAAGAGAAGATGACATTAAAAATCTTAATTTAATATAAATAATGTCCATGTTTTCCAACAGAAATCCCAGCAAGAACAAAGAGCAGGAAGAAACTAATAAAACTATAAAAAATGTTCTCCTTTTCAAGATTTAAAATCTTGACTGTACATTGGGAGCCTTCACACACACCGATTATGACTGGTTCCTAGGAAGAGCCACTTAATAATACTGATTAATGGGGCACCTGTGTAGCTCAGTCTGTTAGGCAACTGCCTTCAGCTGGGGTCATGATCTCAGGGTCCTGGGATCAAGCCCCACATCAGGCTCTCTGCTCAGTGGGGAGCCTGCTTCTCCCTCTCCCATTCCCCCTGCTTCTGCCTTTCTCTCTGTCAAATAAATAAAATCTTTAAAAAATAATAATACTGATTAAAATTTGGGTATTAACTCCAAAGCCTCTACTGTACTTATCCTTGGGAGCAAAACAGATTATGGTCGTGCTTGATTTAGTCTTTAATAAACTCTGAACTACAAAGAAACCTAAGGCCTCTGCCATGATAAATCTATAAAATTTACCATAAATATGTAATAAATATTTTATCAATAAAGCACCACCTGGTTTAAAATAATTTCCTGGCATTTATAAAACACACACACTGAATAGAAATAAAATGAGAATGGCAAACATCTGCTCTTTGTCTCTATCTTCCCTCAACATTAGCAAGAGGCAGGTGTTTCTTAGAATTTAATAATTATAGAAGAGATGAATAAAAATACTATGAATTTACTTTTATAAATTTATTAGGGGATACCTATGATATTATTGGTTTTATTACATAAGAATTTTATAAAACATCTAGAAGATGTTTTGTTATCGGGATTATTTAGTACCAGCTTAATTTGAATATAATGAATAATTGCTAACATATAATTCAGTCTGTAATGACCAATTTGCAAAGAAATCAGAATATGACAAAGTATACAGTTTTCCAAGGAAAGAACCGAAAAGGACATCTAAGTTCATGTGTCAACCCTTCAAGAGCCTCTTAAATACAGTGAGGGCTGAAACTGTATTAAAAGTAGTTGTCCAAAAGCAGGAAAGAATGTCCAATGGAAAAAAGACAGTCTCTTCAACAAATGGTGTTGGGAAAATTGGACAGCCACATGCAGAAGAATGAAACTGGACCATTTCCTTACACCACACACAAAAAGAGACTCAAAATGGTTCAAAGACCTAAATGTGAGACAGGAGTCCATCAACATCCTAAAGGAGAACACAGGGAGCAACTTCTTCGACCTCAGCCGCAGCAACTTCTTCCTAGAAACATCGCCAAAGGCAAGGGAAGCAAGGGCAAAAATGAACTATTGGGACCTCATCAAGATAAAAAACTTTTGCTCAGCAAAAGAAACAGTCCACAAAACCAAAAGACAACTGACAGAATGGGAGAAGATATTTGCAAATGACATATCAGATAAAGGGCTAGTATCCAAAATCTATAAAGAACTTCTTAAACTCAACACCCAAAGAACAAATGATCCAATCAAGAAATAGGCAGAAGACATGAACAGACATTTTTTCCAAAGAAGACATCCAAACGGCCAACAGACATATGAAAATGTGCTCAACATCGCTCGGCATCAGAGAAATCTATATCAAAACCTCAATGAGATATCACCTCACACCAGTCAGAATGACTAAAATTAACAAGTCAGGAAATGACAGATGTTGGTGGGGATGTGGAGAAAAGGGAATCCTCCTACACTGTTGGTGGGAAAGCAAGCTGGTGCAGCTGGAAAACAGTATGGAGGTTCTTCAAACAGTTGAAAATAGAGCTACCCTACGATCCAGCAATTGCACTACTGGGTATTTACCCCAAAGATAAAAATGTAGGGATCCGAAGGGGTACGTGCACCCCGATGTTTATAGCAGCAATGTCCACAATAGCCAAACTGTGGAAAGAGCCAAGATGTCCATCGACAGATGAATGGATAAAGAAGTGGTATATGTATGTATACACACACACACACACACACACACACACACACACACACACACACACACACTGGAATATTACGCAACCATCAAAAAGAATGAAATGTTGCCATTTGCAACAATGTGGATGGAACTGGAGGGTGTTATGCTGAGCAAAATAAGTCAATCAGAGAAAGACATGTATCATATGATCTCACTGATATGAGGGATTCTTAATCTCAGGAAACAAACTGAGGGTTGCCGGAGTGGTGGGGGGTGGGAGGGATGGGGTGGCTGGGTGATAGACATTGGGGAGGGTATGTGCTATGGTGAGCACTGTGAATTGTGCAAGACTGTTGAATCACAGATCTGTACCTCTGAAACAAATAATACATGTTAAAAAAAAAAAAAAAG